>NC_139517.1:87403686-87893686 GCF_947247035.1 Vipera ursinii
TGATTTGTTTTTGATTGATCCCAAGGCTTTGAAGACCAAAAATGATAGGTGAGCAGTCCAGATGTAGACAAAAAAGAGAGATCTGAATGGTGAAACAAAAATATTTTAGGTGGTGATCTTGGTAGGTCAGGGGAATGACAAACTGGATTCTACTTAAAGCCACAAAGGTGTTGGAACTATTACTGCCTCCTTCCTATACCTCTATTATCTCTGTCATCTCGATCTCTATATAATTTCTACACAGATTTAATTATTTTAATAATGTGTGCAAGTGTATCTTTCTCCAAATACAATGAATTATATTACATTTGTGTTCCACAGTACAGTTTTTTGAGAGTATATATAAAGCTGATCAAAGTCCACAATTAATCTCTTCAACAGCCCTGCCTTGCCTGGACCAGAAGAAACGGATCAATACTAACCGAGGATGCTCTTTTGTCGTTCTTGCACTTCCTCCTCCTCCCCCTCCTCCTCCACCACCACCATTATTTCCTCCACTACACTTCACACATGGGTGGGATTCTGTAAGTATAGATTTAAGCATATATATTTTCTTACCTTTTGTTAGAAACCACCATATCATATAAAGAGTATATAGCATAGGGCACTGTGCAATTCTAATAGCTAAACTAGATTAAGACCATAATCTGATAGCTACTGTACTCGTCTGAGAGAAGATTGATGGAATTTAACTAGATTTATTTATGAGTAAGCATGCAAGAAGATCGCATTATGTCTCTTTTTCAAAAGCATTATATATTTTAAGTACATTTCAGAGCAATAATATAATACAATTGAAATGAATAATTTTGATATTAAAAGATTTAATTTAGAACTGTGAATAAAATACATGCAGATTTTAAAATGAAGGGATGACTTGGAAAAGGTTTCTTTAACCAAGTTTAATTGATAAAGTTATATCAGCTGTCCAGTGTAAGCATTTCCAAAAGTTGCAATGGATCCTGTCTCTCATCTTGCACAATGTGCTCTGCCTCTGATCCTATATGAAAATTCATGCCATCCTGGCTTATGTTTCTCCTTGATTTCATTTTTATTTTGGAGATTAATCATTATGGCTTCAGCCTCTGCATCTTGCGGTTTCAAGCCAAGAGGATATTTATTTTTGCAACCTGCCTACTTATCCATTGCCCCATATTTAGGATAACCTGCATGTCTTATGGAGTAATGGAAAGCGATATATGGCTTCCAATATTAAAGAACATGAGAAGACCAAGACATTCATAATGAGAGACATTATGCTCTTTCCCTTAATTTGCAAAGTGTCTGAATAATTGTTATCAACTGATTCCATCTCATTGCAAGCCAGATTGGTTGTGCAACAAATTTTCATCTGTCTTCAGGTCCTATAAACCAGGGGTCCTCAACCCCTGGGCTGCAGCCATAAAACTATGCTGTGTAAGCGGTGGGTGAGCATGTGTGCACATGCAGCTTCACTCACGCAAGTGACAGGCAGTTGCGCTCTCATGTGCAGCTCCACTTGCATGAGCAATGCACGTGCACTTGCCATTCACACAGAACCCTCTCCTCCCCCAAGCTGGAAAGGTTAGGAACTGCTGCTATAAACTTCCAAACAGATCTCACATAATGCTGCAGGTGTGTTATAATTGCCTACAAAATTAAGTGCAGCATAATCCTATGTCAAAAATGATGGGATTGAGTGCTCACTTCAGAAGCTCATATACTAAAAATGATGGGATTGAAAGGGAATGGAAGGTACCATCTCTTCTAATGGACATCAACTTACATCTGCTGTTTTGCTTGTAAAGATAGTGAGATTGGCAGGACTGACTTGTCAAATGCCATAGGATTGCATATATTTTCTGTCTTTTCCATACCATGCTCCATTCCATACTGTTTTTATTCATTATTAATAAAAGCTTCTGAGTGTTTTATTATTCTTTTGACAATTGGCTTTTTCTTTTAATGTTGCATCAGGGATGTTCAGGGAGTGGAGGTGCGGGTTAAATAACAGTCAAGATGGTGGACACAATCATTTCATCAAAGCTCCACCCTTTTTATGTGTATTGCCATCTTGACTTTTTTTTACTTCCTCTTGTGGACACTCATGTTACACTTTTCTCTGGGAAACTTGAAGACTTAGGAAAATAGTCTATTTTATTATTAATGGATAATGGATAGCCCATTATCACAGTTTCTCCCCTTCTCCTTACTTCTTTGTACCTCTGTTCTTTGTCCTTTAGCAGGGAACTTTAAGAAAAATTTGGAGGGCTATCAAGATTTTTCCCCTTATAATTGTGACTGGAGGATGCGGTCTGCTTTAATCCTTGAGAAGACCTGTTGCAAACAAATGAATGGGTGGGTGGGTGTGTCGATAAGTGTACTTTTGTGTAGTATATTTTTGTAACTGGGTTGTATATAAAAAATAGTGGTTGGTATAGAAATAGCTTAAAATAATAAAATGAATTTCTAAATAGTATATCTTACGTTGTAAAAGAATATTGGTAGGTCAGGGTTGAATTTAGTCCATAAGTAATCTCTCCAACATCCCTCCCTTGACTGGGACCCTTGGTGCTCTCTGAGCTTGGTTGTTTTCTTGCAGACATTTCATTACCAAACTAGGTAACATCATCAGTGCTGCAAGAAAACAACCATGCTCAGAGAGTACATAAGAACCCCCACAAACCTTATTGTACAGGCATTTCATATGGATTAACTCAATACTAATGGTTTTATTCTATTGTTTTGTATTACAATATAGCTTCTGGCAGATAAATATATATGCATCTGCACATAGATGTATACATACATACAGGGTTTTATTTAGCTGAATTGGCAAGGCTTGATTAACAGGTAGAGAAGCTGGGATTTGTACAGGATTTCTGTGTCTGTGTCTATATCTATCTCTATTTCTCTATCTTTATCTCTCTATCCATCCATCCATCTCATCTTACATCTTACTTTGGGGGAGGTGATGTCACCTTAAAGACAGGATCATCTTCATTTTAAATAGAGTAAGTTGATTAGGTTCAATTTGCCATCTATAAAAATGCAATTTAACATCAACATCTATATCTCAAAACACTTGGGCATCAAGCTTCCAGATGTAAAAATAAATAAATAAATCACAAATCAGAAGTAAACAAGGATCCCATGACATTTAATTGGAGTATGTGTCTTTACTGAAATATCAATATGTTCTTTGATATTGGACAAAATGTGCCACAGTCCTGTACAACCCCTAATAGTTGCAGAAATCCATTATATCATATCACATTTATTGGAGGACTTCCCAACCTTTGTATGATATTAGTTACTATAAATCTTTACCCACAACATCTTTTCTAATTGATTGTCATTATTTCATTGCAAATGAAGGGACATAATTGAGACTTAAAATAGATTTAATCTACTCTCTTCCCTGAATTCCTCCTAAAATCCCACAATCTGCACTAAAACTATGGATCAACATGTAGAACACACAGTAGTATAGGAAGAATTCTAGCAATAAAACCAAGAATATAATGGGACTGCCATAAAAATCAGCAGGAAGAGGTCAAAAATTCCAGCGAGGCAGCACCAAAAAAACCCTGCTAAGAGAATATAACATGAAGTATTTTCATGTAACTGAGTTTGCACTGAAGAATGGTAATAGTGTACCTTTTTCCTTTTTTCAGTACATGTTCTGAATTGATCCATTATGTTTCAGTATCTCCTTCAACAATAAGACGAGTGGCATATACATTTAATAAATAAAAAATAAACAAAGCTTGTATGGAAATGTGGTACTGAGTAAAATACATAGAGGTGACTTCCGGGCTATGGGCCATATTGGCCCCTGGATGTTCCCCATAGACCAATAGCATTTACACTTATATACCGCCTCCTAATGCTTTACAGAACTCTCTGTAGAAGTATTATTTGCATATTGTCCCCAACAATATGAATCTTTCTTTTACCAATCTTAGGAGGATGGAAGAGTGAGTCTACCTTGAGTCTTGTCAGGACTGAACTTCAGGCTTGGCAGAGTTGCCTACCATGCTGCATTCTAAAACCACTGCACCGCCATGGCTCTTATGATCGTCCATTCTTCTTTGAAAATCTCATCTATCTATCTGTTTTAAAGTGTTGGATTTGTCCCTCCAGTTTCCACTGTTTCAAAAGGAAAAGGATGAGCTCATTTCCAGCCAGAATCTGAAATAAAAAAAACCCATTCCACAGCCCCTAAAAATCTTCAAAACACTTGACATAGAAAAGGTGCAAAGCCTTATGCTGCACTCAAGGGTAATGACCTTAAATAACATTATTGGAATGTGTGAGAGAAAATGATGTTCAGTTGTGTACAATTAAGCTATAGTACCTAATACAATTTTATGCTTTCTTAAGATGAAGAATGCCAGGAAAATAAGACTTTTCATTATTCTGTATCTTTATTTGCCTGCAAATTTACTGGCTGAATTCAATAGTCCATAAATAGCATTGTGAAAGGGACAGTCTAAGTCTCTTGCCCGATCTGTATTATACATCTCCTGTTTAATAGGTGAAAGAGTATGATGTATGCCCTCTGACTGTTACTTCATTATTCTTTTCTGATTGCTTTGCAAGGAGCAGAACTTTATTTCTCACACTCAGTAGAAACTTTATAATCCATACAGGCAGTCTTCGACTTACGACCAGTTTCTTAGTGACCATTCTAAGTTACAATGGACTTTCCCAGGCAGCTAATGACTTGGCTTGCTTATCACTTGGATGCAAAGTTCTGACAGCCAGGCACCCACCACCCCATGGTCACATGGTTGCACTTTAGGTGTTCAGCAACTGATCCACATTTATGGCAGTTTGCAGCATGCCATAGCCACATGACTTTGATTTATGATTTTTTTTCCCAGGAAACCAATGTTTACTTCTGGTTTCCGATAAAAAACACCTATTGTGGGCAATGAATTTGGTTAATGACTATGGTGATTCAATTAACAAGTGCCACAAAGAAGCTTGTAAAATCAAAAGTAGTCACGTGGCGAGCCGCTTAAAGTTTGACACAATTTATGATTCTAATCCCAAGTTCAGTTACAGTCGTAAATAGAGAACTACCTGTATTAGCATCATATGGCAGCTGCTTTATTGAGAGACTCTATTTCTGGGATCATCTGCTACTTGCAATTTATGCTGCCAGCAGGAAGGTCTATTTTGGTTGAGGAAGTTGTGTTGTAGAAAGAAAGTGAGAAGAACCAGATCAAAATCCAGTGTAGTCTAGTATTCACTTTCCACAGAGGCCGAACAGGCGCTACACATATGTGAGCTTAGTAGCAAGCCCTCTGCTCATGTGCCCAGAAACCTCTATTCTATTAGTAACAGAAATGGCTCATAACCATTGGCACTTATTTCCTTGCTATGGCTTAGCATGTTGACTTTTATGGCATGTAAACCATGATGTAGAGTTTAATGTCATAGGTACACTCAGCTACCTCTAGATTGTGCATCAAACCATCACTTAGGGAACCCAGTTATTGAGCTAGAACTCTTTTCCAAAAACATTGGATAGAACTTGGGAAATTGGAAAATATTTAAATGACCCATGAATGGATGAAAGAGGCATGTGGGTGCTGAATATGCAAATTTTATTACCCTGCTCTGTCATTGGACTATTGCTCATGTATATTGGGCATTTGGGCCAGGAAGCTAAACAGGATTGTGCCTGGTTAGTTCTTGGATGTAAGATCTCCAGGAAAATATGGGAAGAATCAGGAAGCTGAAAAAACATTCCAGGAGCAGAGCATACATATGATTTTGTATTATTGCTAAGAAAAAAATATTTGGATATATCAGAAAGTTCCTAGGCATCAAGCTCAGTTCTAGTGGAACTTTATTCAACAGATAACTGTACTTCATCAACCTTATTGGCTCTCAGAAGCTAAGTTGATACTTGGATGGGAAACCAAAATAGAATTACCAAAGCTTTAGCTAAGCATCTAGAACAGGGGTCAGCAACCTGAAACAGTGAAAGAGCCACTCGGAACCGGTTCCCTCACAAAAGGAAAAACTGGGAGCCGCAAAAAATGTGTGCGCATGTGTGTACATGCGCGAATGTGCAGAACAGGGTTTGACTAAAGAGTGGAGCCAAGGCGAGATATGCACCTACCCTCCATATTTGAATTGATTGGTTAAACTTTTTTAGTCCCACTTTTTTTTTTTGGACTGCACATGGCAGAGGACTGGGAGCCGCTGGAGACGGCTGAAAGAGCCGCATGCGGCTCCGGAGCCGCGGGTTGCAGACCTGTGATCTAGAAAAAGTCAATGGCAAATCCCTTCCATGCCCTTACCAAAAAAATTGCACGGATATATCCATAAAATTATTAAGAATCAAATTCAACTCAAAGCACATTTTACTTTTTATGCCCTTTTGTGCCTCCCCTCCCCCTTTTAATTTCTTAGATGTTGTTTTCTCTGGATCTGAAAAACTTGTGTCAAGAGCTTCAGATAACACAATCTCCCTGTGCAGAATCTGTATGCCCCCCAGGATCTCCTGGCCCCCAGGTTAGTACTTTATTTTGGAAGGACAAAATTGGGTCACTGGGGGCAGGTTTTCTGATGTTACTTTGTCAGATGGCATGGAAGAATTAAAGGGGCATAATGAGAGGAAGATGGGGAATGATGCAAAAGAAAGCAACCTCCTTACTTTAATTACAGTATATTTATAGGGCCTTCATTTGGTTAATATACTTGTTGAGCCATCAAGGCAAAAGTTTATTTTAGTGCTTTTTAAATAGACTGGTGAAATAATTGTATAACTATGTAAGTAATTAAATATTAAATGATATAAATAAGTAAGGAATCCAGTGTTTCTATATAAATAAGTAAGAAATCCAATGTTTCTATAGGTCCATGGATAGTTAAAATTCTATGATTCTGAAATCTTAGCTCTTGTTTGATAGGACCTGATTGTCTTAAACAAGGAGGAAACATTAAAAGCTTCAGAAACATTTACTTTAAACTATAATTATTTGCTACTCTTTGAACATGCCACCTCTATTTGATTTTCAGACGTAGGTGAGGTTTTATTTTGTACTGAAATGCCTAGTTTTGAAAAGGCCTCAGTGGAGGCGGTGGCACACTTAGGACTTAACCGGTGTCAGTAAATCCCCTCTCAACAAGTCCAGGGGTCTGGAAAGCTAACATGGCTGTTGCTGCCACATTCTTTCTTTTTAAGTTCCCCCATTGTTGTAGCATAAGGTTCAGGCAGATGTGCTTGCCAGCTTCATTTCCATCTAGGCCAGTTCTGGGAGCCTAATCTAACTGTAGCCAAAATGTTTTTTTTCTGCTTTTTTCATTGACTTTGCTAAAACAGAATCACTCCTCCCCCCTCAAATTCTAGATCAGGGGTGTCAAACTCAATTTCATTGAGGGCCGCATCAGCATTGCAGTTGCCCTCAGGGGGCCGGGTGGGTGTGGCCTGAGTGGGCATGGCCTACTGGGTGGGCATGGCCAGCTCTACATCGTTTGCATCAAGGGTGCCTATGGGGGCCTGGGCAGGAGTGGGACAGATCTGAGGGTCTCTGACAGAAGGAGGGTCTCTGGGCCAGAGCCAAGGCAGTGGGGGCTATTCCCTCACTGTTTCCAGGCTGGCTTTGCGGGCCGCATGAAACCACTTCGCGGGCCGAATCCGGCCCCCGGGCCTTGTGTTTGAAATGTCTGTTCTAGATGTTATGCTTCCATCCTATCTCTCCACAATATTTTACGTCGTGTGCCCATAAGAAAGGCTCTGAATTCTACCAAATTAAAGCACCATCTAATTGTTCCTTAAGGAGTATTTCTAGAAACAAATATGCAGGCAGATGTGAAGGCAAAGGATAGAGTTACAAGTGTAAGAAAATGTCATTCTGAGTCATTAACAAAATTCCAGAGTTTATCAGGAAGTTGGACAATAAAAGCTTTGTTGGAAGCATCTTTCATCTGTCATGAGAGGTAAAGATTTAAAAACTGAACATTAAATGAGACCAAAATAGTAGAAGCTGCCCTAAACAAACATGAACCATGTTGCATGTGAAGTTTTCTGTCCAAATTGAAGACAAATTGAAGTGAATAGACTTGATATAGATTCTTTCAAGAAGAAATAAGAAAAGCTCTGCTAAGTCACAAGTTATCACTGACAAGTCAGTGAACAAATTATATGATGAAGATATTTAAATATCGTACTTCTATTTTTAGGGCCCACGAGGCATTCCTGGTGTGAAAGGACCAAAGGGAGTAAAAGTAAGCTCCAAAGTTGTTTTGTTAATGTAAAAAAGAAAGCTTTGGGGGAATTTGTACATACAATATGCAAATATGGAAATGCAAGTAAAGTATGCTGATTGTTGGAGAAATGCAGATCAAATATGGAAATGCAAACAGATTATGCTGATTGTTGTAGAAATGCAGATCACCTGTAAGGAAGGTTACCATATCTAGCCTTTAATACCCAAATGGTGCAAAGAGGATTGTTTTTTTAAAAAAAAGTTTGTTTAATGGCAGTCTGAATTATTGCAGCAAAAATGCTACTTTAAGCCAAACATATCAGAATACAAGGTTGTATTTTAAGGCTGGCAGATCTGGGCTTCAAAAATCCATATAGATGGTAGCAAAGGGTTTCAGAAATTAAATCTTTGCTGCCATCTAGTTTTTTGTTACCCAGATTTGATTGTCTTCATATCTCAGTAGTTGGAGTTTGGAATGCAACTTATTGACTTATTGGAGATGCTTTCTAACCTCTGGATGGTCAGATTCTTGATTGTGCAAGATTCCTGCTCAGACAAAGAACAATCTATCTAGGTCCTCTAAACACATTTACAGATTTTCCCCCCAGCCAATTTAGGGAAGTCATCTGATCTC
Organism: Vipera ursinii; assembly: GCF_947247035.1. NCBI lineage: Eukaryota > Metazoa > Chordata > Lepidosauria > Squamata > Viperidae > Vipera > Vipera ursinii. The sequence continues at coordinate 87,412,531 of NC_139517.1, forward strand.
CCCTAGGCTTGTCTCCTCAAAAACCTGGAAGAGCCTCTTTGTTTGAGGTCATCACTGCATTTCCCCCAGTGTTCAGTTTATGAGGTTTTATCTTGCTCTCAAGAAATGTGATCTGTCTGATTAACAGAAGTCCTGACTATAAAAAAAGAATATTGAGATCTGTTACATGCTGCTTTCCTCTGTTCTTGATAATCAACCGAATTAAAAATGTCCAGCTACATTCAAATTGTTTGTGCCTCCTACTGATATATTATTTTTTCTGGCAGGGTGAGATTGGAAGACCAGGAAGAAAGGTATAACACAAAATGCATAAGATATCTTACATTATAAGGTTTGCGGCAACCGTCTTAAACCTGGTACCCTCGTGGTATGTTGGACTGCAACCCCTGACTTCCACTCAGCAGGGTTACACTTGATGTGGGTGATGGAAGTTGTAGTCCAACACATTTGGAAAGGCTGATTTCTAGAAATTTTCTCCAACTTAATTTCATTCCAAGTATGGACTTCCGTGGCCAGAATCCTCCAACCAATATTGGCATTGGTGAGAATACTGAAAATTGAAGTCCATACATCTAAATTGGATTCAGGTTGGAGGAGGCTGCTTTTGTGCATATGCTAAGACATGTACTTATGTTATAAAAGTTCTACATGGCATTAAACACCGATAAACATGCATTAATCTGAGATATATAGATATCACATATCTGTTCTCTAGAGTTGAAATAGAAGTTCTTCCTGTCCCAATAAATCTGTTAGGCTCCCCTTCTCTTTCACTTCCTGGCCAAGACCTTATTATTCCAAAAGCCATTTACTTGCCAGATCCAATTCTCTCTTTCCTGAAATCTGGTGGAATGGCTACATTGAAGTGACAGATGAGGAAAGGATGAGCACATTGGATTTCTGGGTGCTCCATGGTCATTTCCAGTGTACAGTGGGTGACTAATTGCTAGTTGAAGTTATTCTATTATACATTACAGTCATTTTGAATATTTAAGTTATGTGAACACCCATGCTATTACACCTGGTTTTTCATTTTCTTTTCTTTTTTAATTTGATTTACTCCATTCTCTGTTTTTCTGAAGGGCAGTCGAGGTCCTCCAGGTGTCCCTGGAATGCCAGGATCTATTGGATGGCCTGGCCCAATGGGACTAAAGGTAAGATTAAGCTATTGATGAAAGATTTGTCAAGCAGCCTATTTATAATGTAATTTATAATCTTATTGAAACCCAGGAAAGGGAAGTTTGCTAATACAGTAAATGATGAGTTTCAAAAATCTGTGGTTTACTTTGGGCAGATGATGTCAAAACCCCAGATTTCATATAAAAACTAAGTTTAACTGATATTAATTATTCACATAGAGTTAATAGGTATATATTTCTGGAACTGTCTTGAATTGATAGCACTCCCACACCTACAACCCAAAATATGGATCAGATGTTTAAACAACACCTTTACCATAATAAAAAAGGACCAGTTAGCAAACATCCACAAAACATCAGCAACATCTTCAAAGGAATCCAATTCACAAGAGAAGAAAAAAAAATAACAACACACTACCTTTCATAGATATCCTTATCAACAGAGAATACGATGGCAAACTAGAAACAAAAGTGCATTGAAAAACCATCCATACCAACCAAGTGTTCCACTACAAAGTAATAATAATGCAATGCAATGCAATGCAATGCAGTACAATGCAGTACAATACAGTACCACAGTTGGAAAGGACCTTGGAGGTCTTCTAGTCCAACCCCCTGCTCATGCAGGAAACCCTATACTATTTTAGACAAATGGTTGTCCAATCTCTTCTTAAAAACTTCCAGTGTTGGAGCATTCACAACTTCTGGAGGCAAGTTGTTCCACTGGTTAATTGTTCAATCTGTCAAGAAATTTCTTCTTAATTCTAGGTTGCTTCTCTCCTTGATTAGTTTCTATCCATTGCTTCTTGTCCTGACCTCAGGTGCTTTGGAGATTAGCTTGACTCCCTCTTCTCTGTGGCAACCACTGATATATTGGAACACCGCTATCCTATCATCCCTAGTCCTTCTTTTCATTAAACTAGACATACCCAATTCCAGCAACCGAGCTTTATTTTAGCCTCCAGTCCCCTAATCATCTTTGTTGCCCTTCTCTGTACTCTTTCTAGAGTTTCAACATCTTTCTGACATTGTGCTGACCAAAACTGGATGCAGTATTCCAGGTGTGACCTTACCAAGGTATTATAAAGAGGTATTAACACTTCAGATGATCTTGATTCTATCCCTCTGCTAATGCAGCCTAGCACTGTGTTGGCTTTTTTGGCAGCTGCAGCACACTGCTGGCTCATATTGAAGTGATTGTCCACTAGGACTCTGAGATCCCTCTCACAGTTCTATTATTGAATGAAGTACCACCTATACTATACCTGTGCATTTGGTTTTTCTTGCCTAAATGTAGAACCTTACTTTTTTCTCCATTAAATTTCATTTTGTTACATAGTGCCCAATGTTCAAGTCTGTCAAGATCCTTCTGTATCTTAAGTGTGTCTTCTCGAGTGTTGGCTATTCCTGCCAGCTTGGTGTTGTCTGCAAATTTGATGAGTTCCCCATCTCTTCCATCATCCAAATCATTGATGAAAATGTTGAAGAGTACTGGGCCTAAAACAGAACCTTGGGATACCCCAACTACATGTTGAGTGCGGTTGGTCAGCCAGTTATAAATCCATCTGGTTGTGATGCTGTCTAACCCACATTTTTCCATTTTATCAAGTAGTAGGTTGGGGTCTACTTTATCAAATGCCTTACTGAAATCCAAGTAAATTATATCCACAGCATTCCTTTGGTCCACTAATTTTGTCATCTTGTCAAAGAATGCAATAAGATTTATCTGGCATGAGCTGTTTTTGGCAAACCCATGTTGGCTTTTGTTAATGACTTTGTTTGCCTTTAGGTGTTCACTGATTCGTTGTTTGATTATTTTTTCCAGAATCTTCCCATGTATAGGGGTCAAGCTGGTAGGTCTGTAGTTTACTGGATTCGTTCTTTCTCCTTTTTTGAAGATGGAAACTACACCAGCTCTTTTCCAGTCCTCTGGTAATGTAATACTAATAAAGTTGGAAGGGACCTTGGAGGTCATCTAGTTCAACCCCTTGCTCAGGCAGGAAACCCTGTACCATTTCAGACAAATGGCTGCCAATCTCTTCTTTAAAAATTCCAGTGTTGGAGCATTTACAGCTTCAGGAGACAGGTTGTTCCACTGGTTAATTGTTCTAACTGTCAGGAAATTTCCCCTTAGCTCTAGGTTGCTTTTCTCTTTGATTAGTTTCCATCCATTGCTTCATGTCCTGCCTTTGGGTACTTTGGAGAATAGCTTGATTCCCTCTTTTTTGTGGCAACCCCTGAGATATTGGAACACTGCTATCATGTCATCCCTAGTCCTTCTCTTCATTAAATTAAACATTCCCAATTCCAACAACAGTTCCTTATATGTTTTAGCCTCAGTTCCCATAATCATCTTTGTTCTTCTTCTCTGTACTCTTTTTAGAGTCTCAACATCTTTTTTAGATCATGGTGACTAAAATTGGATGCAGTATTCCAAGTGTGGCCTTACCAAGGCATTGTAAAGTGGTATTAACACTTCATGTGATCTTGATAATATCCCTCTATTAATGCAGCCTAGCAGTGTGTTGGCTTTTTTGGCAGTTGCAGCACGCTGCTGGCTCATATTTAAGTGATTGTCAAATAGGACTCCAAGATCCCTCTCAACGTTACTACTTTTGAACACCTATACTATACATTCCAGGATATTTGAAAGATATAGTTCAGTGGTTCTGAGATCACGTCTGCCAGTTCCTTCAGAACCTTGGGTGTAATTCATCTGGTCCTGGTAATTTGAACTCATCTAATTTGGACAGGTGCTCCCTTACCATTTTCTTGCCTATTTTAATGTATTTCTAATCTGTTTTTTTACAGTTTTTCATAGGTTGGACTGTTTTTTCCCTTTGTGTAAATACGGATGCAAAAACTGAGTTGAGTAGTTCTCCCTGTTGCTTGTCACCTTCTTACCACTTTCTCCCACTAATGGACCAATCATTTCCTTAACTTTTTTCTTGTTTTTTTACATGTTGAAAGAAGTTTTTTTTTGTTATTTCTGACTTTTGTCACAAATCTTAGTTCATTTTGAGCCTTAGCTTTCCTCACTTCATCTTAGCAGGCTCAGGTATCTGTTGATATTCTGCCTTAGTTATGTACCCCTCTTTCCACTTTTTATACGTGTTCTTTTTGTCTTCCAATTTATCAGAGAGTTCTTTATGCAGCCAGGGATTTTTTGAGAGCTGTTGTTTTTCTTCTTCATTGGTATTGTGCTAGAGTGGGCTTTTATAATCTCACTTTTCAAAATTTTCCAAGCTTCTTGAATTGTTTTCCCCTTAAGGATTCTCATCCATGGAATCTTTCCCAAGCTCTGTTTATTGAAATTAGCTCTCTTAAAGTCCAAGACTCTAGTTTGACTATGTTCTATTGCTTGTGCTTGCATAATGTTGAATTCCAATATTGCACGATCACTTCCTCCCCCCAAGGTTCTTGTAGCTTCAACACCTTCTATCATTTCAGCTCTGGATTTCATTCCACCAAGTTTCCATAATGGCAACAATATCATATCTGCCCTCATTTACTTGAATTTCTAATTCACCCTTTTTATTGCTCATACTCTGTGCATTGGTATATAGACATTTAAGTCCTTTTTGACTGACCCTCTGTTTACTTTCTACATAACCTGTGTGTTGCCTGTGTTCCCCTAATTCCTTACCACCTATCTGATTAGTGCACTTGGCATGACACTCACTATTAAAAGCCTGATTTTGTTTGACAGCAAGGTTGATATTCTTACCTGCACAAACACCTATGTTACACACACTGATAACCCTATGAGTTTTAGACTGCTGGGGACAGAAATGTTCCATATCAATTACTCACTCTCCCCACTGTTTAATTTAAATAATACAACCTCTCACAAGAGAAGCTATGTAAGAACACTACTTAGATGAACAGAAAACACTGCAGCAATCTTGAACAGCACAAAAAAGTAGATCATCTATATAACATCTTCCAACAAAATGGATATCTATGCAACTACCTTGAAAAGTGCCTGACCGCTCAACCCAATATAGCACAACCAACCCAAACTGTAACAAGGAAAACACTGTCATACATCAAAAACACCTCAGAAATCACCAACAGACTATTACAACTACATGACATCAGTATACCACACAAAACAACAAAATCTCTCCAAAATATCCTAAGTAAACCAAAAGACCCGGCAGCCCTAGAAGAAAAAACAGAAGTCATCTGCAACATACAGTCTAAAGACTGTTAACAGCCACTACATAAAACAAACAGACAGAAGACTAGTTGAATTCATCCATAAACACTAACTATAGTAATAGTTAGAAGACATGATGAAAACCCTTTAATTGCACAACATATGGACAGACTTAGCCATAGTTTCAACTGGGATACCCTGACCACCCTTGACAAAGCCAAATTCAAAAATACTAGAGAATTCCTGGAAGATGGGCATTCAGGCAAATCGGTGATCAACAGACACATAGAGATAAACAAGGTACAGATACCATTCAAAAGAGACAATCAACAAGCCAAAAAGGGAGACCAAAATGTCTACCCCCAGCAATCAACATCCACATGAACAGATATTAACACCAAGGTTAACATTAGACCAACAATTAAGATGTGAACAATACCCCAATCAAAGAACAGCCAAACAAACCAATGTAAACAGTCTAACAAAACCACCACCAACTGGGCAGGCTCCTAGAATACAAAACTGAGAGCAAATCCTGCTCCTTACTAGCACTGATGATGTTACCTAGTTTGGGTATTGAAACATCTGCAAGGAAACAAGCAAGCTCAGAGAGCCCCAAGGACCCCTTATTTCAACCCTGAGCTATAAACATTATCCTTTACAGGTACACATTTCTATATATAGTTCTCTTTATAAGAGTAGAGTGAAATTATGGGTTGACATAATTATATCGATCAGAACATGTTTTCTCTTCAGAGCATCTGTGAAAAGGCAGTGGGAGAGTTGGCTACAGATGGTCAGTTGGAAGCTAATCAATGTGTCTGGTTAATACTTGAATGGTAGATTACCAGGAAACACTAGGAGTATAAACTTAACCAATTCACTGAAAAATATATTAGAATTGTTCCTTGAAAGTACAAGAAGAGGCTGTCTTTGTTGCAATCTCTTCCACTCTTCCTAATGAAATTTGGCAACGTGGTTGCTGACAACTGGTGGGATAGTTTCCGAATACCAGAAATACAGAAATTTGGAAGCATAAATTAGTTCAACGCCCTTTAAAAATGGGAAATAAAATCTTACTAAATGTTTCATGGTCACTGAATCCTGTTGTCTCCCCTTTCAAAAATAAATGTGACCGTAGCTTGAGACCCTCAGAATCTGCCCACTCCGGCCTTACACTGTGATACAAATCAGCAAATTGGCTCAGCACCATCCAGGTTAACTATATCCAATGGTAAGAAAGGTAAGGGAGCAATCTGAGCAGCCTATGATCATTGGCTTACTGTTCTGTACAAAGAACTTATGTTGAACTCAGTTTATGCAGTGTAATTTTCCATGATATGGATGCGTTAAGAAATGTAGAAATTTCTCTTCTCTGATTATGAACTACAGCTGTCAACCAGTGCAACCAGTGCAATAAAACCTGGGCATTATGAGTAATTTTTGCTATTGTTTCTTTTAGGGTGAAAAGGGAGATTTAGGTTTGATGGGATTGCCAGGCACAAGAGGACCAATGGGATTAAAGGTTTGTTACTCCAAGCACTATGTTCTCTTTCTTGGGGTCTAACAACTACTAGGTTAGAAGATAATTGGTGTATGTTGTAGACAGGTAACATTTATGATTTTGGGGATGAAGAATAATAATAAAAAGATACAGACTTTTTTCCACAGATACAATGAAAGTATTGTAATAGAGTATGGGAATATTTGTATTTCTTCTCTTCTTTATCAGATATCTTATGGCAATATAATAGTGTACATGGGCTGAACAGAAGCATTTGCAAGGGAAATCCAAAAATTAAAGATTATTTATTTATTTATTTAATGGGACTTATATGCCACCCTATCTCCCAAAAGACTCAGGGCGGCTAACAACAATAAAATACAAGTAAAATACAAATATTAAAATTAAAATTAAACTATATCTATAGCCCCAACTACAACCAATAAAAACCTTAAAACCATTTAAAAAACCCCTTATCATCAGTCCAGGTCGGCCTGTTGGAAAAGAAATGTCTTAAGGTCACAACAAAAGGACCGGAGGTCTGGGGTCATCCGGAGCTCCAGGGGAAGCTGATTCCACAGGGCAGGTGCCCCCACAGAGAAGGCCCTACCCCTGGGGGTCACCAGCCGACATTGGCCGACGGCACCCTGAGGAGGCCTTCTCTGTGTGAGCACACAGGGTGATGGGAAGTCATTCCTGGGAACAGACGGTCCTGCAGATATCCCGGGCCCAAGCCATGTAGGGCTTTAAAGGTAAGAACCAGCACCTTAAATCTCACCCAGAGGGAAACCAGTAACCAATGCAGCTCACGCAGGAGGAGTGTAATATGGGAGTATTGGGATGCTCCAATCACAACCTGCGCGGCCGCATTCTGCACCAGCTGAAGTCTCCGGGTGGTCTTCAAGGGTAGCCCTATGTAGAGAACATTGCAGTAATCAACACGGGAGGTAACGAGTTCATGAGTGACCGTACGTAAAGCATCTCAGTCCAGATAGGGGCACAACTGGCGCACCAGGCGAATCTGGGCAAATGCCCCCCTGGCCACGACTCCTATATGATCTTCTAAACTGAGTCATGCATCCAGGAGGACGCCTAAGTTGCACACCCTATCAACGGGAGGTTACACTTCTCCCCCCATAACCAAAGATGGAATATCCTGGACTACACGAGATGCCGGTACGTAAAGCCACTCGGTCTGGGCCGGGTGGAGTTGGAGCCTATTCTTCCCCATCCAGATTCGTACCACTTCCAGGCAATGGGACATCACGTCAAGGGCATCACTGGGTTGATTCGGGGTAGAGATGAAAAGCTTGGTATCATCAGCCTATTGATGATACCTTACCCCGAAACTGCAGATGATCTCACCCAGTGGCTTCATATAGATGTTGAACAGGAGGGGAGAGAGGACTGACCCCTGGGGCACCCCACAATCGAGGGGCCTCGGGGTTGACCTCTGCCCTCCTGCCAACACCATCTGCGAACAACCCGAGAGGTAGGAGGAGAACCACCATAAAACGGTGCCTCCCACTCCCAACCCCCCCAGACATCGCAGCAGGATACCATGGTCGATGGTATCAAAAGCCGCTGAAAGATCTAATAGGACCAGGACTGAGGAATAACCCCTATCCCGGGCCCGCCAGAGATCATCCACCAGCACGACCAATGCCATTTCCGTGCTGTACCCGGGCCTGAAACCCGATTGGTACGGATCCAGATACTCAGTTTCCTCCAGGACCAGCGGGAGCTGCCATGCCACAACGCTCTCAACAACCTTTGCAAGAAAGCGAAGGTTGGAGACAGGACAAAAATTATTCAAAATAGCTGGGTCCAAGGCAGGTTTCTTGAGGAGGGGCTTCACCACCGCCTCCTTCAAAGCAGCAGGGAAGCACCCCTCACTCAAAGAAGCATTAATCACTGCCTGGAGTCAGCCTCGTGTGACCTCCCGAGCCGCATAAACCAGCCAGGAAGGACACGGATCCAACAAACACAGAGCGGCACTTAATCTACCCATGATCCTGTCCACTTCATCCAGAGTCACAGGGTCAAACTCCTCCCAAATAATGTTAGCCAGACCCGTCGTTTCCCCCTCGTCAGATACTGCCCAGTCGGAGTCCAGACCGGTCCGGATCTGAGCGATTTTGTCCAGCAGATGCTGACTAAACTCCTCGGCCTGTCCTTGCAAGATTATAGTTGCAATCACATGATTAAAGGACATGGAGAAGGTGTGAGGCTTTGATAAATGTGATCATGGCTGTCATCTTGACTTTTTTACATCCACTCCTGCAGATGCCCCTGAGGCTTAGCTACACAATATGTTAAATGTATTTTAAGTATAGAAATGGGTGAATAAATGAAGTATTCTGGCTAGTATCACATTCATTCATTCATTTGTACATTCATTCATTTAGTGTATTTAACATGCAAGGGTTTTTTTGGTAGAAGAAATATCCTGGTTTGACCTTGAACCTGGTTGCTGGGCACTGTGGGTAGGAGTCTTCTCAGCTTCTTTATTTACAAAAATTCTTCCTCACAAAAAGCACAGATGCACTTTTTGTTACATTTTAAAAGTCCTCTATCCTTGCTTGATTTTTCAAAAAAACAAAAAACAAAACCCTACAATATGGAATGGGAAGATATTCTACAAAGCAAGGAGCTGGACCTCTAACATCTGTGATGTAAGGCTATTGCCTCCAGAAACATAGTATAGTGTAAAGGAGAGTTGCTTGCTACATATTTACCTCTAAACAGTTAGACCAGCTGTTATTTAGGATCTAAAACTCTTAGAATTAGATCCTTTACGCTTTTTAGGGTAGGGGGAAGTTTTCCCTAAGCTGATGTACTTTTCTTTTTTTTGGCATTGTTAGATGTAACCATTTGTCTTTTCCTGACCCAATGGGCTATTGACTTACTTATATATTTATTTAACATCTATTAGACTAACCTGTTCCAACACGCAATTGACTGGCTAATTTTAAGTCCATTTACATACAGATAAGCTGGAAGTACATAACATGTAGATATCCTGAACTGCTTTTGAATTGATTTATAGAAAAACAGAAAGTAGCATGCCACATTCACATGTGAGAGATAACTTTTATAGTTCCTTAATTTTAAATTAATTTTTAAAATAATCCTAATGGCCTGTAGAGCAGAAGACTGCATGTAGCTTTTAAAAATAATAATTCTGAAAACAAAAATATTTATTATGATGGTTTGATCCAAATGGCAAAATATCATGTTTCAAAATGATATTTAATATTCATTTGCATTTATATGACACAGGTACATATTGACTTCACTTTTTTAATATTTAACACTCACAATTTCACAGTATGTGAATTCAGTGAAAGTTTTAAGATTAACTGTGTCATTAAAATGCTTGTAGATATTGCTACAAATGATTAGAATTTAACTGGAATTCCAGTAAAAGACAGTGTCAGAAATGTATCTATGCTAGATAAAGGAAAGAGGTGAAGATAATGATTAATGACAGAGATTTCTGTAATTATAATTATGCTAGCTCTTGCACTGATTGTTGTTTCTCATTAAACATCCAAAGCAATGTGAAGTATGTCTACTATACAAGATTTCTTGTGTTGGCTTCTAGGTTGAGATGTGATGCTTTCATTTCTTATGTTTTTGTCTTTCAAAATTTTGTTCTAGGGTAATACAGGTGGTGTTGGAGAAAAGGTGAGTGATAAAATTACTTACAAGCACTTGGCACTAGTCTGTATGAATAAGTATATAGCATCCAGTTAGTGTAAAAAAATAGCCACTTTTATTTGATTCAGGAATAAAAGAGGTTAAAGTGGTTAAAGAGTACATAATCATCTAAGGAAAATAACACTTGGGCTATAATTTCTTAGGCTGATCTTAGTAAGTAGTTCCAAGATCTAATTCTCCAGAGAAAAGATTTCATACTCTTACCCTTATCTAAACAGGGGAAAAAATTGTACCAATGCAATACAGCAGAGAATAAATGGGTCCATCCTCCTCCTGGGCTGATAAAAACTATTCCTATTCCACATCTTTATATACTTAATGCTGAAATAAAAGCAAGATTGAAATAGTGAGTTGTTTCTGAGTGGCCCTACCATCCCTGCTTTCCATATGTATTCATTCCTTACAACTTACTCTCTAACAATAACTTTTTTTCTTTTCTTATAAAGTGAAAACACGTGGCACAAATGCTGTTCAAGCAAGGCCATTAACCAAAGTAATATTGAATGACTTCTACTGTGAAACTATTAAATTCAGAAGAAAACATTTTATCGATTTGAATAATTTCAGTGATGGTCCACCACTGCTCTGATCTGGATAGAAAGGGGTTTTTGTGCAGGGCCTGCATACACACAAAGGGTTTTTTTAGTAGTGTAGAAGGAGATGTTTGCTCCAGTCTGGCACTTCAAAGGGAGGCATGGCTTGGATTCAGTATTTCATTTAAAAAGGATTCTTCATATTGCTGAGCCCTGCTTCTCCTGAGAAATTCCACAGCCCAGTGATCAACCAGGTGTCCAGAGGAAATCAGCAAGGGACAATCAAGGAATGAGTTCCCTCCACTGTTCTTCAACAATAGTTATCCATGTGGACATTATACACCAGGCCACTTGTGCTTATGGAAACCATGCCTCAGACCCCTGCATGGACCCAACCCCACCACATCTCTACTATCCAGTAAAGCAGAAATCGTTCATTTTTCAGGTTTCTGTGTGAACCTTCAGAAAAGTAGAATTGCTTTAAGGACTCAGCTTGTTAAAGCTAATGAGACTCTTAAAAGTACAGCTGTACTTTTCATGGAGCCAATGTGAAAGCCTGAAAAAAAAGATATGTGTTAACTAGTAGCAGAGAGATTGTTCAAACCTAATGCTCTTAGCCCAAATCATTTCCAAAGCTGGAAGAGTAGAAACCTAATAACAGCATTTCTTACCACTGGCAACTTCAACTTCCAGAATTCCCCAGCCCTAATAAATAGCCAGTGGCATTGTACGAAAAGCCAAAAGTCTACCTAACATATCTTCATGACTGTGGAGACTTTGTATTCAATTTAACATTGGATATGGGAGGAAACAATCATACTTTTAACTGCTATGTTATATAGTTCTGATATGGTTTTCCACAGGGAGCTCAAGGACAGAAAGGAGTCAAAGGCAGCAAAGGTGATAAGGTAATATTTTCTTACTATAATATCAAGCAATCTTATAGAGACCTGGGATATTTTTTTCCTCGTTTGTTCTTCAGACTAGTTTGGCATCTGGCATCAGGCTAGAAACTAGGAGACTGAGTTCTAGTCCCGCTTTAGACATGAAAGCCAGTTGGATGACTTTGGACCAGTCACATACTGTCAGCCCAATTCATCTCACAGGACCATGTTGTGAAGAAAATAGGAGGGAGAATTAGATATGTTTTCTGCCTTTAATTATTTATAAATATAATAAAGGTGAGATTAAAAAAATATAGAATACTGGACAAAATGGATGTTTTACATTTTGGCCTATTTATAGAAGAATTATGTTTCTTAGGATGTTGTACAAGGAAACTTCTGTACAAGGAACTTTATGAAGTCCTAGATTTGTAAGATTGGTTTCTAGCTGCGTGTTGCTTCCCTTCAAGACTTTAAAGAAGAAAATGTGTGGTTTAGCTTCCTCAATACCAGTTTTTTCAAACTTGTCAACTTGAAGATCTGTGCACTTCAGCTGTCATTCATTCCCTAGCCTGCATTTGCCAAGTTTGAAAAATACTGATTTATAACATTCCTGATCAGTCGGGCTAAATCTGAAAAATCTCTTCTGGCTCTACATGACTAACTCTTAAAAACCCAGGATTTCTTTTCAAGAATGGAAATAATGTTATAACTATGTAGGGCCGAAGTCTAAGTTCAACACAGCAGGGTGTCAAATTTTCCACCAAGAATTGACAGATGTGGTATAGCCAGCTGAAGAAATGCATTATTCCAGGTGTTCATTTTATGATGTCAGCATTTAAAATTGCACTAGTCTTTTTCTATGACAAAATTATGATTATTCTCAAGTACTTGTGCATAGCAACATATGTTAAACAGTATAAGAGATGCAAGATCTCTTTTCTTCTTTCAAGATGGAGATTTCATTTATGTGAGATTAAAAAAACCACATATTCACAGTCTTTATATTAAGATCAATATTGTCAAAGTAATTTTTGCTCCAATGTATTAAAGATGTAATTCTAAAATGTCATTTTAGGACAAAGCCAGGGACCGAAGTAAGAATAGGGAAGATAAATGGGTGATAGATAATTGAAGAAATGCACATTTAAAGGGAAGCCTTGGAGTGTAAAGACAAAATCATGAAGAGAAAAAATTAGCATAATATTAATGGAGATTCTCAGTCATCCAGGTCATAGTTATCCCAACAGTGCTTTTTCATGAGGCAACTGTATTTTCTTGTTTTTCTTTGAAGTTGTTTCACTTCTCATCCAAGAACCTTCTTCAGCTCTGACTCTTCTGCTCTTTCAAAGACAGCAAAGTCCACATTTTGGTCAGAGAGGACAACTGGTTTGAAAGAGGGGTCAAAGAGGCCATCTATGTCAAAACTGAACAGCCCTTGATCAACAGAGGGGGAGAAATACGATATCATCTACCTCCAGTCTACAACACAGTCCTTTCAGCAGTTCCAAGAAGGCTCCACAACCATTTGCACTACTCAAGTGACCCTGATGACACAAATAAACCTCCAGGTGGCCTCAACGACTCTCTAAAAGAATGCAAATGATCAGCTGCCTGCAAAGAGTATAAATCGTTCGATTCCCCATCATCCAGTTAGAGCTGAAGAAGTTTTCTTGGTTGAGAAGTGAAACATCGTCAAAGAAAAAAAAGAAAGTCCAGTTGTGAAAAAGCATCTTTGGGATAATATAAATGGAAACGTTATACCTATGTTTAAAGGTCACATTCATCCTTGTTCGTTGTTTAAAAAAAAGCATGCAAATTATAATTACTTCACTCAGGACTAGTTAAATATAATTATCTCTGTCCTTATATCATTTGTGTCTCATTGCCAATTTATTATTTTAGTAAGTTTTAGTATAATATACCATCTTGTTTTAGTTGGTTGTTTTCCTTTTGTGTTGTGCCATAGTCACATGGTCTGATTTGGGCAACATGTAAATGATCTATAAAGAAATAAACACAGCCAAGATCAGTATCTATGGAGATTATTAGTCAGGTCATGATTGTCCCAAAGGTGCTTTTTCAAAAGACAACTGGACTTTCCTGTTTTCCCATGAAGATGTTTCACTTCTCATCCAAGAAGCTTCAGTCAGAACTGAAGAAGCTTCTTGGATGAGAAGCAAATTACCTTTTGAAAAAGCACCTTTGAGAAAAATCCAAGATCAACTCCCCCAAACTTTTAATTAAAGGATAGCTCATTTTTATTCACCTTTTTCTTTGCAGGGATATATGGGTTTCCCTGGAATGTTGGGGCAAAAGGTAAGGTACATCAGGGATGCTCAGTCTGTGCACAGCATGGACATGTGTTGGAGTTAATATTACATAGGGATTTTGAGAGACAATTTAGTCCTAATTTTCTACTCCTAACTATTAAGTATTCAGTGGGACTTAATATTAAATAAATATGGATAAGGTTGCACTGTTCATTCCCAACTCTTGTCATAGTCTTGCCACTATGGAAATTCAAATGGCATAGATTCCCTTCACTCTTTCCTGCCCCCAAAGAAGGTAAGTAAACTGTAGATAGTGTAGGATACCCATTGGCCTCTACTTTGTACTTATTTTATATATGTTGAACCAAGTTTAAGGAAGTTTCAGAAGCAAGATCTGTAGAATACATTAGGCTGCTTCTGATTAGGACAATGCAGTGTTTCTGATCCTCAGCAATTTTAGGATGAATCAACTTCCTGATCTCTCCAGAGTCCAGCCATTCTGGAGCTTGTATGCACGCATCTTAAAGTTACTAAAATTGAGAAACATTGTGTTAATGATTGAAAAGAATGGGATCAGTACAGGTCTCAGATATTCAGTTCCAGGTAAAAATGTGAAGTTGAAATTATTGTTAAAAAGCTGAGAATATAAACTGGAAAATTCATAATTTGTGCAATTAAATAACATGAACTGTCATGCAGCTCTTGTTATTTTAATTTGGTCTAGTGGATTTTTGCCATGACTATTACGCCTGAGTTTTTAGAATTGTATGCATATCTGGTTAAAGTAACCATCTGTTCATAACTGTAAGGACCACATTTTCTTTTACCTAGAAAATCCATTAAAATTCTTCAAGCTAGTTTCACACTAGTTAATCATTTGAGGGGAGGGGGAAAGTAGGTTGATTTGAGTAGTTGTAGAAAAATGTATTTGGTGCTGTTGATGTCATTGCTCATTGTTTCATTTCTAATTTTGATGTTCCAGTAATGTTCAGAGGAAATTGTTTTCTCTGTCCTAAGAGAAAAGTTGTAACTGCCCTTGGAGTCCATATGCTGCTAGTAAGCAGGACTGAAGCAATTAGGGAATGGGGCACAAGGAGCTTTCATACATTTCATGCCTCTTCTCTTTCTCCTTTCCCACGTTCATAAATCTGACCTTGTGTTTAAAGATGTCTGAATAATGGACAGGCTTTCTATGTTTAAGGATTTGAGCTTGTCCGTTTCTACTTAATTATCAGAACCCTTTCTATAACAGGGTAGAGGGTTTCTTGGGAACAATCTGAATTCACTTTTATTTGGGCTGATGGCTAACAACCAGGTGTGACTGTCTATGGAGATTCTCAATCATCCAGATTACACCTGGGTCCCAAAGATGCTTTTTCACAAAGCAACTGGACTTTCTTGTTATTGTTTGAAGACATTTTGCTTCTTATCCAAGAAGAGTCTTCAGCTCTGATTGGATGGGAATAGAAGGATTTATATTTATCAAATTCCCCAAAAAAAATGACCCAGGAAGAGCTCCTCCATAACAGACAAAGAAGAAAACAATAAATGAACCAACATAGTCATTCCATATATTGCAGGAATATTGGAAATGCTCGGGAGGATTTTTAGCCAACACAACATATGTGTACACTTGAAACCCAAGAATACACTAAGGCAGAAGCTTGTCCACCTCAAGGATAAAACACCCAGACACAAACTGAGCAACGTGGTATACGCAGTACAATGCAGTGAGCCATGTGCATATCCGTACATTGGGGAAACAAAACGACTTCATAAATGCATGGCACAACATAGGAGAACAAACCCATCAGGACAAGAATTGGCAGTCCATCTGCATTTAAAAGACAAAGACCACTCTTTCGAAGACAACAAAGTCCACAGTTTGGACAGAGAGGACTTCTGGTTTGAAAGAGGGGTCAAAGAGGTCATCGATGTCAAAATTGAACAGCCCTCTCTCAACAGAGGGGAAGGAATATGACATCATCTATCTCCAGTCTCCATTCCCCACCATCCAGTCAGAGCTGAAGAAACGTCTTGGGTGATAAATGAAATGTCTTCAAAAAATAATAAGAAAGTCCAGTTAACTCATGAAAAAACGTCTTTGGGACCCAGGTGTGACCAGCTTTCTATTCCCGAAAGAGTGCAGCAAGAAAAATATCTAGGGTTTCAGAATAGGATGCAAACACTGGATTGTGGCTTCATTGACCAAGGAAAAAAGAAAGCAAATGAAGCTTTTTATTATTTGGTGTACTAATGGTATAATTATTAAGCTTTTTTCCAAGTTGATGGAGCTATAGTCCAGTATTCTAATGTGCAATATACTTCAGTTAATATTATTTACACAAGAATTTAGAAGGATCTCTTTTTGGCATGCATGTGAGTATCTGCTGAGTTTTGAGTAAGACAGTTTCATAACCAAGTGTGTATTTTTGCACTGAAGATTTGGGTTTTATCCTTTCTATCCCCATAAAGGGAGAAATGGGTCCAAAGGGGGAACCTGGTGCATCAGGACACAGAGGACCAACTGGACGGCCAGGGAAACGAGGCAAACAAGTAGGAATCCTGTACTACATTTTGTTTATTTTGTTTTAATTCTAACTTCCTTAATATATATTTAATTTTGTTATGTAAATTTAGATAAAATATTTTTATTTCTATAAAGGCCTTGTTTATGATAACTTAAAGAGCCTTGATGATCTTTGGATTGCAGAAATCAATTTTATATTCAGGTGCAGGGTGAAAACAAGCTTAATTTAATCTAAATCTCATTTATTTATTTATTTATTTATTTATTTATTTATTTATTTATTTCTCCTCATACTTCTTGTCTGAATCACAATGCTGGCTTTTTTTTCTTTTCTTTCTTTTTTTGTCTATAGTTTCTAGCATGCTACTTAAATATTTTCCTTAAAGACTTTGTTAAATTGTATTCTTCGCTCACTGTTGTCATCAAAAACCTATGTTGGCATTAAATTTGTTGTGCCCACGACTGACCATTGGTCTACACTTCTTGCCAATTTCTCCAAATAATGGATGAGAAAATTTAGATATGTCAAGGCTATGACTATAGCTACTGGTCTTATTTATGTTATTAGACAAATCTCATCATAGATTTAACCCTTCTATAGGTTAAATGTTGTTTTGAAACTTCACAGGGAAGAAACTAGATGGGTACTTAACTATTTGTTAAATAAGAAAGACATTTCTCACCCACTGAGTCATTTCCTGCCTCCAAAGCCAGCTGACGTCCTCATATTAAATGCCTGTGGTGGCAGCTAAATTAAGAAGGTGTTACTTCCACTTCCATTCTGAGATGTATCTTGCTCAGCTCATTGACTCCTTTAAGTTCATGCCTGGAGTCTTCTCAGGTTAGATGCACTAAGACAGGATATATATAGACCTAGTCTTACAAGTGCCAGATTAATCAACATCATCACAGGCATGACACGCACTCTGTTCCAGTTGCCACAGTTTTAGGAACTCTATTATTGCTGGTGGAAAATGTCTTGAGAATATGTAATATTTGTGGGGAAATGCCCCTGTTTTCAGACCTGTTGTCACCAACCTTTTTCTGCTTCTTTCTCTCCACTTTTCCAATTTCTTCTCTCCCTTACTCTCTGTTTATTAATTGTTTTTGAATCTTGCTGTTCTCTTGTTTGTAGTGGCTTTAAGTCTCCTTCATCAAAGATAACAGACAATTCACTATAAATGTTTTAAACAAATTAGTACATCTATAAACTCCTCCATGATTGTTTTGTTTTACTCACACTTTCCTTTTCCTTAAAAAAGATCAAAGCAAAAAAATATTGGCAAGAAAAACCAAATGCACAGGAATAGAAAATGTGATACCTGGTTCAACAGTAGCCACTGTGAGAGGGATATAGGTGTCCTAGTAGGTCATCACTTAAGTATGAGCCAGAAATCGGTTGCAGCTGCCAAAAAAGCTAATGCAGTTCTAGGTTGCATCAACAGAAGGATGGTTTCAAGATCATGTACAGTGGTAGTACTGCTTTATACTACACTGGTAAGTCCACACTTGGAATAGTTTTGGTCACCATGATACAAAAAAAGATGTTGAGACCCTAGAAAGAGTGCAGAGAAGAGCAACAAAGTTGATAAGGGGTCTAGAGGCTAAACCATTACAATGAACAATTGAGGAAACTAGGAATGTCTAATCTAATGAAGAGAAGGACTAGGGATGATAGCAATCTTTTAGTACTTGAGTGGCTGCCACAGAGATGAAGGAGTTAATCTATTCTCCAAAGCACCTGAGAGCAAGGCAAGAAGTAATAGGTGGAAGATCATTAAAGTGAGATCCAACCTAGAGTTAAGGAGAAATTTCTTGACATTGAGAACAATTAATCAGTGGAACAGCTTACTTCTAGATGTCATGGATGCACTATCATTGGCGGTTTTCAAGAAGAAGCTGCACAGCTATTTGTCCAGAGTGATATAGGATCTTCTGCTTGAGCAGAGCATTGGATTAGAAGCTCTCCAAGGTCCCTTCCAATTCTATTGTTCTATGTTCTATATATTCATGGTACACTCTGTGATCAACCTACAGATCAGCTTTATATACCAGTAGCCTATGGGAGTTAATATGGTTATCCATAAGGCACTAGGTTAAAGGCACCAGGCTAGAAACCAGGAGACTGTGAGTTCCAGTCTCACTTTAGGCAAAATCAGCTGGGTGACCTTGGGCCAGTCACTCTCTCTCAACCATAGGAAGTAGACAATGCAAACCACTTCTGAAAAATCTTGCTGAGAAAATTGCAAGAACAAGCCTAGGTTATTGACAGGAGTCAAAATTGACTCAAACACACCCACCCTCACACACAAATCAAAACACAATTAGTAGAAACAAATGCTTATCTTAATGCTGTACAGTGCCATTGCTGTGGAAGTACATATGAAATAAAGCAAGACATGCCTAGCGCTATATAACTCTTAGCCACTGGTTGGAACTCATGGCATTAAGCAATGTATTCCCTCAGTATTTCTTCCATTAAAAGATTGCATGCCAGAAACATCATCATTTATCCTCCAAGTGGTCTTTCAAAAAGCTGTCTAGGTCTTTTGTTACTGCAGATCTTGTGATGGTATAATTATATCCACAATAATAAATTGTTACAAGTAAAAAGTAAACACTCCTGATGACTTCATGATTTTTATTGTCACCTACCTGTGGTTTTTTTTGTGTTTTTTTGTCCTCCTGGTCTTACTTATAGCCCTGGAAGTTTCAGATAGCAAATTGTCCAAGAAGTAGCCCCTGTTTAAGCTTGTCAAAATCAGCCAAACTCAGCTTGGCAGCAGTAAAATATGTCTTTGTAAATTATTTTTTCCTGGGAATGATCTGGTTTGAGAAAAAGGATTCTCCTATACCCAAGCAAACATTATTTTTGTCTTGGAGAAATTACCCATTCGTGGAAAATGCAGAATAGGAAAATAAAGAAAATATTTTTGACGCTATATAAATGCATATTTTTTTTCAGATAAATACATGGGCACATATAGGAGACATGATGAGCTGTGGGTTGACTTTATTTAAAATAAATTCTTACTTTGGATTACCAAACTATATCTGAAGAGTTTTATTGCTTGGATTAACAGGCATGTTAGATTTATAGCTTAAGACAGTGTTTTTCAAGCTTGACAACTGTAGATGTGTGGGGCATGTTTTTCTGGGGGATTCTGGGAATTCAAGTTAAATTGCCAGGTTTGAAAAATACTGACCTAAGACTTTTTAATTTCCTTTATATTACAGCTTATAGTGTATATGTAAGGAAATAGTTATACGGTTCTTTTTTTAGGGACAAAAAGGAGACATAGGACCCCCTGGAAGTATAGGCCCACCAGGTAGGCCTGGTCCTCCTGGAGTATCAGGTCCAACAGGACAGTTAGTAGCAGGTAAGACTGGGCTTTCTTATAGCTGACTTATGCTTAAATTTTAATAATATAATAATGCTAAACAGAATATACCTTTCATGTTTGTTCAATCATTAGCTGAAGGAATTTCATTAAGTTAGCATTTTAGGGGTCAATAGGCTTTGAGGAAGGTATAGGTGGAATTCAGTAAGCAAACTACCATGGCTAAAATCACATGGCGCATCTCTCCCCCTTCCTTGATAATTACACTATATGCTGGAGGGCATTCAGTGGTAGGAAAAACAGAATAGTATTATCCTCTGTCTCCTTGAAGTTGTGATAAGAGTAGAATTGATAGCTGATGTGATATATATCATATAAGAGAAAAAGCAAACAAGGAACAAATTGTTTCCCTCCCTGCCTGAACTAGATAACAGAGATGTACAGAGATATCAGTCACTGTGCAGTTGTCTTAAATTGAAGATTATTGATACATTCATCCATTTTAACATTAATGTAAATGCAGCATTGTGTAGAATTCTAAAGCTTATGATGCCAGCATTTTAACCTGGTGTTAACACATAAATTACCTTTGTTTTTTCATATGTTGCTTTTGGATATACCTATCATATAATAAAAGTATGTACTGTAGCCTATGTAAAAACTTGACCCGTCTTAATAAAAAATTTTTTTGCTTTGCCTGAAGTACTTGTGGTAGTGTCAGGAAATGAAAAAAGTCACTTTGCAAATGTATTGGGTGCTTTTCTCTCAAATTCAGGAACTCCATGCCAAGTCAGGTACCCAGGTTTTGGGGCAAAGCTGCAGCCCATGAAAAATATAGACTGAATCAGTAAAAACGGTTCAGTTGCATCTTAGAACTTGAAGACAGGCAATCTATGCAAAAGAGCATTGTTTGTTTATTTATTCAATTTACATAGCTGTCCATCTTATGTTTACATGACTCTAGATGGCTTACAATAAATTACATAAAATACACACTATAACAAAATAGAAAATAAAAATAAAACACATAGCAGTCAAGCATTGTATACCAATCATCCACACAGTCAGGAAACAGGCTCTGTCCCACGCCCAGGACTTCAGGCTCAGGTACAAGGTCAAGTTTTCAAGGCCTACAAAACACCAATAGGGATGGGACCAATCTATTTTCAAGGGGAATGATGTTCCAAAGAGTGAGTGCCACAGAAGAAAAGATTCTTCTTCTGGCTCCATGAGACAATATTCCCTAGATGATGGTACCTTCCTGCCAAACCTGGTAAGGAAGAGATGATCTTATATGTATCCCAATCTTAACCAATGAAGGACTTTAAAGATGACAATCAGGACCATAAATTGCACTCAAAAGCACACTGAAATCAATGCAGATCACCGGGTAAAGGTTTCACCTCTGTTGAATAACTGGCACTAGTAACTTCCCATGCTCTTGCATTTTGCACCAGTTGGAGCTTCCTAATACTCTTAAAGGATAGTCCACTGTAAAACATATTGCAATATTTCAGTCTGAAGATCACAAACTCACGAGTGACTGTGAGCAAGGCCCCCCAGCCTAGGTATGGGTACATATGATACACAACCCAAAGTTGCACAAAGGCCCTCCTAGCTATGCATACCACTGTTCTTCAAGCAGGAGTTGCAAGTCCAAGAGGATCTGTTAACTGGGTACCAGCAATACCATCTGTTATGTACTGGGCTTGTGGTGATATGCCACGTGCATTGCTGGAGCAGCTAACGGCTCTCCAGCAGCCCAGACTAGCTGTCTCCTGTCCTGCAATTGGCTAGCCCCAGGCGGCAAGAGTGGGTTCAAACCTATTGGCTGCCGCCTAGGGCTAGACTATATATTGTGGCTGGTTGCAGCCAAGTTTCAGTACAGTTCTAGCAAGAATAAAGTATGTGTTATCCTGTAGTCAGCCTTGTGTCTTCCTTCCTGCACCAAAGAGCCCACTACTTAACAGTGGCAACGAGGATGGGATCCTGCTTCGCCGATTAAGAGCTGAAGTCAACGAGGGGTCGGCAGCACACGCCGGAGGGAAGAGGTATTTTCCTCCCCCACTCTCTAGGCCGGCTAGCAAGCCACACTAGTGGCCTCACGCTCAGCAGACGCATTCCCTGAGCCTAGAAGGAGGATCCGAAGATCGCAGGAAACTGAAGGAAGAATGTCGAAGGTCGGCAAATTAAAAGAATTTGATGTGAAGCATCCGGAAGAATGGCCATCTTACCTTTCGCAAGTAGAAAACTATCTGAGAGCAAATCAGATTGCAGAGGAAGGCTGCAACATTGCTTTGCATGTGCGGCCCAGCAACCTTTGACTTGGCTGAGAATCTTTTCATGCCGACGCCCATCGAAGCAGTCTCATACGCAGATCTTAAGAAGAAGCTAACCGGGCACTTCCAGCCCAAGATGTCTGAGATGGCTTGGAGATTCAAATTCGACCAAAGAGTGCAGCTACCCGGGGAGACAGCTTCAGAGTTCATTGCGAGCCTAAGACAGGCCGCACGCCTTTGCAAGTTCTCAAACTTAGAAGAACGACTAAGAGACTGGCTTGTCTGTGGCCTTCGGGACAGAATGCTTCAGCAGAGACTATTTGCTAGACCCAACTTAACATTTTCTGAGGCACAGGACAAGGTGATGGCCAACGAAGCCACCGGGGGTGCAGTGCAGACAGTTCAGCCTACCAAACCTTCAAAAGTTGAAGAATTGGTCCATCTTGAGGTTGCCAAATGTGCCGGAGAATCGTCAGAGGAAGAAGAACCCAAAATCAACAGACGTCAAAGGCAATCCAATGCACAACACCACAACAACCACCAGCGAGAGGACAATTACAAGGCAGTTCTCTTACCAAGATGTAAGGGGTGCGGAGGCAACCATTTTCGTGCCAATTGCAGATTTTGTTCGGCCATGTGTAGAGCTTGTGGAAGAACAGGCCACATTGTGGTGGTTTGCAGAGCCCGCCAGAGAGACCGGCCACCCAAACACCAGTCGGAAGAACCGACTAGGAGAGGTACTGGGGCCCAGGGTCCAGTTAGTGTGGGATTCTTCAGAAGCCGTAGAAGCATATGCTGCACTGGGGCTCGACGCCCCCTCAAACCCAAACTTAAGGTCTTGGTAGAGCTACAAGGAGTTCCATGTAAGATGGAATTGGACTCCGGCTCTGCAGTCTCAATCATTTTGCAAGACACATTTGACTTCGTGTGTAGGCACAGTAACAATTGCGCTAAACTAAGACCCTCAGATATCATTTTAATGGATTTTCAAAATGCTCACGTTAAAGTTAAGGGTGAAGCCACGTTATTGGTAAAATTTAAAGGGCTTTTGGGGCACCTGGATGTAATAGTAGTAGGGCGCCAAAGAACGAGTCTTATTGGACTTGATTGGTTTGATGCCTTAAGTATTCAGATTACTGGCATAAACCGGACACAAACTGCAGACCTCATGTCAGTGTGCGAAGAATACGTGGATGTTTTTGATTCAAACCTAGGGACATACACAGGACCGCCTATTTCTTTTAAGTTAGATCCTAACATTGTTCCAATTAGGGTTAAACCTTGCAGGGTCCCCTTTGCCTTAAAATACAAAATTGATTCTGAAATCGATAAGCTTGTAAAACAGGGCGTGTTACAACCGGTTGATGGGAGGGAGGGAGTGGGAAACTCCTATAGTCACTCCACTTAAAGCCAACGGGGAAATTTGCATTTGTGCTGACTATAAATGCACTCTAAATAAAGCCCTCAAGCAACACGCTTACCTGGTCCCTGTGGTCAACCATATTTTAGCTTCCTTGCAAGGGGGTACTATTTTTGGTAAACTTGATTTAGTACAGGCCTATCAGCAATTGCCGGTTGATGAGGCCACAGCCATGGCTCAAACGATCGTGACTCACAGAGGGGCGTTCAAAGTTAAATGTTTACAGTATGGAGTCAGTGTTGCACAGAGTATTTTCCAAGGGATAATGGAACGTACACTTAAGGGCATCCAGGGCATCTGCCCTTATTTTGATGATGTTCTTATTGCAGGGGAATCCCGTGAAGTGTTGGCCAGAAGGCTCAGGGCTGTTTTGCAGAGGCTTCATGAAGCAGGCCTCAAATTAAAAAAGAACAAGTGTAGATATTGGGGTTTCATCAACAGAATTCCTGGGTTTCCGAATTGATGCTAACGGCATTCACCCCGCTGATTCTAAAGTGAAGGCCATTAAAATGGCTCCCAGGCCCAAATCAAAAGGAGAGCTACAAGCATTCTTGGGCCTCCTAAACATCTATCACACATTTCTACCTCATAAGGCCGCAATAGCAGAGCCCCTCCACAGGCTTCTAGATAAGAAAGCTCCATGGAAATGGACTAACTTACATGAAAAAAGTTTCCAGGACTTAAAAGCACTATTGTCAGAAAAGTCCACTGTAACTCACTACAAAGAGTCTAAACCTGTATGTCTTGCATGTGATGCATCTCTCCGTGGGGTGGGGGCAGTTTTAAGTCACATAGAAAAAAAATGGGAAACAGGTTCCTATAGCATTTTACTCAAGAACCTTGTCCTCTGCTGAGCGCAACTATGCCCAGATTGACAAAGAGGGCCTGGCCAGAGTTGCTGGAATTAAAAAATTTCATGATTACTTATATGGCAGGGATTTCACTGTCTACACTGACCACCTCTGTTGGGACTTTTCACAAAAGACAAACAAACCCTCCACATACTATCTCCAAGAATGTTGAGATGGTCTATTTTTCTGTCTGCATACAATTTTAAACTAATTCACAAACCAGGGAAGGAAATGGGCCATGCTGATGGCCTCAAAAGACTACCACTGCCACTAATGGATCCAGCTCCAGCTCCTGCTGCTAGAATATTGTCCATACAGGACATACCTGAGTTTCCCCTCCATGCAGGGGACATTGCTGCTGAAACTGCCACAGATAAAATACTTAGTAGAGTGTTGACATGGGTATATACGGGCTGGTTGGAAAAAAGTCCAGGCTCTGAATTTCAAAGTTTTTTTTTGTCAGGAGACATGAGTTGTCTGCACATAAAGGGTGCATTTTATGGGGAGACAGAGTCATAATTCCCACTTCCCTAAGAGACAGGGTTTTACAATCATTACATGAAGGCCATCCAGGCATTGTCAAAATGAAAGCTTTAGCTAGAAGCTACCTTTGGTGGCCTGGCCTTGATAAGACCATTGAAAGTCAAGTCCATTGTTTTTATACATGCAAGCACTCTAGGCCTGAAATGCTATAGGCTCCAGTTCACAGGTGGGAGGAAACACACACTCCCTGGTCTAGGATTCACATAGACTACGCTGGGCCTTTTCAAGGACCGCTCTTCCTGATAGTAATGGATAGCCACTCAAAATGGCTGGAAGTAATTCCAGTTCCTAACATGACTACTGCTAGGACCATCCAGGTGCTGAGAAAACTCTTTGCAAAACATGGGTTGCCTGATGTCTTAGTTTCAGACAATGGGGCCCAATTCACTGCTGCTGAATTTCAGGCTTTCCTTAGAGCTAATCTCATCAGACATGCAACGTCTGCACCCTTTCATCCATCTTCTAATGGTCAAGCTGAACGCATGGTTAGGACAATGAAGGAGGCACTCAAGCACATTGTCACAGGTGACTGGCATCATAGATTGGCAGATTTTTTACTCTGCCAGCATTCTACACCCTGCACTGCTACAGGCAAAAGTCCTGCAGAACTACATTGGGGGAGGCGTTTGATTACTAAACTGGGACAGATTGCATCCAGACAGAGTGGTAGCAGAAGCCTCTCGATCAAAGCCTCCAAGGTGCTGCACATGGGTGATTGGGTTTGGGCCAGGAACTATGGTCAAGGGAATTTATGGTTTCCTGGTCAAATAACCAAGGCATCTGGACCCCTATCTTATGAAGTGGGGTTGGATGGAGGGCGAGTTGTCAGAAGACACATTGATCAACTTAGGAAAAGTTTTCCAGAATGGCCACTAAGTGAGGACTGTGTCATAAGTCCTTCCCAAGGTCCTCAAACTTGTGGCCAAGCCAGCCCTCACTTGGACCACCAGGGTTTTTCCTTCTCAGTGGAGATGGAATCTGAGGAAGAACTGGGTAGCATGGGAGTGCAACATGGAACCCCTGACGAAGCGAGCCAGCCAAACTTCATCAACCGCTGTGTCTACTCTGCCGAACAGACTGACTCTGGGGTGGGCCAACCTGGTGAGGCCAGCCAGAGCGTTTCGATTCCCCTTGACTCTGGAGCACAAAGGGACATGGGTCTACCCAGCCCACTGGGTAAGCTGGTAGACCACAAAGTGATGGGAACTCCAAGATGTTCCTCTAGGCCACACAAGCCTCCTGCGTACCTCACAGATTACATTGTAAAATAAAGTGATGTATAGTGTTGTAAAACCTGTTACCACTAACTACAGAAACTTGTGCATTGTGAAACTGCCATTACTGCAATGTAAGCCTGTTCATTAGACGTTGTTTAATCTCATTGTAGCCACAGTGAATTTATTATTTATTATTTTTATTATTTTTATTATTATCACTAAAGTTGTATGTGAGTTGATTAATAAGTCTTGACAGCTGTCAAGACTAATCGCAGTTATCATAGTCTGATCTAAGAGGGGAGGGGTGTTATGTACTGGGCTTGTGGTGATACACCACGTGCGTTGCTAGAGCAGCTAACGGCTCTCCAGTAACCGAAACTAGCTGTCTCCTGTCCTGCAATTGGCTAGCCGCAGGCGGTGAGAGTGGGTTCAAACCTATTGTCTGCCGCCTAGGGGCTAGACTATATATTGTGGCTGGTTGCGGCCAAGTTTCAGTACAGTTCTAGCAAGAATAAAGTATGACTTATCCTGTAGTCAGCCTCGTGTCTTCCTTCCTGCACCAAAGAGCCCACTACTTAACACCATCCCTATCCAAAACCAAGGATGGAAGGTTTATACATGTATTGTCCAGTTTATTAGAGTTAAAATAAAATATATTTACAGCACTTGTGAGTTGTAAATATTAATGGTTTAGATGGTAACCTAGGCCCAGTTTGCTTTTTCTAGTACGTCTATGTCTATTTCACAACTTCCTAATTTGGCAATCTGATATTTTTTAGGGCAACTAATGGGGCCAAAAGGGGAAAAAGGACTTCCAGGACCTGCAGGGAAATGTCTCTGCAACTCTGAGCCAAATGTGAATGGCCCACCATATGAGGAGCCACTGTTTGGAGAGGCCTTTTCCAAAGTACCTGCAGTAAGTGAGTTTTGACAAGAATTAAGATGGGCATAAGGGACGAGGTGGCTCAGTGGGTTAGGATGGTGATCCTGTCGATCAGAAGGTCAGCAGTTTGGCGGGTCAAATCCTGAGTGCCGCATAACAGAGTGAGCGCCTGTTACTTGTCCCAGCTTCTGCCAACCTAGCAGTTCGAAAGCACATAATAATGCAAGTAGAAAAATAGGGGGGGAAGGTAACAGCGTTCCGTGTGCCTTTGGTGTCTAGTCATGCTGGCCACATGACCACGGAGACGTCCTCAGACAAGCGCTGGCTCTTTGGCTTTGAAACGGAGATGAGCACTGGCCCCTAGAGTCAGAAACGACTAGCACACATGTGCGGGGGAACCTTTACCTTTACTAAGATGGGCATATTATGTAATTGAATTGAAGCATGACAGGATTGCTTTGCTGATGAACTGAGGTAACTGTAATAACTAAGCTCAATGCTTTTAAAGTTGCACTCTTCAAACACACAGGTAGTCCCGACTTACTGACTGCCTCATTTAGCAACTACTTAAAGTTAAAGGTAAAGGTTCCCCCGCACATGCGTGCTAGTCGTTTCCGACTCTAGGGGCCGGTGCTCATCTCCGTTTCAAAGCCGAAGAGCCAGCGCTTCTCCGAGGATGTCTCCGTGGTCATGTGGCCGGCATGACTAGACGCCAAAGGCGCACGGAACGCTGTTACCTTCCCACCGTAGTGGTCCCTATTTTTCTACTTGCATTTTTACGTGCTTTCGAACTGCTAGGTTGGCAGAAGCTGGGATGAGTAACAGGTGCTCACTCTGCTACGTGGCACTCGGGATTACCTTTACTTAAAGTTATGTTGGTGTAAAAAAACAGGTTTGCAAGTAATCCTCAAATATACAGTCATTGCAACTTTATGCAGTCATGTGTTCACCATTTGTGTGCTTCCCAACTATCTTACAATAAGCAGAGTTAATGAAGAACACAGAAGAAAAATAATAAGTTGCGGTCACATGATGTCTTATGTAATAATTGCAGTGACTTGCTTATTGACCAAATAAGAAGTGATGTTGTAAATTCATTGTGGTCAGCTGATTTTCTGCTTAGCAACTATGATTCTTAGAGATGGAGTTGCTGGTACTAATTCTGATTGCTAAGCAAAGGCTACTTGTACTAAGTAGCCTTCTCCCAGGTTCGACTGGTGCGCCAACTACGACCTTACCTGGACCTGGATGCCTTACGTACAGTCACCCATGCCCTTGTGACCTCTCGCCTAGACTACTGTAACGCTCTCTACATGGGGCTGCCCTTGAGATCCACTCGGAAGCTTCAACTGGTGCAAAGTGCAGCGGCACGGACACTTTTGGGGGCTTCCCGATACTCCCATATCACACCTCTCCTCCGTGAGCTGCACTGGCTTCCGGTTGCCTTCCGAGTGAAATTCAAGGTGCTAACAATGACATACAAAGCCCTACATGGCATGGGTCCGGACTACCTACGGGAGCACCTTCTGCCAATGTCAACACCCCACCGTCCTGTGCGCTCCCACAGAGAGGGCCTCCTCAGGGTGCCACCGCTCAAGGAATGTCGGCTGGTGGCCCCCAGGGGGAGGGCATTCTCAGTGGGTGCGCCAGCCCTCTGGAACTGCTTGCCAACTGAAATCCGGATGGCCCCCGACCTCCGCACCTTCCGGCG
Source organism: Vipera ursinii (assembly GCF_947247035.1). Taxonomy (NCBI): domain Eukaryota; kingdom Metazoa; phylum Chordata; class Lepidosauria; order Squamata; family Viperidae; genus Vipera; species Vipera ursinii. The sequence continues at coordinate 87,441,524 of NC_139517.1, forward strand.
CGACTTAAAAGCTTACCTGTTCCAGCAGTCCGGCCTGGCCTGATAGCTCTAATTGGGGTCCCAGTTTGTTTTGACTATTGTTTTTTAGTATTGTTCAATCTGTATACCTACCTTACTCTGTACACCGCCCCGAGTCCCTCGGGAGAAGGGCGGTTTATAAAAATAAATAAATAAATAAGTTCCTGCAGTTATTGGGTTAGTAATGTAATGCTTTGCTTCTGAATGAGAACACATCTAATGATACAATTTAATGATACATTTCAAGTACCATTAAATTACATGCTTGCTCTAAATTCCTTGTATCTTTGTCTATGACAGAATAGAACAGGAGGAGTATAATCCTATGTTGTTTTTACCTATATTTTCCCCTTTATGGGGAATAAGCAGATATCCATTTGCACATTTTTACATTTCTCTTCCAATCCATTTTTCTTAAAAAAAATATTATATGCATAGCAAGTTTACTTTTTCTGCCTTTAATTATACAGGGGCAAGCATTTGAGATATTGCTTAATGATTCAACCACATAATGTTTTGAAATCCATAACATTTTTCTCTGAATTTGAGGGTCAGCTGGGAAGGTCCATAATATTTATCCCAAGCTATTCAATTTTTGGAATCATCTCATATAACTGTACTGCAATCTATTGCCCTGCATAGATATTATGGTGATCTAGTCTCCTTCTTTTTTCTATTTGTAACTTCCAGATTTTTGTAGTGAATAATCAGGAAGACCTGGAAAGATTAAATACAGAATATGCCCTAGCATTTCGAAGAGATCAGCGGTCTTTATATTTTAAAGATACTTCTGGATGGTTCCCAATCCAGGTAAAAAGAAGAAGAAACAGTGTAACTGTGAAAGCATTTGATTTCTTGATCAGTAAAAGGCATACATTTATGTGTTTTTTGTACCTGATGTCTTCTTTTTTAAAAAAATGATAAACCAATTATTTTTTTGTTAATTTTGGGAAATTCTGGGCTGGAGTTGTCTCCATGGGGAAAAATGGCTGGCCCTTATTCTGTCTTCTATAAGGGTCGCAATTCAGGCATTTGAAAGATGAGGATCAAATTGTTTTTTAGATTATTTGTAATATTTCTTTTTAAAATTAATCTTTTTATATTTGTTATTTTGGGTGTGCTAGTTTATTTATTTTGTTTTATTCTTTTGTAAGTGATTCTGGGCTACTCCAAGAGATTAGCATAGTGATAATATATATATTACAGGGCTTTTTTTCTCATAGAACGCTCAGAACGGAGTTCTGGCACCTTTTTTGGATGGAACCTTGTAGGGTAGGCAAGGCGGGTTGTATGACATGTGTGAGTTCTGGCACCTTTTTCTTTTACAAAAAAAGCACTGTATATATATATAAATGGAAATAAATACCATTGTATTTGGTTCTGATTTTATTCCAATCTATACAAGAAAAAAAATGTTGCAATCAGTACATATACGTTCTCTTTTGAGGTAAACAGTGAGATGCAAAATGCAGAAAAGAGTAAGAAATAGTAAGCAAAAGACATTGGAGGGACAATAAAAAAAGAGATGGAGGAGTAAGAAAAGAAAAGGAATAATAGCTGCATCTAATTTATAGCTGCTGCATTCACTATATCTCCCTGTACTTGTTTATCCTTGCAAATCATCCTTGCTTTTATCATATTGTTGCCTAAATTCACACATTGCCTTTTGTTCTTAAAGAAGAATTGATGGACTTTAATTATTCATAACTAAAACATTGAATGGAATTCAGTTAGCCTGAATTGATTGATTAAGTTTGGATCCAATAACATAAGATTGCATGACAAGCATCTCTATTTTGTATATATTAATGTATTTTTAGTTTTGCTGTATGTTGTCCAGAGTCACTTGTTTGTGAAATGGGTAGCTATATAAATTTGAATGGCCAGCATATAACTAATAACATCAAATATCTGTATTTGTTCTTAGATATCATGCTTTAGGTAATTGGATTCATGAAAAAAAGTTTTGAAATCATACTCCTTCATATGTACACTATGGCTTCCACTTTGGATATACATTTTTATCACAATTCCCCACAAAATTGATATAGGATTCCCAAGAATACATTTAGTCAAATACTTCCAGAATACTGGTTAAAAAAGAATTCAATAAAAAGTAATATGACTATCTGCTTTGTAGCCACAATATGTCACCAATATCTATTTTCCCAAATAGATGGTATTGGTTGCATTTTAACAAAAGGAATTGAGTAGCCAACTTTTCAAATTAACACATTTTATTAAAAAGTGTCAGCTTTCATAAGATTGTTACTGAACTCTTCCTTATTTTTGGCTACCCATAGACTAAAGCAGTTCTCTTTCTACAGTGAACCCAATTTATATAATTCTTCTTCTTTGTCAGCAGCTAAAACCTTCCTATCCACTGGATCATCTGATAGGAGATAGTAATGTTTGTGGAGATGGCATCATCCAAGATGGAGAAGAATGTGATGATGGCAATACAATAGTGACTGATGATTGTATAAGTATGTTTACTCCATTCATTCAGTTTCTTATTCTAGCTTATATACAAACTATGGTTAAACACATCATAATTCATATACACAGCTGCATTTGGATACAAGCGCGGTGCATTTTTAACATGATGCTTGCTAACCAGTGACAGGATTTGTCTTAAAGCAATTGCTGGTGGAAACACAGAGGTTTATGTCGATTGGTCAAGGGTAGTTATTGGAATTAACAGTTTAAAAGATTCCTATTAAATCTGGGGAAACTGTTTTCTTTGAATAAGTTTCAGACTAATTCTAATTTCTGATTAGCAATAATTTCTGATTATTCTGTATGATAATTTGAATACTGAACATAGCATCATCAATTCTGTATGTAATATGACACTCCTTGGATTATGTTAGGCCAGTTTTTATTTCTGTCTTTCATTCTTTTTCTGTTGTTTTTTTTTTTGGTAAATAGTGTAGGAAAGGGCAATCCAGATTTATTAGACTATGTTTCTTACAATTGGACTGAACTTTTAATAAAAATAGGCCCCCAAAGGATGACCATTGGTTGAGGATTATAATATAAGCTATTTTGTTGGTTTAGAAGTCTCTGTTGAGATTATGCAAAAAAAAAACCTTTTCAGTCAATTGTACATTGGTTTGTTTTTATTTATTTTATATCATTGAATATTAGCTAGTTTTGTTTTCTCCTAAAATTATTTTAGTGTATTATTTTACATAGTTTTTGTATGTGCTTTTTTAAAAAAAGTGAATATGATATATGTCTTTTTGTATGATTTCTGAATTATTACTTTGAATTTATTTTAAGATATCTCTGAAGAGAGAATGAGCTGTAAGGCTTTTTTCTTTTTTTGTAATTCAAATATAAAATAGTTTTTATATAAATATTTATATTTTAGTATAAAAATTTTGGAAATAGTTCTTGTAGATTTGCAGGTATCTTAAAACAAACACTTCTTTTTTCCACAGTATTAACTGCTTAAAAGAAGATTGAAAGCAGATTATGTGGAATAATTAGCTAGTATTCATGTGCTCCAGAGTAACAGACTCCAAAAGAATTATTCTTTATATCTCTTTCACCATATTTTAATAAATTGACTTTACATTTCTGAATAAATTTAGTTGTGTGAAAATCCGCCATTGCCAGATGGATTTATGGTAGGGATACAAAGACATGCTTCTTATTTTTAACTGAACCACAGCTAATTCAAGCCAATTTTCTGGAACAGTACAATTTACGGAACCACAGATAAATGTCCTCACTGAGTTCATAAATATGCTATAGAGGAAAATGTGGTTAGCTAGTTTGTAGATCATCTGCTGATTGCTGAGTGCATTCATGCAAAATGTTTAATCTGATCATTGTTTTCTGATTTTATACAACATCCTGATCCATATACTATTCATCACAGGTGTGGTCTGGGTCCACACTGTTATGTACTGCGCTCTTGAGGAATACCATGTGGGTTGCTGGAGCAGCTAACGGCTCTCCAACAACCCAGACTACATATCTCCTGTGCTGCAATTGGCTATCTCCAGGTGGCAATGGTTGATTCAAACCTATTGGCTGCTTCCTAGGGGCTAGACCAGGGGTCAGCAACCTGAAACAGTGAAAGAGCCACTCGGAACTGGTTCCCTCACAAAATGAAAAACTGGGAGCCGCAAAAAATATGTGCGCATGCGCATACATGCACACATGCACAGAACAGGGTTTGACTGAAGAGTGGAGCCAAGGCGAGATATGCACCTACCCTGCATATTTGAATTGATTGGTTGAACTTTTTTAGTCCCACTTTTTTTTTTTTTGACTGCACATGGCAGAGGACTGGGAACTGCAGGAGACGGCTGAAAGAGCCGCATGCGGCTCCGGAGCCGTGGGTTGCAGACCTGTGGGCTAGACTATATATTGCAGCTAGTTGCAGCCATTTGCCAAGTACAGTTCCTGCACGAAATAAATGATGAGTTACCCTGTACTCAGTTCTGCATCTTTATTCCTGCACCAAGGAACCCGTTATTTAATAGTGGCGACGAGGGTGGGATCCTGCTTCACTGAATAAAGAGTTGAAGTCTACGAGGGAAAGGCAGCGCATGCCGGAGGGAAAAGGCATTTCCCCCCCCTCTCAAGATCGGCTAGCAAGCTACGCTAGTGACCTCGTGCTCAGTGGACTCATTCTCTGAGCTTGGAAGCAGGATTCAGAAGAACGCAGGAACCAGCAAGAAAGAATGCTGAAGGTCAGAAAACTGCAAGTATTCGACGTGAAACACCCGGAGGAATGGCCATCATATTTATCACAAGTAGAAAACTACCTCAGGGCCAATCAGATCGTGGAAGAAGGACTGAAGGCCGCAATGCTACTTTGCGTGTGCGGCCCAGCAACTTTTCATTTGGCCAAGAAACTTTTCACACCGACACCAATTGAAGCGGTCTCCTACGCAGACCTCAAAAAGAAGCTAACCAGACATTTCCAGCCCAAGATGTCTGAAATGGCTTGGCGGTTCAAGTTCGACCAAAGAGTGCAGCAACCCAGAGAATCAGCTTCAGAGTTCATAGCGGGCCTGAGGCAGGCCACATGCCTTTGCAAATTTTCAAATTTAGAGGAGTGACTACGAGACCAGCTCGTCTGCAGCCTACAGGACAGAACGCTTCAGCAGAGACTATTTGCTAGGCCAAACTTAACGTTTTCTGAAGCACAAGACAAGGTGATGGCCGACGAAGCTGCCGGGGGCGCAGTTCAAACAGTACAGCCTGCCAAATTGACAAAGTTAGAAGAAACAGTCAACCTTGAGGACACCAAATGAACCGAAGAATCTTCCAAGGAAGAAGAAACTGAAATCAACCAACTCCAAAAGCAACCCAACGCGCAACACCACAACAGCCAGGAGCGAGAAGACAGTTACAAGGTAGTTCTCTTGCCGAGATGTAAGGGGTGCGGCGGCAACCAGTTTTGCACCAATTGCAGATTTTGATCAGCCACGTGCAGAGCTTGTGGAAGAACAGGCCACATCACAGTGGTTTGCAGAGCCTGCCAGAGAGACCGGCCACCCAAACACTAGTCGGAAGAACCAACTAGGAGAGGTACTGGGGCCCAGGGTCCAGTTAGTGTGGGGTTTTTCAGAAGCCATAGAAGCATATGCCGCACCGGGGCCCGACGCCCCTTCAAACCCAAACTTGAGCTCCTGGTATTGCTAAAAGGAGTTCCATGTAAGATGGAATTGGACTCTGGCTCTGCAGTCTCAATCATTTCTCAAGACACTTTTAACTTCGTGTGTAGGTGCAGTAACAATTGGGCCAAACTAAGACCCTCAGATATAATCCTAATGGATTTTCAGAACACGCATGTTAAAGTTAAGGGAGAAGCCACCTTGTTTGTTACGTTTAAAGGGTTTTGGGGGCACCTGGATGTAATAGTAGTAGGGGGCCAGAGAACGAGTCTCATTGGACTCGATTGGTTTGATGCCTTAGGTATTCAGATTACTGGCATAAACCGGACACAAACTGCAGACCTCGTGTCAGTATGCGAGGAATATGTGGATGTTTTTGATTCAACCCTAGGAGCATACACAGGCCCGCCTATCTCATTTAAGCTAGATTCCAATGTAGTTCCAATCAGGGTTAAGCCTCGTAGGGTCCCCTTTGTCTTAAAACATAAAATTGATTCCAAAATCAATAAGTTCATAGAACAGGGCATGTTACAGCCTGTTGATGGTGGGGAGTGGGAAACTCCTATAGTCACTCCACTTAAAGCCTGTGGTCAACCATATTTTAGCCTCCTTGCAAGGGGGTACTATTTTTGCTAAACTTGATTTAGTACAGGCCTATCAGCAATTGCCGGTTGATGAGGCCACAGCGCAGCTCAAACGATCGTGACTCACAGGTGGGCTTTCAAAGTTAAACGCTTACAGTTTGGAATCAGTGTTGCACCGGGTATTTTTCAGGGAATCATGGAGCATACACTCAAGGGTATTCAGGGCGTCTGCCCTTATTTTGATGATGTTCTTATTGCAGGGGAATCCCCAGAAGTGTTGGCCAGTAGGCTCAGGGCTGTCTTTCAGGGACAGCTCTTCCTTATAGTAGTGGATAACCACTCCAAATGGCTGGAAGTAATTCCAGTTCCTAACATTTATTTATTTTATTTATTTATTTAGATTTATATACCGCCCTTTCCCGAAGGACTCAGGGCAGTTTACAGGGCATTTAAAAGAAAGTCAATACAAATGTTAAAACAAATTAAAAAAGATTAAATAAAACCCTGAGAAAAATAAAAACCCAGTTAAAATTAAAATTAAAAAAAATTCTCAGCCTGGGCCAGAGAGCTCAAAGAGCCAGGTGTTCAGGTCCTGGCGGAATGAACGGAGGTTGGGGGCAGTCCTAAGCTCCACAGGCAGCTGGTTCCACAGGGCAGGTGCACCCACTGAGAAGGCCCTACCCCTGGGTGTTACCCGCCGGCAATCTTTAACCGGCGGCACCCTGAGAAGACCCTCCCTGTGGGAGCACACTGGACGAAGGGAGCTTGATGCTGGCAACAGGTGACTATTGCTAGGACCATCCAGGTGTTGACAAAACTCTTTGCCACACATGGGTTGCCAGATGTCTTAGTTTCAGACAATGGGGCCCAATTCACTGCTGCTGAATTTCAGGCCTTCCTTAGAGCTAATCTCATCAGACATACAACGTCTGCAACTTTCATCCATCTTCTAATGGTCAAGCTGAATGCATGGTGAGGACAATGAAGGAAGCACTCAAGCGCATTGTCACAGGTGACTGGCATCACAGATTGCCAGATTTTTTACTCTGCCAGCATTCTACGCCCTGCACTGCTACAGGCAAAAGTCCTGCAGAACTACATTTGGGGAGGCGTTTGATCACTAAACTGGACAGATTGCATCCAGATAGAGTGGCAGCAGAAGCCTCTCGACCAAAACTCCTGAGGGGGCTGCACATGGGCGATTGTGTTTGGGTCAGGAACTATGGTCATGGGAATCTGTGGGTTCCTGGTCAAATTACCAAGGCATCCAGACCCCTATCTTATGAAGTGGGGTTGGAGGGAGGGTGAGTTGTCAGAAGACACATTGATCAGCTCAGGAAACGGTTTCCAGAATGGCCACTAAGTGAGGACTGCATCATAAGTCCCTCCCAAGGTCCTCAAACCTGCGGCCAAGCCAGTCCTCACATGGACTATCAGGACCTTTCCTTCTTAACTAAGGTGGAACTGGAGGAAGAACTGGGGAGCCCTGAAGTGCAACATGGATCCCCTGAAGGAGCAAGCCAACCGAACTTCAGCAACCGCTGTGCCTACTCTGCCGAACAGTCTGACTCTGGGGTGGGCCAACCTGGAGAGGCCAGCCAGAGTGCATCGAATCCCCTTGACTCAGGAGCACAAAGGGACACAAGTCTACCCAGCCCAGTGGGTAAGCTGGTAGACCACAAAGTGGTAGGAACTCCGAGATGTTCCTCTAGGGCACACAAGCCTCTTTCATATCTTGCAGATTACGTTGTAAAATAAAGAGCTATATATTGTTGTAATTCCTTTTTGCCACCTGACTATAGAAACTAGTGCTATGTTGTAACTGTCTAAAAGTGCTATCTTTGAAGCCTATTCATTCAGACGTTGTTTAATAACATTGTAACCTACATTGTTTTTTTATTTTTTATTATTATTATCACTTTTACTTTAGTGTGTTTGGATAATGAGTCTTGACAATTGTTGAGACTAATTGGTCTTATTATGGTCTGTTCTAAGAGGGGAGGGGTGTTATGTACTGGGCTCTTGAGGAATACCACGTGGGTTGCTGGAGCAGCTAACGGCTCTCCAGCAACCCAGACTACAAGACTCCTGTGCTACAATTCGCTATCTCCAGGTGGCAATGGTTGATACAAACCTATTGGCTGCCGCCTAAGGGGTAGACTATATATTGCGGCTAGTTGCAGCCATTTCCCGAGTACAGTTCCTGCATGAAATAAACGGTGAGAACTGTACTCAGTTCTGCGTCTTCATTCCTATGCCAAAGAACCCGCTATTTAACACACACAATATGGGAAGCTACACAAAATCACACTTAAAACAAGCCAAGCAGTTTGTTTGCAAGGACAAGATCTTCAACGAGCATACTAAAGTATCTTGTTTAAAAATAGTGAATAAATAACATGGACAAAAACTCTATGATTTCTTTCAACTTGCCAATAGCTAAGTAGGGCAATTCAAATCTCTTATGATTATTTTCTGACTAGTGACCAAACAGCTTCTTTTAGGGAGAGCCAGCCATTCGTGTACCATTGTAACCATATCAAGGTCAGGCTTTTAAATCTTTTTGTCTCAAGATGGTTGAGCTATGCTAAAGGAAATTGTCTTAAATCTCCGCTGATCTTTGCTGTTACACAGCAAATTTGGGCATGCAGGAATATTGCTCTGGGTGAGAGAAGCTATGTGCCACTGAACATTCAGCCAGTTGAAAGGAAGACTTCAACGTTTTACATATAAATGTAAAGAGTTCCTTTCTCTTATGGGTAGTGGTTGTGTATTATTATAATTATTTCTAAGCTGTATTGCTAAGCCATATTGATGTAAAGATAACTTGAACTGATAATTATCAATTGATAATTTAAACTGGTAAACTGGTATAATTGATATAACCTAGGCTATACTGATATAAAGATATCTTTGGCTCCACAAAACAATATATTTTTTGTTTTCTATTTTGTAATCAATAGGATGCCACCATGCTTATTGTGGGGATGGCTATCGGCATGAAGGTGCAGAAGAATGTGATGGGAATGACTTTGGATACTTAACTTGCAAAACATATCTCCCTGGGTATGATAATTTATAAATGAATTACAGGAGAAGTGTTTTTGATTAAACAAGTATAAACTCAAAGGAAGAAGGAAGAGGAAGGGAGTATAATTATTTCCAGGGAAGGGACGGGTAATTAATAAGGGAGAGATAGTTGATTTATAAAAAAGATACCTGAAGCCTGAAGAACAAATCTTCTATATTTGCTTAGAGGTGATAAGAAAGATTAATTTCATCCTAAATCAATAGTTGCAGAGAGATAGTGAACTGAGTCTGCAAAATTATTCATTCGCCTCTGATTACTTAGAAAATAAAGAGGAATGAAATTCTGAAGTGAAAAGATTGGAGGAGTAACTGTGTTCTAGAAATAGTTGCATATCCTCAGGAATATTTCTCAATTATATAGACACACAAAAAGACATGTGCATAGGCACAGATCACTTTCCTTAGTTCTCATACAACGGTAGGAAAGGGCAAGTAAAATCAAGAGGTGACCCTAAAGGACAAAACATAATGGAGATGGGTGGCAGCCTCCTCAGGTTTGCCACACTCTGGAATTGGAGAGAAAAAAAGCTATATTAGGTTTAAATGTGTTTTGTTTGAACCGAGATTGTATTGTTCCTTCAACAGGCCTCCGCCTTTTTAGCTTTCCATAAGGCTTTAGATGTTTTTACCCCAAGCATTGGGAGAAGATTAAATGCACCTTAGAACTAAATGGTGTCAGATTTTTGTTGTTTCTTTAATGTTTTAATTAGTTGAATGTTATAATTTTAAGTGATTTTATGCTTTTTAATTTTTTATTGGTTGCTTCCAAACATGATTGAAAGATGGGCAACTACATATTTTTATAATAATAAATATTGTAAAAGGCTGAAGGCCAAACTGTGAGTGTATATTTGAAATATGGATGAGTCCAATTCAAAAATTAAAAGTGACATTTGACTATGTTTAGTTAATTAAATCCTATTTATACTAAACATCAAACATTATATCCAGTTAATGATTTCCCCTTGCATTTCAGTTCTTTTATTCTATGGTAGCATTTGAGTGGGTTCCAAGGAATGGACTACAGTTTTGGAGTGGAGAAGGGCATGTGGTTACAGGTTTACATTTCTGTGGCCTCCTAAATATGAATAGATATAAAGGCAATGAGGATTTTTATAAACCATCTTCTCATTCCCCAACTGCTATTGAATGTTGTTCCATGCTTCCTAGAACATTTCTAAGAGAAAAAAAAGAACCACATAGAATTAATTCTTGGCTAATATTACAATAGTACTTAACAAGTTTTACAGTATTTTTCGGACCATAAGACGCACTTTCCCCCCCCCCCCAAAAGTGGGGGGAAAACAAGGGTGCGTCTTATGGTCTGAAGGTGATCCGTATGGCCAGCCCCAACCTCCACAAGTTGAAAGCATGGGAGATTGCCAGGAGCCCGAATCGGCACGTGCTGAGAAACGCTGATCTTGCGCTCCTGCAATCTCCCTCGCTCGGTTTCAGCTTCCCTTGCTACAAGAGAAAGCAGGCTGAAACGGAGCGAGGGAGATTGTCAGGAACGCAAATCGGCCGATCTCATGCTGCTGCAATCTCCCTCGCTCCGTTTCAGACTGCTTACTCTTGTAGCAAGGGAAGCTGAAACCGAACGAGGGAGATTGCAGGAGCGCGAGATCGGCCAATTCGCGTTCCTGTCAATATCCCTCACTCTGTTTCAGCTTGCTTTCTGCAAGAGAAAGCCAGGCCGCAGGGCCGCCTCCACGGGTACTGCTCTAACACGGAGAGGGAAGGACAAAGAGGGAGGAAAGGAAGAAAGGAAGGAAGGAAAAAAGGAAGGGACAATGGGAGAGGGAGGGAGAGAAATAGAGGGAGAGAGGGAGAGAAAGAGAGGGAGAGAGGAGGAGAAAGAAATAGGGAGAGAAAGAGAGGGGAGAGAAAGAGAGAGGGAGAGGGAAAGAGGGAGAGAAAGAAAGGGAGAGGGAGAGAGAGACAAGGAGAAAAAAAGAGGGAGGGAAATAGAGGGAGAGAGAAAGGGAGAGAGGGAAAGAGAAAAATAGAGAGGGAGAGAGAGAAGGAGAAAGAAAGGGAGGGAAATGGAGAGAGAGAAAGAGGGAGAAATAGAGGGAAAGAGAAAAATAGGGAGAGAAAGAGGGAAAGGGAGAGAGAGAAGAGAGAAAGAAAGAGGGAGGGGGAGAGAAAGAGAAAGAGAGAGAGAAATTAAATTAGTAACATGATTGTTAAGTGAATCTGGTTTCCCCACTAACTTTGCTTGTCAGAAGGTTGCAAAAGGCAATCACATGACCCTGGAACAATGTGACCATCATAAATATGAATTGATTGCCAAGCATCCGAATGTAAATCACATGACCCTGGGGATGCTGCAACGGTCATAAGTGTGAAAAATGGTCATAAGTCACTTTTTTCAGTGCTTTCGTAACTTTGAACAGTCACTAAGTGAATCATTGTAAGTCGAGGACTACCTGTATCATTTTTTTTTTCTTTTTTGGGGGGGGTCAAGTTTTTGACACCTTGCTGGGCCACTGGTGGTACTCGGACATTGCCTTGTCCTAAAAGTGGTACAATGGATGAAAAGGTTGAAAAGCCCTGTTTTAGTATACCGGTACTATTTGGTTCAGAATATTTTTTTTCTTGTTTTCCTGCTCTAAAAACTGGGTGCGTCTTATGGTCAGGTGCGTCTTATGGTCCGAAAAATACGGTACTTACAACTGATCCTCAACATTGTGCCTGTTGTAGCACATCCACCATAACAGAATAGTGATTTGGGCACTTGGCAACTGGCTTGCATTTACAATGGTTGCAGTGTCCTATGGTCACATGATTGCCATTTACGGCCTTCCCTGCCAGCTTTCCACAAGGAAAATCAATGGGGAAAACAGCAGGGAAGGCAGCATACTGCTTCTGCTCCCCTTGCTTTTTCTCTTGCGGAACTCCACTATGGACTATGAGATCCCTGCCTGCACTTGTGCAGTCACATCCCACCTCCACCTGTGCCTGCCCCAGGCCACAGCATCCAACCCGTGTGTATTTTCATTCCACAGCACTTACCCACCCACCATCCTACTTGCAAGTTGCCTAAGATAATTGTGACTTGCAACTTCCTGTTGGTTTCCCCATTGACTTTGCTAGCAAGAAGTCTTGACTCATGGTTATGTGACATCCTCCCTTAACTACATGTGATCCTTACTTAATGATGGCAGAGAGGACTGCCAGGTTCACATGAGATCCCATTTTAGGACTGCATCACTTAGCAACAGAAATTCTTGTCCCAATTTCTGATATTGTGACAACTACTCATAATTACAACTTTTGAGTGGAGAACATAATTTTGCCCCCTTTTTCTCTCCAAATGGAAAACATGTTTACTATTGAGAAATCCTCTGTTCACTTCATCTGGGCACCCATGGCATCTACATTCAAAGATCCATGTTACTACTAAGATATAGAAATGTGTTTTGAAGGCTTTCTTTGCAGTTGTCAGCCCTTTGAGGCAGACCAAACATGAACACAAAGTCACAAATAATTAAATTTAATAAAAACTATTTTTGTTATAGGGTACAGTACCAGAATCTGCAGGTTTGAATGTGTCTCCACCCCTGTACTTTATCTACAAGAAAATTAGGGAGGATAAAATCTGAACAAAATTCTCCTCCTCCCCTTCCACAAGGTTATTCTCATTTCTGCAGTTCATCATTCACATACTGGAACTTTCTCCAAAACCATTACTGTGGTTCTTCCCAGCAAGATACTTAACTTGGATCTTTGCAATCTGACTAATATGTATTGGAACGACTAGCTTTCTTTGATCAGCAACCTTTTTACATACAGTAGCTGTTGTTCTGCATGCTGTCAGATGCTCTTGCTATTTTACTGGAAGCATTTAATTTGTAAATGAAATTATCTGCAGAGTCCTCATGGGACATTTTAATTGACAGGAATAAGAAAGATAGCCCTGCCAAAACTCTGCTGTGTCAATGGCCTGTATCTAATTGTACCTTGCCTTAGCACCATGTCTTGCTGTAGATCCGTTTTGAAAGGCAAATGATTGTATATCCATAATTGATACAAACCTTGAAAAAGATTACCAATAGTGAAAATTAAAAACAGGGCTTCAATTCCAGAGACCCTCTTGGGCAGTTTCCAGGTGAGTTTTTCATCCACAGGGTGCCCAGTTTATTACAAGAGCTCACAGAACATCTAGATGATTTTGTAATCCTTCAACCCACATTTTGTAATCCTTAGCAACCTACATTTTATCTGCCATTGGTTGTTTCCTTGCTTCTTTTAATGGAATCCAGATAGGCAGAAAAACCTGGAAGAGAAGTGAAAGTATAAAAGGCATAACACCTCCACAAAACTTCACTCCTTTGTACTTTATTTCTTTTTTCTTTTTAAACCCACCTTTATTACCTTGTAAGTAACTCATGGTAGCAAACATGCCTAAATTCATCCACTTATTTTTCTCACAGCCCTATGAGATGGGTTGGGCTGAGAAGGAGTCATTGACCCAAAGTACCTCAACTGACTTTCATAACTAATATGGGACTACAACTCACAGTCTAGACCAGGCATGTGAAACTCGCGATGTCACGTGACGTCACGCGACGTATCGGAACTTTTTCCCATTGCCAAAAATGGGATGGTCGCGGTTTTTCCGTGATGCTACGGCCCACGGGCCGGCAGTTTGACACCCCTGGTCTAGACCAGCACCTTAACCCCTGCACCACACTGACTGTTTAATAGTATGTATCAACAAAGCTTGATTAGGAACATCTCCAAAATAGTGGAATGATGGATATAAGTATTGCCAATAGTAGCTTACTTTATGCTAGAAAAGGGAGTTATTTTGCATTATCTTCATATGACAATTTTGTGTTTCTTTCCTTAGAGAACAGAATTCAAAACCAATCCTTAATGTCTTTAAATTTAATTTAATTTAATCTGATTAAATCTATCTGTTTAATTGAGCAGCACCATTTTCTTCAAGTTTGGATGAAATGTTATATATATATATATATATATATATATATATATATATATATATATATATATATATATATATATATATATATATATATATCATTTCATCCAAACTTGAAGAAAATGGTGCTGCTCAATTAAACAGATAGATTTAATCAGATTAAATGGTACATATATACATATATACATATATATATATATATATATATATATATATATATATATATATATATATATATATATATATATGGATCCTTGGTTTTTCGGGTTTTTCCCCGCGTAGAACTAAAAGTGTAGGCGCAATGTTTCGACGGAATCCCATCCGTCATCATCAGGCTTTAGCTTCCTTCTTCTGGGAGAAGCATGTGGCTTCTCTCCCAGAAGAAGGAAGCTAAAGCCTGATGATGACGGATGGGATTCCGTCGAAACGTTGCGCCTACACTTTTAGTTCTACGCGGGGAAAAACCCGAAAAACCAAGGATCCACATACAGGCACCCGCGAAAACCTCAGAAAACATTATATATATATATATATATATATATATATATATATATATATATATATATATATATATATATATATATATATATATATATATATATATATATATATATATATATATATAAAACTTTCAGGTTTTTTTAAGTGTTCATTTTAAATAAAATTAAGCCTTAAGTGTGCTACAATTAAAAAAGTAGGTACAAATGGAAACAATCAATCAATATATGCAATATATCAATTACAAAAGGCAGCTTTACTTGGAGCAGCTTAAATCCCATGACAATATTGTTAACACCATCAAAAAAGAACTTCTGCCTACTCCAGGTCCTTGAGAAGGACTCAAGGCCAGTCTAAATACTGTATGTGGCTGACAGTGCAGTGAAGTATAATAATAAAAGCATTTAAATTATAATCTATAATCTATATGTCACATCTGCCTTATCTTTTCTCTTAGGTCTTATGGAAAATTACGCTGTACTTCTTATTGTTATATTGACTCTACAGATTGTCGCTATTTTACATGAAAAGTGAGTGGTGAGAGAGAAGTATTCTATATATATAACATGCATGCATCAGGTGCTATATTAGTATCATCAAACCAAGACTGGACGATAGAGAAACAATCAATGCTGAAACAACCATTGTCATGTTGCCATGATGATTGGAAATAAGTGTTAATTGCCTGCTCACAGTGGAAGTAAATCGGACCGTTCTTTTTTGTCTTAATAGAAAACATCCAGTGACAGTAACGCTTAAGATTTGCCTTTTCCATGATTGACTAAAGGAATTTTCCTGTGCATCAAGAACAAAAACAAACCAAATGAACACTCTATTTGACTTCATGCTGTTAGGTTATTAAAATACAATAATACCTCAATTTAGCACTGTTAGTTCTACAAATAAGCTCTTCAGGTTTTCTTAACAAGATTTTTCCAGGATAAAAACAAATCATTTTCTGTTGGCAGTGTTTATAAGAAGTCTTTTATTTTTGTTTTTTAATTATTATTACAATGTGAACTTTGTACATGCTTCAGCTGCATGAATTATGTGAAAACACTTTATGTTTGTTGATTTGGGTAATTTGAGCTGCAGCCCAAGACCCTCTAATATCACTGAACTCATTCTGATTTAACATCTGTGCAGATGTGCCCAAGTAAGAACAAAAGGGAAATATTACTTTTAGTGTTTTTTTAAAAAAATACACTCCATATTAAAATGAGAGGGATGCAATGAGATTAAATTATACTTGCTGACAGTTTAAGTGGGACAATTAGGAAGGAACCACATTTGCTGGCTGATAACACCAATGAAACAGATAGACATAGTTCAGAATCCTAGGAATAGGATCAGCTTCTGATGCTGAAATTACACCTTGAGATCATATTCTACTCAGCTAGAGCCACCGTGGCCAGCAGATGAGTAATGACGGAAAGTACAGTTCAGTGACTTCTGGAAGACTGCAGCACATTGTATTTAAAAACTAAGGACTCCTATGCAAGTTTATACAGATGCCAGTTTCATGTCCAGTGGATCTAAACATTCAAGAAGCTGGTTAGGGTTGTAGTTAGATTTTCTGCAACTCCAGGACAGTGGCTCACATGGAGCAAGCTAGTGAATATACTCTTCCATGCATTGTATTCATGAAAAGATTTGGAAATAATAAGATCCTAAATGAATTCATCTAAAATATACATTGTTACATTTACCACTGCATGGAAGGCTGCATTTGAAAAGCTGAGTTGCATTAATGATAATTGCTGAGAAGCTTTCAATTTCAAACTTTAATTCTGGCTTATTTGCCAGGAAGTGTTAGCTAGTCATTCACTTTTATTGATTTCCAGTCTGATAACTGCTTTCCAGTCTCAGCTTTGTATAACATTCAGTACATATGTGTATATATTCCTATTTGTACAGCTTAGTCTATGCTGTATAGATTTTATATGTATATAAATGGCTTTTCTTTTCCTGTTTTCTAGAAAAAAAATTATCAGCATTCAGAATATTTACTTTATAGCAGATATTAAAAAGGAAATTTTACATTGGAAATGTGCTAAGATACAAACAGAAATTTTAAATGTAGGTAGATTAATTTTTCATTTAGTGAAATATCAGTTCAAATTAAAAGAACTAAGATAGGCCACTCTTTTCCTGCTATTATTGATCCAAAATATATGTTTAAAATGCATGAAACTTGTAAAATATTGGTTACTGTTATATTCTGTTTTTTCTGTAGATATTAAATACAGAGGACAGCACAGAATTATAATAAAATTAACAATTATTCATCATTTTACCATAGATATGTAGATTATTTTAGTCTGCATGTGCATAGTATTGAGAAAATATTTTTTTTAAATAAAAACCATTCCATTATTCAGATTGGTCCTCCTTTTTCTGAATTTCTTTTATTGATTTCTCCCATTCTGGAATTTTACCATATGTGCTCAATTACAGCTTTAGTCATGCAGAGTTACCTTCTGACTATACACAGTGTACTGCAACACCTCTGGAGGATTCTACATGGCAGAAGACTTGTTTACATTAAAATAAAACTTCTGGGCACAATCTCATGAATATAAAACGTGCCAAGGTCACTTAAGCTCTGTGGTACAACTTTTAGGATGCCTTTAAATTGTGTGCTCAAGTTGCATTCAGACAACTTGAGGGTGCCAAATTTACTGTGAATTTGCCCAACAGCCACAATATTCCATGGTTTTGGATTGTTCCCAGTGACTGTCATATACTCAGGGTGGGGTGCTCAGAAAACTATATTTGTAGTATAACTTCTCCTTTCTTCAGGGTTTTAATTGCACGTTCCATGACTGTAATTCATGTCCATGACTGCTTTCTCTGAACCTGTTCCAATCTGTCTGAATCCTTTTTAAGAAGGATTGGACTATTGGACTATTCACTATTCACTATTGAAGAAGTGGTCCGATTAGTGCAGAATACAAAGAAACTCTTTCTTCTCCTGATTTGGAAATTATCACTGGAAACAATCTCCATTTGAGTAGGACTGATTTATCTTCACTCAGAGATCAGCTCCAATTCAAGGCCATGTATTCTTGTTAAGATGATGTAAATTTTGGGGAAGCATTGTTAACCATTGCCAAGAATATGTTAAAGAATTTCAAGCTTGTGCTGCAATATAAGGACATTCTAGGGAGGTTATAAAAGTCTATAAAACCATCATTATATGACGCTGCTGGCCAGAAGATGAAATGGAAAAAGTAATCTTCAGTGTAAAATCTCTCTCTATTCATCAGTTGTGAACTGTGGATATCTAGCTAAAATCTACTAAGAAATCCCATTATTTATTTGGCATAGAAAAAAATCACTCTGGAAAAAAGACAGACAGGTTTAAAATTATAAATTGGGTTTCTGCCCCTCTAGCCTTTACTTTTCATTACAAAGTTTCATTTTTACTTTCTCCATATTATCATTAGTGAACACCAACAGTCTTCTCTTCCCCCATTTGTCATTTCTCTATTTCTGTTTGGCAAAACGTCAAGTTCTAAGAGGCTGCAGCAAAAAGTCTTGTGTTATATTTTGATTGCATTTGTGATTTCTGAGCCAGTTAACATTGATGCCAATTTGATCAGCAAACTACCTCTGATAGGGCCAGCTAACTGGGATTGTATTAAGGAAATGCACTCCTACTGTAAATTACATCATGGATTTTTAAAATTTGTGGGGGGTTTTTTGTTTTTGGAAAAGAATCAAGATTTTTTTTTAAAAAAAGAATTATATTTATGCACAAACACCTTACTGATTGCTGGTATTTTTATGTTTTTAAGTGTTTATCCCCATGGGTGGGTTTTATTTTGGCTTGTTTTCCAGGAGGTGTAAGTAGAATAGGAATTAACGAAGTGTATATTACCATCAATGCTTACTACCTCTATTCCCTTATTTTATTTTTCCTGTGACAACTAGGATCAGAAAGACCTTTTGTCTATTCACCAAATCAGCTCAAGGCTGAATATATCAAATTGTCCTCAAAATTATGACTGCTGGACTCATTTTCCATCCCCCCTCCCCCATCACATAATTGCATTTCAGGCATTGACAGCCGATCTGTTTACAATCAACTGCAGCAACTTGCAGTCATGTGACTGCAATTTTTGACATCTTTGCTGGTTTGAGACTTTCCACAGGTAAAAGCATGCAATTTAAGTTTGCTCTCTATTATTTAAAAAAACTTAAGAAATATGTATTTACAACTCTAATACCCTTGAAAAGAAACAGATCAAGAATAATAAATGTAAATAATAAACCATGGTGAACTTTCTAGTAAATTTTTTTGACAGTGAGTGTATATGCTTTTTCCTATGGAGTCCTAAAATTACAGAACATACAAAAGAGCACCATCACCCAAACATCTATTCACACACACAGCTCTCATGCTACTTTTTAGTATAATGCTGTATTTTTGAAGGAATGGTGAGATGCTTTCTGGCCCTCCAGATTCCACTTGCAGTGAGTGTTTTTAGATGGCTATTCCAAGTAGCTATCAACTACATTTGACCTGTGCATCTGTCCTATGCTATTTGCTCTATTAAAGAAATATTTTTTTCATATGGAACACTTTTTCCATATGGAACACTCAAAGTTGGATAAAACAACTGCAGATAAAACAATTGCTACAAACCTGCCTTCCATTGAGGACCTGTATACTGCACAAGCCAGAAAGAGGGCTGTGAAAATATCTACAGACCCATCTTGGGGATAAACTGTTTCAACTTCTACCCTCAAAACAACAATAATGCCGCTAAGGGGGGGGGGCAAAAGCCCTAATAAGCAGGCATATACGTAGAATGAAGGCTATTGCTAAGCACATTGGTTTGTGCTTAAATTGTAAGCTGCCCTGAGTCTTCGGAGAAGGGCAGGATATAAATGGGATTAAAATAAAATAATAAAACATTATAGGGCATTGCATGCCAAAACAACTATACACAAGGACAGTTCCCCACCCCATACAGACACTTGACATCACTCTGCTAAACAACTAGTTCCCACAACACTGTCAAACTATCTAATAAGACTGTATTATTATTAATCTTCTCATCTTTCCTAGTACCTTTCTCCTTGTCCTCTGATGACTATAACTTTGTTGCTTGTATCTTATGATTTATATTGTTTTATTTAGTATCCTAGTATGATGTATGTTGATTGCTTATTTTAGTATCCTATGACTATTACTCAGTATTTTATCTTATGATTTATAATGAATCTTTACAATGACTATGATCATAATTTACTACTTATTGTTTGTATGTACACTTAGAGCTCACACACCGGAGACAAATTCCTTGTATGTCCAATCACACTTGGCCAATAAAGAATTCTATTCTATTATCAGTACTGTTTGATTGCTGGACAATCCACCACTATTCGGCAGTTCAAGGAAGCAATATGTTTTCTATGGGCATCAGCTGTAGCATGAGGTAAATTTATTATTTTATTTATTACTTTTATTTAAATAAAGTATATGGCCACCCATTCACATAGTGACTTTGGACAGCTTGAATAGATTGGCATGCTCAGCAGCCTATAGACCTCAGCTTAGAACTACAAAACTATAAAATGTAGACATTCTGTGAGAGTAGAACTTTGAATGTTAGCATTCATTGAATTGATAGAAGAAAATAATTGATCTAAATGTATTTAAACTTGCAGTGTAAAAGCTTGGGAAACAGAAGGTCTGGTAATCTGGAAATCCTCAACTGGTAAAATATTTGTATTCAGCTTTCCTTGTCATGGGGAGACACAATCACCGTGATGGAAGATTTATTTTCATTTGCTGTCTGCCTGCTCTTAGCAGGAACAAGAAGTTAATTTAGAAATGCTATTCAGCTGAATCAAATATAAACTGGACAGTATCCAATTAGTGTATGGCATAACAAGAAACACAGCTGGAAGATGTTGAATTAATCTTTATGTACTAAAAGGCATCCACAAAAGCTTTAAAAAGCAAGGGTTTCACCCCAAACAATCCCACTTTGAGTCTTCTAAAAAGGCTAACAGCAACTGCAATTTATATAGCACCAATTCACTGTGAGAAAACAAATGGAATAAAACCCTATAGGGTTGAAAAAGGAGACACTGGGACAATCCAAAACCTATCTTGAACATTCCAAAATTCCCCAGAAAACACTTTTGCTCATCTAGAAAAGCTAGAGCTACAGTGAAGAAAAATGCTGATAGCAGTCCAGAAAAGAGAGCTGAAATTCCTCAGAACCTACTTGGGAGACTTTTATGAGGTAACTACTTCATTTTTCCCATTAACTGTAAAATGGCTGTGATCACTGAAACATTAATGAAATAGGTGATGTAAACAATGGGCCAAAATGGAAACAACCAAAATCCTTGCATGTTATCAAGGACTGTGTCTTCTGATACCAGCCTGCCATAGCTTTAAACACCTCAGGGATGTTTCCTGTACCCTGCTGGTGATCGCATCATCATTTAAGCACAAAGGTGGCTATGTTAACTTAGCTTGTTGTGAAACTCCAGTCTGTTTGTTTATAGTTCAATGGGTTGTGTAATAATATGGGGTTGAATAAAATATAGTTAGTTAACCAGAAGGAAATGCACCATGCCAATTCAGCCTATGTAACAAAGTCACATATATGACTGTGGGCCGGTCACTCTCTCTCAGTCCTAGGAAGCAGCCAATGGCAAATAACTGCCAAAAAAACCTTGCCAAGGAAACTGCAGGTACTTGAATGTATCATCCCACAAAAAAAAGGAGGAAGGGAGGGAGGGAGGGAGGGAGGGAGGGAGGAAGGAAGGAAGGAAGGAAGGAAGGAAGGAAGGAAGGAAGGAAGGAAGGGTCTTCTTTAGAAGAGTTTCCTATGTGGAAAACATAATTCCCTTTTCCTTTTAATACTAATTTTATTGATGATTACGGTTATAACAGTAAAAAGTAATACAAGTTTGGATAGGAGAGTGGCAGTACAGAACAAAATAGAAAAAAGTGGCAAAATACAAACTACTTGCAAATCCCACAAAAAAAAGGAGGAAGGGAGGGAGGGAGGGAGGGAGGGAGGGAGGAAGGAAGGAAGGAAGGAAGGAAGGAAGGAAGGAAGGAAGGAAGGAAGGAAGGAAGGAAGGGTCTTCTTTAGAAGAGTTTCCTATGTGGAAAACATAATTCCCTTTTCCTTTTAATACTAATTTTATTGATGATTACGGTTATAACAGTAAAAAGTAATACAAGTTTGGATAGGAGAGTGGCAGTACAGAACAAAATAGAAAAAAGTGGCAAAATACAACTACTTGCAAATAGAAATAGAACAGCTGTTGCAAAAGAAAGCAAAGACAGTAGCAAATAGCGATAGGTGACTTGCGTGCGATCTCAAAACAGCTGGAGGACAGCTTGAACACCATGGCATTGACAAAATCACCACCTGTCAATTGAAAAAGGCAGTTTTACTCAGAACAGTTTACTTTCTGTGACAATACCTTTAACACTATCAACAATCCACCACCTGCCTATCCCATGTCCTAGGAAAGTACTTGATAGGTGGATCCAAATCTAGTCTGAACATCTGGCTATGTAACAAGCCACAATAATAAAGAAAAATGAAAGAAATGTATAAAAAGTGATTTCCTCCTTTATCATAACAAGTGTAAACAATTTTAATAATTTTATCATTTCTTGAAATACAACAAATGATCCCTTTTTCCCTCTATAAAGCTTTGCAATTTCAGTCCTGATGTCAGCAAAAGTCCATCAAGAGTTATTGGAGATAATCACATACATGCTGTCTTTGACTTACAACCACAATTAAGCCCAAAATTTATGTTGCTAAGTGAGGTACTTGTTAACTGAATTTTGCTCATTTTATAACCTTTCATGCCACAATTGTTAAGTGAATCACTGCAGTTGTAACAAAGTTGTTAAATTAATTTGACTTTCCTTTGACTTTGCTTGTCACGAAGTTGCAAAAGGTGACCACATGACCCCAGGCCACTGCAACTGTCATAAATATGAGTTAGTTGCCAAACTTCTGAATTTTGATCACATGCACATGAGGATGGTGCAACAATTGTAAGTCTGAAAATCAGTTATGTCATTTTTTTCAATGCTGTTGTAAGTTCAAATGGTCACTAAATGAACTTTTGTAAGTCAAGGACTACTTATATCTATTTTAACCTTGATCAAATAAGCCAATTTTATATTCCTTCCTTTTATTTCTAACAATTTTGAGGTTAAGATCTAGAGGTTTATGGTTCTAGAATTTAATTTCATATTTTTTCTTTTGTCCCATTTCACAAGGTTTGGGGTTTTTTTTGATAATTTTAACAAGCTGTTTTGTTAATTCAATGTAAGAAAATTATCTAGGTTGTTTTCTTGGTTTATGATTTGTATACTCCTTTTAATTATTAAGATAGCAGCCTTTTTTTTTGTATGTCCAGCATATCAAGGTTGACTCAGCCTTCCATCCTTCCGAGGTAGGTAAAATGAGGACCCAGATTGTTGGGGGCAATAAGCTGACTTTGTAATAATGCCGCTTGGGGTTTGTGTGAAAGCCCTAATAAGCAGGCATATACATAGAATGAAGGCTACTGCTAAGCTTGTAAGCCGCCCTGAGTCTTCGGAGAAGGGCAGGATATAAATGGAATTAAAATAAAAAATAAAAATAAAAATAAATATATACATACTATATACAACATATGTATAGACCTACACTCCTACATATACATAATAAATAAATATTAAATACTGTCCATCTTGAAAATATAATGGGAAGGAGGAAGCTTGAGAGTTCACAAGGTTAATGCTGTATGGAATGAAACTATGGCTGAATCTGGATGTTCTGCTTCAGATACCACGGAGCCTCCTCCCAGAAGGTAACAAGGAAAACAGGTTGTGAAGAGGATGGGTAGTGTCTCAGACAATTTTACAGACCCTGCTCAAGCAATGCTTTTGTGCTATGTCCTGGATGGGAGGGAGGGAACTGCCGACGATCTTTTCAGCCATCCTTACCACTCTCTGCACTGCCTTCCTGTCTGAAGCAGTGATGCTTCCAAACCAGACTGTGATGCTGTATGATGGGATGCTCTCGATCGTCCCCCTGTAGAAAGTGGTCAGGACAGGGGAAGGAAGATGAGCTTTGTAATAATGCCGCTTGGGGGGTGTATGAAAGCCCTAATAAGCAGACATATACATAGAATGAAGGCTACTGCTAAGCTTGTAAGCCGCCCTGAGTCTTCGGAGAAGGGCGGGATATACTTTACTTACTTTACTTTACTTTTATTAAATTTGTATACCGCCCTTTTCCCGAAGGACTCAGGGCGGTTAACAGGGCATATATAAATAACAATACAAAAATTAAAAAGGAATTAAACAAGTGCCCAATTAAAAATTTGCTATAATTTAATTCCATTATTAATGGAATTAAAATAAAAATTAAAATAAATATCATCTTTTTCCGTATAATTCTTACAGCCTGTCACTTTAAATTCACTTTCACATCAGTCTCAGTCTTGCTATCTATAGAGAAATATTCTTAAAATTAACTTGTGAGTTCACTGTTCAAAAACATCCTTTGATATCGCCAATGTTAAAATATTTTTCTTTGTTCTATTGTAAATTCAATTTGAGTGAACTTGCAATTATAATCTTTAGTTCTCCTCTCGTTCCCAATTTGTGCACCCCTTTGGAAGGATTCCTTATAATACCAAAATATTATTTAAATTTATCTGTACCCTTTGTCCGTTTGTAACTTTACAAAGCAAAGTTTGAATTATCCTTTTGCTGTTTATTGCAAAAAAAATTAAAAAAAATTCTTAAATTTTTAATTAACATTTCTTTCACTAGAGATTGAAGATAATTCAGAATTCTGTAAAATCTGATAGAAAGTTTCCTTTTTACTAGATTTTAGATGAATAATTGAAAAACAGTTGATAAGCAATTTCCAAAAGTGACTAGAAAAAGGAAGTGTACACACATGTTATGCTTTCAAAGATGCCAACCAAATTCCCATGGAACAGAATCTGATGCCATGTTGGATTATTTGGTCAAAAACTGTTCAGGAACTTTAAAAGTTAAATTTATTTATGTGTGTATCTGTTGTATGCAAAGACTGAATTTTATTGCTGTTTATGGTGTATTTATCTTCAGTTTCTATTTTATTTATAAACCACTTTGATATCGGAAGATACAAGATTATTTAAGAAATAATCCACGATCAAAAATATAAGAGATACAGATTCTTTTGTTTAATGAGCAGTAAGATTTGTGCTAAGGCAACGGGAAGAAGTTGTAAACATCCTGCAGTGCACCTCCTTCAAAGTGCAAGAAGGCTCATATTTCAAGTCTCCCACCACATTTTACTTTCAGATAGCTTGAGAGAACCACTGTGGAACAGCCTACAATTTTCCATATTGTCAGCACTCTAGAATGGAAGGATTTCTCCTCTGAAAGCGTATATGTCCCCAGCACTCACTCTATCATATGCTAAATGTGGGCTTGAAGGACACATATTTAACAATCCTGACTTAGGCAGATGATCAGAAGTTTCCACACTTTATTTAGAGAGACATAAATTGTGGCAGTGACCCAAAATTTTCCACCCTTGATAATGTAGGCAGTTCAGATACCTAGTAAAATGGGAATTTACTTTGCAGACTTAGAAAAGCCCCCCCCCCAAAAAAAATTACACTTGTATAAAAGGAGCAATTACTGGATTCTAATTTTATCCTACTGGTTTTACATAAAGTTTTGTGGCTTGATGGTATTTACTTAATGTGATGGACAAAAAAAAGTATCAGATTCTGTGTTATATACCTGAGTTTACTATCTTGGTTTAAAATTACAGGAAAAGAGTTGAATTGTGACTTGGGGAGGAACCCACAGGATCCATCTGTAATGAATGACTTCTCAGTTGCATGAAGATTGTATGCCAGCTGTTAAGAAAAAAACCAAGTGGAAAGCTATATGATCTATTGGAAAATATGTGAGACATGCCTAGTCTCTGAAGAAGAGATATGGTCAGGCTATATCAACCCTGCAAACAGATGCAAAATTAATTAGAATAGATTTGGCAGAAAGCCATAATCAGAGTGGTAGAGAAAACAGAATCTTAGGGATAGTAGAAAATCTATCTAGAACTATATGCATATTAGATCTAGTTGATTTTGAAGGGAATGATGACTAGCAATAAAAATCTACACCATAAATTACCCAACTTCTATTTCTAATTAGCCTTTGTCTGTATAGAATGTTTAGTTGGATTCAAGATATATCTTGTCTTTGGTTCTGGATAATTCCTGATGGAGTGTGGCTGTGGGTTTGTGAGCTATTCCTATTCCTAGGGTTTGGAGAATTCTGGCTGTCATTTCCAACATCCCTTTTGTGTATGGTAGGGTTAGTTTTTGTGGTTGGCTATGTGGTTTGTTGTGGTTTGGGTGCTGTGCATTGGAATATGAAGTTTTTTGGAAAGACAAGATACAGAAGGATGAAAGAAATAATGTAATCTACAAAATCAGCTGTAACCAATCCAACCAATTCTACCTGGGACAAACATCACGTCAATTAAAAAACAGGATCCATGAACACCGGCTGGCATTTGAATACCACTATCCCAAATTCTTAATCTCTACCCACACCAACACCAAACAGCACCAGTTCGATTGGAGCAACACAAAAATCATCTGCCATGCTACCAGCCATCATGCTTGTGAGTTCATCGAAGCCTGGCACTCCACAAGCAACTCCATCAACAGACACACTGACCTACAACCAGCCTACGAATCCACTCAGAATCCATATCAACTGCACAGCCAACCAGAGACATCACTGTCCGTCAACCAACCCCCACAAGCCCCCCTCCCACCTACAGTTCATCTCCCAATGACCCTGACCTGATGTAACCTTCCCATCACAAGACCCATCACAAGATTCTCAATGATGACTCACACCTGGCCCATCACAAGACTCATCACAGACCTCACTTGACACACCCATGCCTGAAGCCCTTATAAACAGAATGACACTGACATCCCCTAAACTCCGCTGAAGATGTTACCTAGCCTGGTAACAAAACATGCAGAAACCAATCCACAAGCTTGAAGAACAAACCTTCACCCTCATCCTACACCCGAGCTACATATATTCATCACTATTGTAAATTAAATAGCATATTAATCTTCATTTGTATATTATGGAGCAAAAATATTTTAAAAAGAGACATTTACAGATCTGATATTTTTACTAAATTTACAGAGCTATGGGAATCTAATAGGAGAATTCTGGAAGTTTAGTTGGTAAGACTAACAAATACAGAAATAGAGTATCCCAAGCACCAATAGTTTATTATAGTTATAGTTTATTAAATTTTTATACCGCCCTTCTCCCGAAGGACTCAGGGCGGTGAACAGGGCATATAATAAAACTACAAAAGTACAAAAGTTAAAAAAGAATTAAATTATTGCCCAAAATAAAAACAGTAAAAAAATATACAAATTTTAAAACCCTAAGTTAACTCCCCATCAGGCCAGGCCAGCTTGTTCGAACAAATGGGTCTTTAACCCGCGCCGGAAGGAGCGGAGATCCGGTGCCATCCAGAGCTCAACCGGCAGTTGATTCCACAGAGCCGGGGCGCCCACAGAGAAGGCCCTCCCCCTGGGGGCCACCAGCCGGCATTCTCTGACCGGAGGCACCCTGAGGAGGCCCTCTCTGTGGGAACGCACAGGGCGGAGGGGAGTCAATGCCGGCAGCAGGTGGTCCCCGAGGTATTCCGGACCCATGCCATGTAAGGACTTAAAAACCATCACTAAGACCTTGAACCTCACCCGGAAGACAACTGGTAACCAATGCAGCTCGCGGAGCAAAGGTGTAACATGGGAGTACCGGGAAACTCCCAAGACAACTCTCGCGGCCACATTCTGTACCAGTTGGAGCCTCCGAGTGGTCTTCAAGGGAAGCCCCATGTAGAGAGCATTGCAATAGTCAAGACGAGAGGTCACGAGCACATGAGTGACCGTACACAGGGCATCCCGGTCTAGATAGGGCCGCAACTGACGCACCAGGCGAACCTGAGCGAAAGCCCCCCTAGTCACGGCTACTATATGATCTTCTAAGGTAAGCCGTGAATCTAGGAGGACTCCCAAGTTGCGAGCCCTATCCACGGGGGGTAAAGACTCACCCCCCATAGAAAGTGATGGAACATTTTGAATGTCCCGGGATGCCGGAATGTACAGCCACTCAGTCTTGTCAGGGTTGAGTTGAAGTCTGTTCCTCCCCATCCAGACCCGAACCGCCTCCAGGCAACGGGACATCACAGCAAGGGCATCACTGGGGTGTGTCAAATCCTCGTCTTTGCCGGGGAAAACAAGCACACAGGAAAAACCACGACGAAGTACGGGTGACTGCAAGAGTACCTTTAATAGCAGGATCTCCAAGCAATAACAAAGTCAGCGTTGGGAACCACTCCTCCCAACGCTGCTTTTAAACGTTGCTACTAATTGATTAACAGCCCCACCCGTTACTCAGTGATTAACAGCCCCACCCTCCCCTACGCAGACCAGCATCCGCCTGAACCACGTAAAACCCCACCCCTCTATCCTGCTGCCCCACGCCCTGCTTCTGCCCCTGACGCCGAGGTCCATACAGCGTGAAGGAAGGTGTAAGCCCAATACCCCCCTCTCTCATACCCTGGGATCCCTAACGTGCTCCCCTCCACCAACCCGGTGTTCCGTGTCACACCCCCAGCCCCTTGGCAAGCCCCATGATCTGCTCGTAGCTGTAGAACGCCCTGCATCCCCGCCGGTATGCAACCAGCCGAAACGTCCGTAAGTCTCGCCTCCGACCGCGTAACACTTGCGCGATGGCCAGGGTTCGCCCCTCGCTGTTGCCGCCCCACAGTTGCTTCCCCTTGCCTGCCGGGACCCGTGTCAGACCGCCGTACAGCTGCTTTTGGCCGCCGATCAGCTGTTCGAGCAGGCGCGGCCTCGGCGTGGACGCCCGGGGTCTCCATCGGCCGCCGATCAGCTGGTAGGCGCGGCCACGGCTGCAGGACGCCTGGGGTGATTGACGGCCGCCGAGCAGCTGTGCGAAGAGATACGGCCCCAGCGTGGACGCCCGGGGTCTCTGCCAGCCGCCGATCAGCTGTTAGGCGCGGCCGCGGCTGCAGAACGCCCGGGGTGATTGACGGCCGCCGATCAGCTATTTGAGCAGGCGCGGCCTCGGCGTGGGCGCCCGGGGTCTCTGCCGGCCACCGATCAGCTGTTAGGCGCAGCTGCGGCTGTGGCTGTGGCTGCGGGCATTCCCGGTGAGAGTGTCGAGCCCGAGGGGCTCGACAGGGTGGTTTGGGGTCGAAATGAAAAGTTGGGTATCATCAGCATATTGATGATACCCAACTCTAAAACCACGAATGATCTCACCCAGCGGTTTCATGTAGATGTTGAACAGGAGAGGCAAGAGAACCGACCCCTGAGGAACTCCACAAACGAGAGACCTAGGGGCCGATCTCTGCCCCCCTGCCAACACCGACTGCGAACGTCCCAGGAGATAGGAGGAGAACCACCGAAGAACCGTGCCTCCCACTCCCAATCCCCTGAGACGCCACAGCAGGATACCATGGTCGATGGTATTTGAAAGCTGCCGAGAGATCTAATAGGACTAGGACAGAGGAATATCCCCTATCCAGAGATCATTCACCAGAGCGACCAATGCCGTCTCCGTGCTGTACCCGGGCCTGAAACCCGATTGGTACGGGTCCAGATAATCCGCTTCATCCAGGACCAGAGGGAGCTGATGCGCCACCACACTCTCAACAACCTTCGCAAGAAAGCGAAGGTTGGAGACTGGACGAAAGTTGTTCAACACAGCTGGGTCCAAGGCAGGCTTCTTGAGGAGAGGTCTCACCACCGCCTCCTTCAAGACGGTGGGGAAATTACCCTCACTCAAAGAAGCAGATATAACTGCCTGGAACCAGCCTCGTGTCCTCTCCCTGGCTGCATAAACCAGCCAAGAAGGGCACGGATCTAATAAACATGTGGTGGAGCTCAGCCTCCCCATAATCCTGTCCACTTCATCAGGGGTCACAGAATCAAACTCCTCCCAGATAACATTGACAAGACTGCCCGTGTCCTGATCGTCAGACTCTGCCCAGCTGGAGTCCAAACCAGTCCGAATCCGAGCGATTTTATCCGACAGATGTTGACCAAACTACTCGGCACGACCCTGCAAGGGATCCTCTCTCACCTCCTGATTAAGGAGGGAGCGAGTCACCCTAAACAGGGCGGCCGGGCGATTATCTGCGGATGCGATGAGGGCAGAGAAGTAATTATACCTCGCCGCCCTCATCGCTGCGAGATAAGACCTAATATAGGTTCTTAACCGCAACCGGTCGGATTCGGATCGGCTGGACCTCCAGCAGCTCTCTAGGCCCCGTTTCTGACGCTTCATCTCCCGGAGCTCCGCGGAAAACCATGGAGCTCGTTGGGATCTGCACCGGGTCAGGGGCCACAAGGGTACAACTCGGTCCAGTGCCTCAGTGGCTGCCCTTTCCCAGGCTTCCACTAAGGCATCCGCCGAGTTGTGAGCGACGGAGGCAGGTGGGGATCCCAGCACTGCCTGGAACCCGTCAGGGTCCATTAAGCGCCTGGGGCGGTACCATCTAGTTGGTTACGCATCCCCACAGCGGGGGGTGGCAAGACGGAAGACCAGCCACAGGAGGTGATGATCGGTCCATGACAGGGGCATAATAAATGGAGAGCCCCCACCAAGATCATCCAACCACCGTCCAGATTAAAAAAACCCAAGTCAAGGGTGTGGCCTCCCTCATGAGTTGGTTCAGAAATTACCTGCGTCAGGTCCATGGCCATCATGGAAGCCATGAACTCCCGGGCTAACTCAGATGACCCTCCCAGGGATGGTAGATTGAAGTCACCCAAAACTAGGAGTTTGGGGAACTCAATCACCAAACCGGAGAGGACATCGAGTAGCTCAGGCAGGGCTGCCGCTGTGTGACTAGGCGAAACGTACACCAGCAGCAAGCCCAACTGCACCCCCGAACCAAACCTCAAAAAGAGAGACTCACACCCGACTATCTGAGGAACGGTGGTCTCCCGCGGACATAAGGTCTCCCTAATAGCTACCGCCACTCCCCCACCCCTACCGTGGGCCCGAGGCCGGTGTAGCACTCGGAAACCTGGTGGGCAAAGGTCAACCAAAGGGACCCCACCCTCTGGAACCAACCAGGTCTCGGTGATACAAGCCAGGTCCGCATGCTCACCCTCCACCAAATCCCGCACAAGGGGAGCCTTATTAACCACGGACCTGTCATTCAGGTACACCAGCCGGAGCTCAAGAGGCTGCACATCCTCACTCCCGGCACCTTGGGGAAGAATCAGAGGGTCAGAGCGCCTCACCGCTTGTAAACAGCGGAGACAGCCCTCCCAGTAACGATACGGCCCTCTGTCCATATGCCTGCTGCCATACCCCAATGTCGTGGGAATCGGTAATCCCACGACCCGCTCCCAAGCCCCAGATGTAACCACACCCCGCTCCCCCCGAACGCAGTCGGACCCAGGCCTGGCCTGTACCAAGGTTGTATGGCCACCCCCCATAGTCAGACAACAATTACCCCCCACCCCTCTCCCTAACCCCCTAAAAAATTTCACTAAAAAATTAACCAGGGGCCTCCTATTAAATTTATATCGAGAGCCCCTGGCCTTACCCGGCCATCTCTCAGGGTCCCAATAATTGGGCCCTTCATCGAGACTGGGAGTAGCAAAGAAGGCGGGACGCACCCAGGAGAGGGGGGCACCCCTGAGGGTGAGCAAGTCCATGTCAGAATATCGGTACATACAGTCCGAACAAGTCCAGAGAGGGCAGTCCAGTGGTTGAAAAATCCAGCAGGAGGTTCGAAGGTAAGGAGTGGAACATTTGGGCCATCAACCAACCTACTGCCACTCGGTTGGGTGCTCCCAGGGGCAGACCCCAACCCGTCCTCTCACGACGAGGCGCGAATCTGCTCCCGAGGATGGTCCAAAATGTACACCCTGGGTGGGGCATGACCCATAGAGCTCCCACCTCTATGGGGCTGCCGATGTAAAACAGGCCACTCTCCCACTGTTGCTTGTGCCCAGGTCCGTCCCAGTCCAAAGGGGAGAAAGGAGGCAGGTGGAAAAATTAATAGATAAATTGGTAGTCCACTATGTTGCCGCCGTCGCCACAGCCATCGTCGCTGCCAATGAAACGGGCCAGCGGGCCTCGAAAACGCCGCCGTCGCCATCACCGTCGCCATCACCTTAAGCAGCCGGAACCAAACGAGTGAAGTGCAAACATCATCGCCGTCGCCGTGGTCGTCCTCTCCACCGCCCAAAGCAGCTCGAGGACGCCGTCGCCATAGCCGCCTCCGCTGCCGGCAGCAGCTCGAAACCAGCACAGGGGACAGCCTTGCCAGTAAAGTAGCAAGCGGTCATCTTCTCCGCCGCCGAAACGGCCCAAAGACGCCGCAGCCGCCAAAAAACGGCCCAGGCAGGTCAAATGATACAAAATGTCTCCGCCGCTGCCGCCGTCGCTGCCGCTGCTGCCGCCGCCAGAATAGTCTGAATAGTTAAATGCAGAACTGAAACCCTTAATATGTATGCAGACATCAAGTTGCCTTCAACAGTGTATGAATAATACAGATAAAATATTATCTGAGGACAGGCAGGATTGTTTTTATCAATCACTTTCTGTTTCTATAGATTGGTAAAGACTGCCCCATAGTGAAAATTATAAGAATCATGCTATCAGCTGTTTTTAAGGGGAAGAAATGGATTGGCTTTGTTTCTGGACAGACTGCATATTCAGTTAATAAAGACTGCCCTTACAGAAACATTTTATGTTATTTTCAAGTAGTTTAGATAGAGATGTTTACAAATAATTTGTTGCCTTAAAATCTCTTTGCTATTGGCCTATTTTCTGAGCAATGCTCATTCATGCCACCCAGTGGCACCTTCTAACACCATTTTCTTGAGCACAGGTTCTCCTCAGAGCTGCATCCTAAGTCCGTTGCTGTTCACCCTGTTGACCCATGACTATTGTGCTAGGTTTGCCACCAACCATATTGTGAAGTTCCGCAGATGATACAACAGTAGTGGGCCTTATTCATGATGACAATGAGGAAATTGTGGAAATTGTGACCAGCATCAAATTCCTGGGTGTGCAGTTAATAAGTAGGCTGGCTTGGTCACTCAACAGCGAGACTGGTGAAGCAGGCACAGCAGTGCCTGTATTTTCTGCGTTGCATGAGAAAAGTGTTCTGTACCAGCCTACTACCGGCCCTGCAGATAAGGCAGGGACAACCCCTTTACAAGAAGGCAAGAGGCTGGAACTAAGCCTGCCAAATTTATGGACACAAAAGCAAACAGAGCAAAAACAAGACATGAACCATGAAACAGGAGCTATTCAAACGGTTGCCTTCAGCAAACCAGCCCTCCCACGCATTCCACTTTTAAACAGTTCAGGACGTGGCTTCTCTCTGCTTCCTTCCGAGGTGCCCCATTGCCTTCCTCTGTTTACTCCTGATTGACTGCCTCCTGCGTCGGGCGTCCTTGAACAGGGCCAGCTGTGGGTCACTTCATCCACGCTGTCAGGCTCACACAGCTGGGTCTGCGTCATAACCAGGTGGGAGGGGCCTGGCTGAGGGTTCTCATCCGCAAGCTCTCCAACCCCCTCAGCAACCTCTCCAACACCCCCTCCTCCTCCTCTGAATCGTCCGACCCAACTGCCGAACCCACAGGCTGACCCTGAATCACAACAAAAAGCTCATCTTCCTTCCCCTGTCCTGACCACTTTCTACAGGGAGACGATCGAGAGCATCCCATCATACAGCATCACAGTCTGGTTTGGAAGCATCACTGCTTCAGACAGGAAGGCAGTGCAGAGAGTGGTAAGGATGGCTGAAAAGATCGTCGGCAGTTCCCTCCCTCCCATCCAGGACATAGCACAAAAGCATTGCTTGAGCAGGGTCTGTAAAATTGTCTGAGGCACTACCCATCCTCTTCACAACCTGTTTTCCTTGTTACCTTCTGGGAGGAGGCTCCGTGGTATCTGAAGCAGAACATCCAGATTCAGCCACAGTTTCATTCCGTACAGTATAAACCTTGTGAACTCTGAAGCTTCCTTCTTCCATTACATATTCAAGATGGACAGTGTTTAATATTCATATGTTATGTATATGTAGGGGTATAGGTCTATACATATGTTGTATATAGTATGTATATAGTACATAGTATGTTTATATGTGTGTCATGTATATGTTCACTTGGAGAGCAGGCAACTAAATTTCATTTTTGATGTGTGTTGTTGTGCCCACAGTAAAAAATGACAATAAAGGTTATCATCTTATCTTGTCTTATCTTGTCTTATCTTGTC
Source organism: Vipera ursinii (assembly GCF_947247035.1). Taxonomy (NCBI): domain Eukaryota; kingdom Metazoa; phylum Chordata; class Lepidosauria; order Squamata; family Viperidae; genus Vipera; species Vipera ursinii. Next base: position 87,475,679 of record NC_139517.1, read on the forward strand.
TCATTTCACCTTATCTCACCTTACCTTACCTTGCCTCAACTTACCTCACCCTATCCTATCCTATCCTACCCTACCCTACCCTACCCTACCCTACCCTACCCTATCCTACCCTATCCATCCTATCCTATCCTATCCTATCCTATCCTATCCTATCCTATCCTATCCTATCCTATCCTATCCTATCCTATCCTATCCTATCCTATCCTATCCTATCTCGTCTTGTCTCATCTTGTCTCATCTCATTTCATCTCATCTTACTTAACCTTATCGTCTAGTCTTGTCTTTTCTTAACTTATCTTGCCTTATCATCTTATCTTACCTTACCTTATCTATCTTATCATCATCGTATCTCCCTTTTTCTCAGTTGAATAGATGGACTGTAATTTGAAGGTGGGGAGAGAGGAGGAGAAATTTCTGTTTTATTCTGGATGATGGCAAACATCCTCCCAGACTGCACTATCTGGAACAGTATGTCCAAAGCATCTTGAATTTATTCAAATCTAGATGATTTACTTTTGAAAGAACTGTCCCCCAAAATTTATTTTTATTTATTGTTAAATGTATTTGCCACTGATCATGCTAAGGGGCTTCTCTAGGTGGCTTACAACAATAAAAAGAAATGAAAAGAGTGTTAACAAAACAGAAGTAAAATAATCAAAAAAGAAAACAATGCACAAGAAAACAAGGAGAATACATTAATATGATAATAAAAAAGATGGGTGGGTGGAGAGCAGAGTGGTCGAGTCTGCCTACAGTCCAGCAGCCATTTCCAGCATGGAAATCCCCCATTCGGTCCCATTAGTGAAATGATCCAGAAGGAGATGCAGCTTGATCTGTAGACAAATGGAATTTTCTGCAGTTCTTTGGAATATTTTATCAATTAATCAAGTGATTAAATGAGTGATCAATTAATTTTGCACATCTCTTCCCTGGTAATTTCATAGAATACAGTGCAGAGATGCCACATATGATTGATATGTTGATGCCTAAGCACCCACTCCTTTTATGCTGTAGCCAATGCAGTTCTTTCATATAAATATAAGTTAATTACAATACATGGAATAAAACAATATTAAGAACGTGAGTAACGGTCAACTCATTCTAATCTGATTGAACAAAATTTAGAACCAATTATTGGGACAACTCTGGACTTACGTTTTCTTTTCCTATTGCACATCATCTTCCCTGTATCTCCACCAGAAATTTGAAGAATTGATGCTGTAATAATTGTGCCATGTTATTCCTTACTTGCCTTTTAACTATACAGTAAATGGCTGAGAGTAGTTCTGGTTCCAACTCTGCTTTTTATTTGGCGTAACACTTCATTCCTTCTATATTCATTCCTATTAACACATTCAGTATTAGTGAACCAAAGTTTTTTTCAGTCCCACATTCTAACACTGCAAGTATCTCTGAGCTTATATACTTATCCCAGTTGTTCCTATACTGGTGTCATGAGTCCCTGGAGCAGACATGTCAAACACAAGGCCCATGGGCCAGATCCGGCCCGTGAAGTGGTTTCATGCGGCCCGCAAAGCCATCCTGGAAACAGTGAGGGAACGGCCCCCACTGCCTTGGCCCTGGCCCAGAGACCCTCCTCCTGCCAGAGACCCTCAGCTCCGTCCCACTCCTGCCCAGGCCCTCATAGGCACCCTTGATGCGAACGATGTAGAGCTGGCCATGCCCACCCAGTAGGCCATATGCACTTTAGCCACGCCCACTCAGTTGGCCACACCCACCCGGCCCTCTGAGGGCAACGGCAATGCTGATGCGGCCCTCAATGAAATTGAGTTTGACACCCCTGCCCTGGAGGGTTGCAAGTGAATTTGGGAGGGCAAAACCACATATTTTGCGGGAAGCTGAGAGTCTAGCCAGACTCTATGATGTTGAAATTCAGCTAGGTTCCATAAAGTTGGAGTCAACCCAGACGTTGCTGCCACTTGGTGCATGCAATCTTGCTGTCCATTTATTTTTATTTTCCTGCTATTTTGGTTGATTTTGGTTTTTTTCCTGTTTTGGTTGTTCAGTAGCAGCATCTCTCCAGCGTACAGCTATTATTTCCAAGACCCTATTGTTCACCCATCCAGCCTACCTGTCAAGTTTCGAAGCACATTTTTTTCTGGTGCGACAATTATTGCTTCTCAATTTGCCAGTGAACTCAGGGGAGGGAAAGGATTGGATTGCAGACTTCAAAGATTAAGAGAGCAGACAGCGACACCCTGGTGTCTGGCCAGACCCAGAAACATTTTCTCATGACAGTATTAATCTAATATAATTGGACAATGTGATCTGATCCAGGCGAGGAGTAAGAAATCTATGCTTTTACTATATGGGCTTTACTATAGGGGAGGGGTTATGCCAGAGCTGGTTTTGCTTTTATATGTGCCAAAATGATTTACTCAATAAAGTTTTGCATTAAGAGATGAGATCGTCTCAAGAATACTTGGCTGGGTTCGTCAGTCGGAACCTTGACACTACCCTCATCTTTTCTCCTTCACTCAACCATCATCTTCTCAAGTGGCGAAACAGCTGCCAAGGAACCCAGACTTCTAGCAATCCATGTTGTTACTGCTCTTACTAGCACAAACTTGGTGAAATAGAATTTAAAATAATCCCAAACCTTCACTCAGCTCCTTTCCATCTGTCTTAGTGATTGTGGGAAAGATCTTGGGAGATGGAGCAGATGACATGGCCAAGAGAACGGTCAGATTAGAAAATGGCATAGCTCGGGGTCTCCAATCTTTTTGGATTGGTGGACCAGTGGGAGAGGGAGAGGCATGCACCTTACGCAGACATGCACAAATGTGAATGTGGCCATATGTGCATGCACATGTACGAACAGGCTACAGGCATGCACACCACACAAATGGGGCTGCGAGCATGTGCATGAGGCTCTCAGTGATGGCAGAAACTGTGAGGATTGTGGTGCTGGAAAACTCACAGTGATGCTACTACTAAGAGGAGGATCATGTCGGGGCCTGCAGCAATACTGCCCCAGGACAAGGCTCGCACCACTACCCTCACACAATCATGCCGTGGTGCACAGTGATGACACCCTGGTGCAAGGCTTGCGCCACCGCCCTGAGCAAGGCTCCCATTGCAACCCACCTACTACTGCCCATGCAAGCTTCATGGCAATGACGCCACCTGTGTGTGGTGCACTGCTACCCACCTGCTGCTCGCAATGCTGATGCCCCCCGTGCAAGGTTCGTGGCAACGCCACCACCCATGTTATACTAGTGGTGCTGCCACAGCCTGCACAACATTCGCATCAACGGTGGCACAAGGCAGGAGTGAGCATGTTTACACACGTGTACTGCCCAGCTACTCATGCAACCTGGCAGCCAAGAAGCCACAGCCTGGTAGTGGGCCACAGCCCATAGGTTGGGGACCTCTGGCATAGCCCACATTTGACAAGGCAAGACACTCAAGATCCTCCCTAGTTTCTTGTTTTCAAGATTGTCAATGTAGCTTTGCAAAAAAGTAGAATTAACTCCTGATTGTGATTCCTATCTGGTTTACCCCACAAGGCCAACATCAATCTTGCAGATTTTGAAGTACAATCTTCCCATGCTTTACAGCTTAAGAAACCAAGGGTGTTCTTTTCTGAGCCTCTTGCTTTGCCTACTATCCAATGGCAGATACGATGTCTCTTACTTGATTGTTCCCTTGGTGGTGTCTCTTGTTGATTTTCCCAAGGTCCTTCTGAAATACCATTTGTGAGCCAAATTTAAGATGGGTACTATCAAAGCAAGAATAGAAATTCCTATTTTTAGGCACAAATTCAACTCTATTAAAGACAATCCTATCTGTGTTCATTCACAATTAACTCTATGTTCAGTAGAGTGGCACTTATGGGACTTTAACTCTAAAACGTAGTCAGGTCCCATGTAAAGACTGAGATTGGCCACTTTTTATATTGCCTGCAGCTATAAGTTGGACTGCAGGAACAAAGTGCAAATAATGTAAATTGATTCCAACAGATAAACCAGAATTTTAAACACATAGAATGCTCCTAAAAACAGGTTTCACTTTAACGAAGCTAGGTCTCTACCTACTGTAAAGCAGCTAGAAATCATTGCTGGATTACAGGAAACTAGAGATAATAAAACTAAAAGTTTATTATTCAGGTTAATGAGATTGCATTCTATGTACTCTCATTTCCAATAACAGGAGAAATCATCATCTTTGGATTGCACTTCAAAGTCCAATAACTAAAAGAAACATTGTCCATTTTCAAGACATGGACAATGTTGAACAAAAATAAAAATGAAGAAAATAAAACAAATTTTATTTTTTTAATAAATAGCATGGCAGAATTCTGTGCATTACTTATAATAATTCTTATAATACTCTGCTTTTTTATAGGAAAATTATGTTTAAATCCCTGTTATAATGTAAAGCTTCATAACATCTTTCTATGATACACTGTTATCTTGAATCTGAAACATGTATCAGAATATGGCAATTTTGCTTTCAATGTATATTTTAAAACAAAAAAAATACAAATTATCAAATTATGATACATTCAACCTACTGAGGGTGAGGTGAACAGATTCTAACAATTATATGTTGCATGATAGAGATTTAGAGTATGCAAATCATACAAGTCAATTGAAGTTTATAAAGTATTATTCCTAATTGCTTTCTCATATGTTACCCAAGTCCAAATTTATAATATGAATAGAGATATGACGTGTTTACATGAATAAAGAGCTTCACTTTAAAATACAAACTTTTTTGCTGCTCATTTCCCTGAGAATATGCAATTAACAAAGAATTAACTGATTTAAACCAACCAGGGCTAACTTTCATTTCATCCAAGTAAAGCAAATCACATTCATGTTTAGAGGTATTACAAATTCACTTAGCTTTCTATACAAAATTCCTCTACTATTTGCTAGAAAACTTACATCTGAATAGAACTTCCAATTCTGAATAGAAAGTGAATTTTTTCAGAAACAAAGAACAAAGACATTTTTCATTGCAACCCACATAATATAGTGTGCAACGTATCAACTGGACATTACTATCACTTAATTTGGTTTGACAAAAGAATGTCTTGAAATGGCATATGAAAATATAACTTCATGGATAGCATTGCAGGTTAACTGCCAACATTTTGTATTCCCTGGAAAAGCAAGGTTTCCATCATAAATTACACAACCCTTCATCAAGTTAAGAAAATCATCTAATTAAGAGAATATGACAAAGAATGACTTGGGTAGGAAACTATAATGGCTTATAAAAAACAACAACAAAACATGGTACACAACTAGAATTGTAGGCTGACTTTAGTCAACAAGTAGAAGTGTGCATAGCTTGCAGCTCAAATTACATTCACTGTCATCACTACCAACCTGTCAAACAAGATTGGCATGATGGGTAAGCTAACAAAAGGAGTTAAGCATGTAGAGGACAACACATTGCCTGATCAGGTCTTGTTTACTCTAAATTCTGCATAGATATGCTTTGGTGTTGTCTTAAATGCGAAAGCCTCAAAGTAGTCCAGAGGCCATTCTAATAGAAGAAGCCCCACTGGTAGGAGGGCACTTATGCTGATGATTTCCATAAACCAGTTTTGCCCCAAGGTGTCTGCAGGAAAGTTGTAGATCTCCTATTAGTGGTGCTCTTACAGAAGAAGCAAATATGGGACATTGGAGGTATGCTGAAAATCTGATGAAATTCCCCCACCCCAAGTCCTTACCTAAGACAATCCCCAAGCTGGTGTAGTTAATTCCTTCTTATGCCCCAATGCCGGGGGGGGGGGGAAACCAGCTGGAAGGTGGGGGGGGATAAAGAAAGCTATCTTCATATACCTATTCCGGCCCCTGAGAGTTACAGACTTGATATCAGTCCTTTTTCTCCATCTTGAAGCTCCATCCAGTTACATTACTAATTTCCATACTTAAGTTTGGTTGCAAGCAGTGAAGTAAACACGGTAATTAGTCAGTTCTTCTCTTTGGATTTCACTTGGTGAGAAAAAGAAAAGATATTCCTACGCCTCAGCTTGAAATGCTGCTGATTGTCTATAATACAAAGGTTGCAAAATAATTTCATGGTTTTGTCTTTTTCTCCTGAAACAAGAGAATTATTTTTGAAGGAATTAATATTTATAAGCAGAAAATCTCTCCAAGTTAGATGATTAACAAAAGTATTTATAAAGTGCCTTAAAGTTCTAGCTGCAGTATTGTACATTCAATACGGAAAAATCTGTTTTCCTTTTTTCTTTTTTAACATGGCCTTATGACTTCAAAAAGAAACTATTTCTAAAAGAGCATGGGTATATAAATGTGTGACGGAAAAAAACCAGATTTCATTTATCAATTGTTCACAAAAAGCACGATAAGGCCATCAGCTAAGTGTTTTTATAATGAATTCCAAGCTCACTACTTTGTATATTGAATATAAAAGCAGAATATAAATGCTTAAAAAGAGAAATAATACAATAGGTTTCTGGGTTTCCTGAGTTTTCCAATCATTGCATTTGATTAAGATAGCAAAATACAATTTTCTACAATAATTCTATTGACTTAAACGCAGGTAATTATAAATGTTAGCACTTGTGCCTAATTAATTACAGAATTAATTATAGCTATTTTTTTACCCCAGTAGATAGTCAGGTAGCTACATCCAGATACCAACTTTAGTTTTCTAATCCTAGAACTTCCTAAGTTTTCTTTGAAATTTCTAATAGCTTCTAATAATTTACATCCTAAAAATGCCAGGTGGTTTCAGGTTTCCTTTGGGCACATTCATATAGATGGCCCAGCCTATACAGAATGTTAAAGGTTTCCCACAATTATGGACTGATTATCAACCCCTTAATCTCATTCTGTTCTAAATTTAGCCAGATTTGATAGTGCTAGACAAACCATAAAATGTAGGCTTCTAATATGAAAACTGTAGGAATTACAGTGATAAGGTTCTGCTCAATCCAAAGCATATCAGTCTGAGATTTAAAGCACTTCTGCACTATACGAAGTTAGGTATATACTTCCAATCCTAGAATCCATGGGCATTTGGTTATTAGCACTGGAAAGGACTAGACCCAATTATGACACATGGCAGAGATTCAGAACCCTCTCTCTTTTTTGTTTTTCTGGGATAGCATTAAAACACCATTTCAGGACAGAAGAAGTAAATGCTATTAAGAGCTGATGTATCATCCCTGTAAATAGGTTCATTACTACAACTCCCTTAATAGGTACAGCCAACTGTTTCAGTGATGAACTCAGCAAAGGAGGGGAGAGCAACAGATGTACCTGTGATATAAATCCTTTACAAAACAGACTCTAATTTGAATGGGATGTGTAGCTTGGATATCCTGGATAAGTTTTACAGTTGTAGGTCTATATTCTGCTCATCACTGTGTTGGAATAAATGCTTCAGCAAGCTCTAATTAGTCCAACCAAATGGTACTAAAGTGGAGCCACTGCCATTATTTGGCCTCATATTCAGCAAATAAGCAACCGATCTATTCTAAGGACCTTGCCATAAAAATAGGCAGAACCCAGCTAGATTATATAGCAACTTTGCATTTAAAACACAAAACAAGTATTTTTTTAAACTGTATATTAAAAAAAGAAGAAGAAGCATGGAATTCTTCCCCATGTATGGAAAAAAACAAATACAGATACAGCCTTCTGAGGAAAAGAGCAATGTAGCACACTGATGGACAGAATCCCTGAATATGTAAAGCACTGTTTGTACGTAGATCAGACCACTTCATCTGACTCCAGTCCATGTTCTTCATACAGTGCATCCAAGATATTGAGCTGCTTTTCCATGGCTGGTAGGTACATATTAAGGTCCCGCTGCATTCCATGATAAAAAGCTTCTTCTTGATTTTCACATTCTGCAAGCGACAATGCAGCCACAAAGCCTTCATAGGTGGGAGATGCTCTTAAAGCGAGCTGCAAGGAAAAATGGGAAAAAGCAAGTCAAGTCTTCTAATTTATATTTTATCCTTTGCACTAGATGACAATGATAAATAGAAAGAAAAATTATTTTAGGTCTATATAACTAAGGTAAATTATTTAAGAGTGGTATCAGATCTACATAGAGGTCAACACTCCCAGAGCCACATATAGACTCACAAGCTTTCAATTGGCTTGAGCATCTGGAATGCCTTTTAAAGCCTGTTACCAAATGATACTGTTTAAAAGTAACAGGTGGATGCAATTATTAAAGAAAGAGTGTGTGTATATAGCAATCTATTACCAATCCAAGCTGAACAATTATTTTGTAAGAAGAAAAGATTGGGATTATCTCCTTCTTCCAACATTGCTTTTCAGGTTCTCGGTTTTAGTTTTTGCTGGCTGGGACAATGAGACTTATATCAAATACAGCTCAAAGTTAGCCAGTTGGGAAAAGCTGTCATACAATGATTTACTTGCAGCTCCATCACCAGAAGTTCAAGAACTGAGAGATGTAGTTAGATCTTAGCTTATAAATATATGCAAACATTTCGCAGTGTCTATTTGAGTCTTATATTGTTTCTCTTCTGACACCAGGTTTTCAACACAGAGAGGCCTCTACAATGGCAGCACAGTGGTTTACCTAACAAGGTAACATTTTAAAGTATGCTTTGGACTCATTGATTATTTATTTATTTTATTGGATTTATATACCGCCCTTTCCCGAAGGACTCAGGGCGATTCCCTTGCGATGCTTCTTAAAATGCAAAAGAAAAAGCCAAATGTATTCCCAGGTTCCCTGCATCTTCATTCTCTTCAGCACCAGAAGGTCCATTACAATTGTATTCATCATCATCTTTCATAGAAAACAGCAAGAGAGCTGTCAGTCTGATAATCCAGAAGTACTCCTGAACATAAGAAGCCCAACCCAGATCACCCTCCAGACACCTATGGATTTCTGGGCTCACTGGTGAAGTGGAAATATTACGGTCAGAACTAACAGCATAGCATTTGAGAGCCAGAACAATGATTCCAGTTTTGCATCACTATTTCAAAGATCAACTTCATTCCTAGCAAGTTCTTGAGCAACTTGGAGATTGCAAGATGATGTGCTATTGCTCCTTCCACATGTGGAAGGAGCAATTTTTTACAGGCAAAAAAATCAAAAAGATAGAATGCTTACATTTTAAAGTCCACAGCTGTAATATGCATGACAATTCATGAGTTTGATATAGCCTTTTGACTAATATGTAAAAATCTATTTCTACTACTATTGCTATTACGTCTATCACAAAATTAAGAAATATGTTCATATTTAACAGAATAACAGAATTGGAAGGGACCTTGGAGGTCTTCAAGTCCACCCCTGCTCAAGCAGGATCCTATATCATTTCAGACAAATGGTTGTCCTATCTCTTCTTAAAAACCTTCAATGTTGGAGCACCCACAACTTATGGAGGAAAGTCATTCTAACTGTCAGGAAATTTCTCCTTCTAGGTTGGGTCTCTTGATTAATTTCCATCCATTGCTTCTTATTCTGCCTTCAGGTTGTTTGGGAAATAGGTTGACCCCTTGTCTTTGTGGAAGCCCTTTAGATATTGGTACACTGCTATCCTGTCACTCCTAGTCCTTCTCTTCATTAGATATACTAATTCCTGAAATAATTCTTCCTATGTTTTAACCTCCAATCCCCTAATCATCTTTTTGTTCTTCTGTGCACTCTTTCTATATCATGCAACCAAAACTTTCTATATTGGATGCAGTATTCCAAGGGTGGTCTTGTATTCCAGTGGTATTAACAATTCACGTGATCTTGATTCTATCCCTGTTAATGCAGCCTAGGACTGTGTTGGCTTTTTTGGCAGCTGCAGCACACTGCTGGCTCAAATTGAAGTGACTGTCCACTAAGACTCCGACATCCCTCCTGCAATTTACACTGTGAGCCAGATGCCACCTGTTCTATACCTGAAAATTTAATTCGTCTTGCCTAAATGTAGAACCTTAATTTTCTCAATGTTTTGTTAGATAAGGCCCTGTGTGCAGTGCTGTTGAGATCCTTCTGTACCTTGAGCCTATCTTCTGGAGTATTGACTAATCCTGCCAGCTTGCTGTTGTCTTCTATCCTCACATCTAAATCATTTATGTGATACTGAATCACAACCAGAAGATATTTGTCACAATTAAATGGTGATCTAGTCTTGGAGACCACATAGGGGCATTTGGATGGGGTGACCATGTGCCCATTCAATTTCTTTTAAAAGTAGCCCTTCAGCTGTGATTTTAAAGACAAGAAAAGATTTTAAATGAAATAATGATGCATTCATATGAATTTAAATCTTTTTTTAATGGATCCATTCAGTTTATTCTGACATATAATTATTTGGATCAAAGCTTTAACCTCCAAAGCAGTGTTCATCAACTTTGTCAGCTTTAAGAAATGTGGGAGTTGAAGTCCACACATCTTAAAGTTGGTAAGGTTGACAAGCATTGTCTCAAAGACTGCACGTCTCTGGTTCGAAGAACACTCCATGGATACCAAAAGATTTGGAATAGATCCTCCAGCACTGAGGATGGGAAAAGACGCAGCCCTAAATGTTCTTCCCACGAAACCTTGCATTCAACATCAGACCTCTCGATTAGGTTGACATATACTTGGGGTAATCAACATTTTCCTGACTAGAACCAATACAGGAGAAAAAAAAGGGCAACTATTGATATGTCAAAGGAAATATTTCATGCTTGGGAAAGCAGCGAGGACTTACTGCAAAAACACCTCGAACAACCCAGCCATGATACTGTCGTAATGTTTTGCCATAAGCTTTGTCTGCAAAAAGAAAGAAAATCAGTTGTGTGGTGCTGAATTCAGATCAGAAGCAGCCCAAAAAAGAAACAAAGATTTCTTATTCGTGCAAAATCTTTCTAACCACAATATTTTTTCTAAGACAAAAATTGGGTTTCCTTTTCACTTTAAGCTTTGTTTTTTTTACTAAGTATATGTAATCTAAACAAAGGCAATGATTGAACAGGTTTATATGGTTTTCTTTCCTAAAGTTCTCACATTTGTAAAATTTCACAAAAATATTCCATACTTACTCAGTGCTGTCTGGATGTTTTTCTCTCCATTCTTTAGTTCTGTCAAGAACTCCTTCAAAAATCTTAAGCCTCTGTTTATAACAAACAAGGAGTATTACTTCTGTAATAATATTCCATTCACTTTTGCAAAGGAAGACAAAGACAGGACTGTGATTTGCAGTCTCTGTGATTTAGTTTTAAGATGATGTTTCAAAACTTTTTGTATATCAACAGGAAGATCCCCAACATGCCTCTCAGCTCTGTATTTATTTATTTATTTATTTATTTTAATTCCATTTATATCCCGCCCTTCTCCGAAGACTCAGGGCGGCTTACAAGCTTAGCAGTAGCCTTCATTCTATGTATACAGTATGCCTGCTTATTAGGGCTTTCACACACACCCCAAGCGGCATTATTACAAAGTCAGCTTAATTGCCCCCAACAATCTGGGTCCTCATTTTACCTACCTCGGAAGGATGGAAGGCTGAGTCAACCTTGAGCCTGGTGGGACTCGAACCTGCACTAATTGCAGGCAGCTGGTGTTACCTAAGGAGGCATTAGCCCACTGCTCCACCAAGGCTCTGTAGATCCACATCTATGAATTCTGTATATATCAATTATTACTATTTCTAAAAACAAGCTCTGATTTTTAAATTGCAAATATTTAAAAATCAAATATATTCTCAAACAAATGAACACACACCTTCCTAAAAAAACACACACCTTTTTTTAGGAAAAAAAAATCCTAAAGAATAAACATTTCATTCCAATCGCACAAATCAGTTCTTGTAAAGGCAAGGACATTTTTCCAGGTATTTCAAGGGTGTAAGAAAACAATGACAAAATTATTATTTTGGCTTTTTTAGTTCCTTGCATTAAGTTGGCTGAGGATTTTTTCTTATTTTTATAATGTTTCTAAAACTATCTTGAATGTTTGCAAAAAGCAAAGCTCTTTATAGAATGTAGGCACTAGTTTTGAAAATGTTAAGCATAAAGGCCAATATGATGGTGAAAAGTTGCTAACAAGTCCAACGTGCATATTCAATGTCTAGACCAGGGGTGTCAAACTCAATTTCATTGAGGGCCACATCAGCATTGTGGTTGCCCTCAGGGGGCTGGGTGGGTATGGCCAGGGTGGGTGCGGCCTACTGGGTGGGCGCAGCTGGAGTGCATATGGCCTACTGGGTGGGCATGGCCAGCTCTACATCATTGGCATCAAGGGTGCCTATGGGGGCGTGGGCAGGAGTGGGACAGATCTGGGGGTCTCTCGCAGAAGGAGGGTCTCTGGGCCAGGGCCAAGGCAGCGGGAACCGTTCCCTCACTGTTTCCAGAACGGCTTCGGGGGCCACATGAAACCACTTCACGGGCCAGATCTGGCTCCCGGGCCTTGTGTTTGACATGTCTGGTCTAGACATTGTTTTATGCATGTTGTTACCAAATACCAGCAATAACCTTTGACACCTATGCACATTTAATAAGACAAGACTAAACACATTGTCCTGTAAAATTTCTTCACAATTCTGCTGACAAGTGAAGTGGCATTAAAACTTCACAAATAAAATCATCTTCTTGAACATTTGGATATAACAGTGAGAAACAGATATAAAATCTAATGAGGTAACATCAGGGCTTAGGTTTATAGATGAATCTTAAAATTTGTAGTCTGCTGTTAATTAGAAAAGATTTTCATAGCTCCTCACTATCTCTTCTCTGTAATATGGACAATGTTTTCCTAACATTCTTGTTTTATAACATTCCCAATGACTGGCTAGTCTATAACTTGCACCCAAAGACTGATCATGATGCACAAGACCACATATTTTTAGTGTTTATAAACACAAGTGATATCTTCATCCTATTTGTTTGGCATGTGATTTAATGTGACGCAAATGCAACTGTTTTCTTAAAAAGTAAACATTATTTACAGATTTTAGAGCAAAGGCAAGTCCCTACTATTGGTTCATCATGAAAGTCATCTCAGTCACACACAGAGAGAGACATGCACACTAGATCAGAAAACTGACCTTTTAAGCCAAAGGAGGGCCTGTGTAGCAGAGTGTCGAATTTGGGCCACTTCAGTGCTCAACTCATGAAGGACAATTTTTTGAAGACTACAGAAATCCTCTTTGTTGGTGATATATTTCTGATTTATTTTCTGAAAGGAGCAGAGATGTCAAACATACATTTTAGACTTTTTAGCAAACAAAGAAAAAATGCTTAAAGGTATAAATATGCTGGTATCCAACATTTTTACTTAATTTAATGTTGGGACTGAGAGTCACAATATTTGGATTTAAAGCAGGCAAAGGTGCATTCGGTGTGAAAACAGCCACTGTTGTTATGCCATGTAAGGTAGGAAGCATTTTTGCCAAGTTCCAATCCAAATAGTGCATGCCTCTACAGCAGGGGTAGGCAACCTTGGCTCTTTTATGACTCATGGACTTCAACTCCCAGAATTCCTGAGCCAGCATGGCTGGCACAGGAATTCTGGGAGTTGAAGTCCATGAGTCATAAAAAAGCCGAGGTTGCCTACCCCTGCTCTAGACCAGTGATGGTAAAACTAGTCTTTAAAACTCTAAATATACATTCTGGGTGGAGGTTCTTCCAAGACTGGTGATTCTCCTTCTCTGAAAAGCCTTGGGATATTTCTGCACCTAGTTCTCTTTGAAAAAAGCTAAGTAACAATGAGAAGATTAGAAACTAAGTCCTAAAAAGGGAGAAACAGATAACAGAATATATTTCAACCTAGAGGAAAGGCAACAGAAGAGCTTTCGGCAGGTAACAATTGTCCTCGCAAGTCTCCATTTTTGGTCTTTGAGAACCTTCAGAGCCAAGTATGAAGCTTTCCATTCAGATGAAACACTAATGCAGCAATTTCCTCTGGAACTACAGAGCAAGATGGCTTTTCACTGTCAAGAACTCCATTTTTATCAAGATTTCCACTGCCAAGGTGCTGGTATCATCACTCCTTCCCTATCCCATAGCATCTGGCTTCCGTTTTTTTTTTAAACTTTTGTTGCCAGAAAAAGTTAGTGGTACATGGAAAAGAACTGGGACGGGAGAACAGGCCATTCACTGCCCCCTGATTTGGGTTCTCTCACTGGCCTGCTGAAACAAGCAGTTTTACGGACCTCATATGACAGTGTGAGAAAGCTGCTTTGCAACAGAGTGCCAAAGACAACAGCCTGGAAAGGCCTTGGGAGGGGATACAATAGCTCTCTTTAATGTAGCTCTCTTGAAGTACATGAAAATACATCATCTTCTACATAAAGTATAGCTTATTTTATATGTCTAGGTATTTAAAACATGAAACTCAGTTTGGTATAATGGCTAAGGCACCAGGCTAGTAACTGGGAGACTGAGAATTGTAGTCCTGCCTTGGGCATGAAGCTAGCTTGGACTAGTCGTTTTATCTTAGCCTTAGGAAGAAGGCAACGGTGAAGCAGTTGTGGAAAAACTCTGAAAGAAAGCCGAAGTCCAGGCAGTCTTCACGAATCAGACACGATTGAATGGAAGGGGTGGTGGGGGGAGTAAAACACGGGAGAATAAGCTGAAGTTACAGAAAGGCAGATGCCAGTGAAAATTACAAAAACCTGCCTAATTCTAAGAGCAGTTTGATCACTGAACTTAGTTCCTTGGAGGTAGTTGGCTCTTAGATACATTGACATATCATGGCCAGATTTACTTTATTTTCAGCTCGAGTACATGTTCATCTAAATGGCTCCTTTCAGTTCTACAATGCTAAGAAAGTTATATTAATGGCCACTGAATGTTAAACTGAATCTATTACCTTTATATTTCCTTCAAAATCCATTTTAACAGGGGCAAAGACTGTGGGTCCAAGTTTGTCTAGAAAAAAGAAAACATTGTCTTTTTCAAAAGTTTGGTTCCCTCCACGCCGTCTTTAACTGCCATCTACAAAATTCTGATTTAGCACAAAAGAGCAGGAAGGATACCATCCTTGGGCTACATCTGCTATCACACAAGGGGAATTCTGCCTGTGTATCGGAATTTCTCTTTTCCCTCTTACTTTACAGGGACAGTGGAGGAAGAATTATTTTTGTTGTCAGATATTGTCTCCCCATGAGTGGCCTGGTGGCCTAGAGGTAAAGATGATTGCCTCCCACTCGGAAGGTTGAGAGTTCAGTCCTAGGCAGCAACAGATGTTTCTCTATCAGGGCGTATAGAGAAAATATCTGCTGCAAACTCTGTGTAGGCATCATTAAGGGCATCCGGCTAGTAAATGTTCCGCTCCATTCAATCACCCCAATTCCACCCCGATAAAAGGGATTACAGGGTTACAGAAAGAAATAAAGAACTGTCTCCCCAAAGAGAGAGAGATTGTGGAATATATCTCAATTTTCTGATAACATAAATCTGGCATGCTTCTTCTTTCCAAAAGTCTACATGACATCACTGTTCTTAATTCACTGCTCTCATTCTTTTAAAGAACAGGACAAAATTATTATTATTAATAAAAAAACTCCTTTCACCCCAAATAATGCCAAAGCTGCAAACTATTTTCAAAGCATCTATGTTGGATACAAAGCATTGATCCCAGGTTCAGGCACAATTTTTGAGAAAAGTATAGCTAGTCCTCACTTAATGACAATAATTAGAACAAGAATTTAAATCATAAAATGCAGCACCACATGATCATATTCTTAGCAATGTATTTCAGTACTGGGCTGTTAAGTATGCTGTCATACATGATCACCATGTGTGACTTTCTGTTGGCTTCCCCACTTGTCAGAACCTGACAAAGAAGATTGCAAATGGTGACCGTGGGATGGAAAGCTGTCATAATTGCAAGCGGGGCACCAAGGTCCAGATCATGATCATGTATCTGTGGAGATCCTGCAACCACTATAAGTGTGAAAAATGGTTGTAAGTACCAATTGCTAAGTGCTGTCATAAGTTTAAATAGTTACTGAATAAGTTGCTGTTAAGTGAGGACCACCTGTAATGATAAAAACAGAAATCTATCTCAAATCCTAAAAAAGACAGTTTAGAATTCATCAGTCACATTTACTGTTCAGCAAAGGCTAGTAAATTGACTTATGGTCTTTACAAGATATTTTTAAGTCTTTCGTGATACATATCTGAAGCATCTCACTAGCCTTTCCCCCTGGCAGCTGAGGGGAAACTTCTTCATAATAATAATACTTAGCCTTTTCAGGCTTTGCAGACTTCTTAGAGCAATATGGCTTTAGAAATTCCATGGCCACTACACACATTTAGAGCCATTTTGGGAGGTCAGCTGAAGCCTGACCAACAATTTTTTATTAGATTTGTCCCTATGCAAATAGTTCTTACTTGATGGCTGATCACTTACAACCTGTTCAAAGTTAAGACGTATTCCCCCCAAAAAAACTTCATGACTTGATTCTGCAGTTCCAATGACTGCATCCTCTGACACCACAGTCACATGACCTCATTTCATGTGCTTGACAACCAGTTCACCTTCTTGACTGGACACAGTGTTTTGAGGTCATGTAACTGTAATTTATAATGGCTTCTGCCTGTTTCTGGCCCTTCCAGATCATTTCCAGCTGAACATGCCTTTAGGAATGTTGATTTATCACTAGATTCACTTAACAACTAGGGTGTTCACTTAACAATTGCCACAAAAAAGTCACAAAATCAGGCCCAGTCACCTGGGTCCTTCAACTTACAACCCATGGTAGAAATCCCAGGCTCCATTAAGGTTGCAAATTGGGGACTACCTGTAAACTTGAGCTAAAGTGGTGGGGATGCAGCGGAGAAGCATAAAAGATTGAACCTGGTCAAAATATTTAGCAGTTTCTCAGTTACACTCTGAACTAATATTACTTTAATTAAGGAGATGTGTGGCATATAAATTTAATGAATGAATAAATAAATAATTTCTTGAAATCGAATCTTTCAGACAAATCAAGATCATGGTGCTATATAGGTCTTGATCTGCTTCATGCCTAGATAGAAGGCAGCATCCAGCCACTATGGAAATAAATGGAATTCCATGGAAATAAAGGAAGAACGAGAAGAAAAATAAACAATGAAACATGTATAAAGTGGTCTATGAGTCTATTTAGAGTTTCACTGATTAATGCTTGGTACCAAGGAAACAAATAAAAAGCTTTCTCTAATGAAGGTCACTCAAGTAGGTCCTTACTCTACAGCTGACTATATCTAACCTTCAACATTTTGAAGCGAGGTTTCATTTAAGGCTTATTTCAGACATACTGAATGTCTGAATGTATATACGTGGCAAGCCAATTTGATTTAGTGGTTAAGGCCCCAGGCTAGAAAATAACCGATTCTGAGCTCTAGTCCCATTTTGGCATGAAAGCCAGCTGGGTGACTTTAAACCAGTTACTATCTTTTAGCCCAGCTCACCTGAAAGGGTTGTTGTGGGAAAGCTAGGAGAAAGAAGGAACATTAGGCATGTTTGCTCTCTTGAATTATTTTTTTAAAAAAATGCAGAATAAAAATAAATAAATTAAAATTAAATTAAAACATATGCCAAGACATCCTTCAGGAAAAAAATTCTGCAGGAAAAATATTATTGGAATCAAAACTTTTAATAAAGTTAGTATTTTGAAAAAGCAAAAAGATCTGCTGTATCTGCCAAAACCCAACTGTAACCAAATTTATTATTCTTAGGATGTCTTCTTGCCACCAATAACCCTTAACAACTATGGGTTATTATTGGTAAATTATGGGTTATTGCCACCAATAACCCATAACAGCTTCTCAAATCATTCTCTATTTTCCTATCTATCATAAAAAAGAAAGACGTGCTTACTTTACTGAATTATTCTGGAAAAGCCTAAGGCAACAAGTAAATACTGAGGATAACTAAGGATCACCTATTTACAAATTGTAGACTCTATTCTATGACCCAGCATAGAGCAACCAAAGCAGCCAAACAGAGATTCATATAAAATAAATGTTATGGAGAAAACCAGCAATCATGCTTACCCAAGACTGGAACTATTTCATAACAGGAATTCAGAAAATGTTCTGTTGGTATTCCTCCATCTTCAAAAAGCCTGATATCACTAAATCTTTGGAAAAGAATGCAAACAGAACGTGAAGAATCGTCAAGTGAATCCAGCGATAGCAATAAAAATAATTCCACCCTGAATCCTATTTCAAAACCTTCTGCAGGTAGCCTTTGATTTACAAATGTAATCGTGATTGGTTACAGTTGTGTTATGGCCGCAGATCAAGGCATCTATGTGCCCGGAAGTAATTTTATACTCTTTTTCAAGCCAGTATTAAGGAAACGCTGTGACCCTTAAATGAACCAGCATTTTCCTGCCAAAATAAAAAACAAAAACAAACTAACAATCAAAACCCAGAAATACAAATTATGGTCTTATGACTTTAAAGGTTCCCCCACACATGCGTGCTAGTCGTTTCCGACTCTAGGGGCCGGTGCTCATCTCCGTTTCAAAGCCGAAGAGCCAGCGCTTGTCCGAGGACGTCTCCGTGGTCACGTGGCTGGCATGACTAGACGCCAAAGGCGCACGGAACACTGTTACCTTCCCACCGTAGTGGTCCCTATTTTTCTACTTGCATTTTTACGTGCTTTCGAACTGCTAGGTTGGCAGAAGCTGGGACGAGTAACAGGCGCTCACTCTGTTACGCGGCACTCGGGATTCGACCCGCCAAACTGCCGACCTTCTGATCGACAAGCTCAGCCACAATTGGTCATAAAGCTGCCCTGCCCAGTATGCAGTCACATGACCGCAGGAGGGTGGTGATGTAACCATTTGTGATGATTGGGGATGCTTTATGGGCTGTTATGTTTCTGTTGTAACTCTGAACGATTATAAAATGACTGGTTAAGATTCAAGGACTACCTGTAGTTTATAATATTTATAAAAGTTTACTAGTTTTTGTTCTATCATAAATCGTATTAGGTAAGGTAAAGGTTCCCCCGCACATGCGTGCTAGTCGTTTCCGACTCTAGGGGCCGGTGCTCATCTCCGTTTCATAGCTGAAGAGCCAGCGCTCGTCCGAGGACGTCTCCGTGGTCATGTGGCCGGCATGACTAGACGCCAAAGGCGCACGGAACGCTGTTACCTTCCCACCGTGGTGGTCCCTATTTTTCTACTTGCATTTTTACGTGCTTTCGAACTGCTAGGTTGGCAGAAGCTGGGACCTGTAACAGGCGCTCACTCTGCTACGCGGCACTCGGGATTCGACCCGCCAAACTGCCGACCTTCCGATCGACAAGTTCAGCGTCCTAACCCACTGAGCCACCGCGTCCCTATAAATCGTATTAGGCAAGCATGTAGTTGGCAAATTCTGTTGCTCTGGACTGAATTCCATTACTTAAGATTTTGGGGGCATGCTCCGTCCAGGTGGCACATTACCTATACTTCATAGCACTGAAGAAAGTAGGAAAATCTGACAAGTTTACAGATTCTTCTAAAGGCTCTAAAGTTTTGTTGTCTTGAATGTTCCTTTGTGGCAGCAGCTTGTTTTCTCCATCTTTACTGGGGCTACCTTAAATTTAAAGAAACAAAAATCTTTAAATAGTGTGGAGAAGGCTAGTTGTGGGGAATATGACTTCTGGTTAATATTAGAAAGACCAGAATGGACTTAGATGTGATGCATCCCGGTAACAAAGCTGGAGATGCATTATCATTTATTTACTTAGCAAATCCATAAATATTTTTTTCAAGCAATAGGAAAATAAATAAAATTTCAGAAGACTCTATATCCTTATTACTCTAAATTTGATTCTCCAGTGCCTCTCTGTCTTGAAGATTATCCCTTAACATCATAACAGGACAACGACAAACTCCTCACAACTCTCTATTTATTTATTTATTTATTTATTTTAATTCCATTTATATCCCGCCCTTCTCCGAAGACTCAGGGCGGCTTACAAGCTTAGCAGTAGCCTTCATTCTATGTATATGCCTGCTTGTTAGGGCTTTCACACACACCCCAAGCGGCATTATTACACAGTCAGCTTATTGCCCCCAACAATCTGGGTCCTCATTTTACCTACCTCGGAAGGATGGAAGGCTGAGTCAACCTTGAGCCTGGTGGGATGCGAACCTGCACTAATTGCAGGCAGCTGGTGTTACTTAAGGAGGCATTAGCCCACTGCTCCACCAAGGCTCTATATTCAAATTTTTGGGTATTATAGAGAGGGAGGTTACATCTCTTCACAAATACATATCCACTCACTCATCCCTCTTTCTATGTCTTTATTCTTGTGTCTTTCATCCCTCCGTTTCCCCCTTCAGATGTGGTTTTATCGGTCTTTCATGACCTGGCACAAGAAGGACAGCCACAGAGTGAAAAGCACATTGCAAAGTACTGTATGATATTGTGTTCTAATTGGTCCTCTTCAGGGTTGAGCTTATACATGTGTATTCTGTGCCAACTCAGAATTCTGTTATGGCTGTGGCTTGTCTCGAGCAATGAAGAGGGAGACGATGGCTTCAGCTCAAACATTTATTTAACTCAGCCCAGCCGGGGCAAAACTGTACAACAAGCCTTTATATAGGCAACTGTCAAACGGGTTAACAAATCAGGGACGGGTGTTTTCCCGCCAAGGGGCCGTGCCCAATAATCAGCTGGCAGCTTTTGACATTTCCCCAGTGATAGGGCATGCGCCGCTGAGTTGGGGAACCCTGTCAGCTGGCTGCTGCTTCAGCTGGGAATCCGGGTAAACCTAGCCGGTGTTTTGACAGCTAGCGGCTGTCAGTTGGCTGGTGCGTCTACGCATGCGCGACTTTGACTGCTCGCGGCTGCTGCCGCTTTGACAGCTTGTGGCTGATTACTGCGCATGCGCGGCTTTTTGACAGCTGTCAGTGCGGCCACGTGGAACGGCCTTTTGACAGCTCGCGGTTGTTACTGCGCATGCGCGGCTTCTTTGACAGCTGTCAGTGCGGCCACGTGGAGCGGCCTTTGACAGCTGTCATTCTTGTGAGGGATACACTACACCCCTTTCCTCCCCCCCCCTTGAAAGAAAACAGAGAATCTCCAGAGAACAAATAAGGGCCCTTCCCTGGAGAAGATCTTGCAGACCCCAATATTTTTCTTACCTTTCGCTTCGCTTCTCTTTAGGGGTACAGGAGATGATTTTTCAATAAAGGTTCTTCCAGGAAGGGTAGTATTTTTATAAATAGACCCATTTTCACGTTTCTTTAGTTCCATCTTCCTGGGAAGAAAGAAAGGGGGGGAAAAAGGAAAGCCAAATTAATGCTTAAAATTAATGCTAGGCCTGCATAATTGTTCTCACCTTCCCTTCCATTTTTATGTATAATACTAGATTTTTTAACAGAGTTTACTTTTCTGATCCAGTAGCTGCATTTGCATCTTTAGAAAGAAAAACTCTCACTACTGACTGTCCGGTTGGAGCTTATTTTTCATCCTAACAAATGAAGAATGAGATTTTCTTTTAAAGCATAAATACAGTTTTGACACCAGAAGCAGATGGTTTTATGGGTGCCATGTGGATTTTACAGTAGGCTAATATGCATGAACTTATTTATTTATAAAGAAGGTATCCATTTAACATTGTCTAATGCAGGTGTCAGCAACCTGAAACACTGAAAGAGCCACTCGGAACCGGTTCCCTCACAAAAGGAAACACTGGGAGCCGCAAAAAATGTGCGCATGCGCGTACATGCGCACATGCGCAGAACAAGGTTTGACTGAAGAGTGGAGCCAAGGCGAGATATGCACCTACCCTGCATATTTGAATTGATTGGTTGAACTTATTTAGTCCCACTTTTTTTTTGGACTACACATAGCAGAAGACTGGGAGCCGCAGGAGATGGCTGAAAGAACCGCATGCGGCTCCAGAGCCGCGGGTTGCAGACCTGTGGTCTAATGGCAGTGACTTAAGAATATACAGAAATGTAACACAAATTCTTTAGATGGACTTGAGTCTAAATTCAATCTTTTTATATGGACAGAGACCTCTGGTCATTAAAAAAAAGAAAGTTGGAAGGAACTTGTGGCTGTCCAGACGTTGTTTGACACCTTGAGAACTTTTAGTTAAATCACCTCATTAAAGCATCATTCTTTGCAATAGCTTCTCCCTGTTATTACAGA
Source organism: Vipera ursinii (assembly GCF_947247035.1). Classification (NCBI taxonomy): domain Eukaryota; kingdom Metazoa; phylum Chordata; class Lepidosauria; order Squamata; family Viperidae; genus Vipera; species Vipera ursinii. The sequence goes on from NC_139517.1 coordinate 87,497,740, forward strand.
AAGATTGGACATTGAGAAACATTTCAACTGAGTGAAGAAAAAATAAGTTGTACCTACCTTTCTGTTACATTGCGGCTAAGTATGGCAGGAAGTTTCAGCTGCAAGGAAAAAAAATGATTGGCTATGAGTTCAAGCATAGGCAACATTGTTCTGGATTTGGTACTTAACCTTAAGTTCAAAATATGGAAAAAATTAAAACATTATATATGAATGCTACAGTACTCCAATTAGTTTAGCCTAATGAATAAAAAGGAAATAACTAAGCTAAGTAGACCTAAAATTCATTTTAATGCCACACTACGCATAAATAGCAATCTTCAGCTGTGACAAGTAGAGAAAGGAATCTCATATAAAGTATTAATTCTAGGTTGAGCTTACAACACAAAATATTTGTTGAGAGGCACAGATAAGTTTATTTGTGTCATTTTTATCCAATTATTTTATTTTCTAGTTTGAAATATGTTTGGCTTACATTTTTAAAATCTGACAACGATGTGACATTGATTTTCTAAATATGATTAATTTATCTGCATACTGCTTTAAAGGCTGAGAGATATATGAAAAAAATGTTCAAAGTATTTGAGATCCAAATCTGGCTACTGACTCTAAAGTCTGCTATCACCTTTTCTCAGCCAACTTTTGTCATGTCGATTGAGCAAGTGGAAGTCATTGTATCCTAGTACAAGCTGACTACCATATTGGCAAAGGCATAAATTAGTAAAAATCACACGATATATTGCAGAAGGAAACAAATCCTGTACCACACATTACATTCCAGTTACAGGTAGTCCTTGACTTACAACCACAGTTCATCCCAAAGTTTATGTTGCTAAGTGAGAAATTTGTTAAGCGAGGTTTGCCCAATTTTACCACCTTCCTTGCCACATTTGTTAAGTGAATCACTAATGTTATTAAATTAGTAACACGCTTGTTAAGTGAATCTGGCTTCCCCTTTGACTTTGCTTGTCTGAAGGCCACAAAACCCTGGGACACTGTGACCATCATAAATATGAACCAGTTGTCAAACATCCGAATGTAAATCACATGATGATGGGGATGCTGCAATGGTTTGAGTGTGAAAAATGGTCATAAGTCACTTTTTTAGTGTCATGGTAATTTCAAATGGTCACTAAATGAGCTGTTCTAAGATGAGGAATACCTCTATACAATCCATGAACAACAACGAGTGAAATTCAAAACTTCTGAAATATTGCAGATCACACCCAAAGCAGTACTTGACAAACCTGCTTGGTAATTGGATTTTTAACCATGACACTGAAATATTGATCTTAAAAAACTTTATGAACAAACCATATTTATAACATCTGTTAAAAATGCATAGCCTGTTAATTAATTTCTCCCGCATATTTAAAATTTGTTCCTTAATATTTTTTCTACAAAAAAGTAGACGTAATAAGGCTTTCTTGACAAAAAAAAATCAGTTCATAAGCCTGTTTTGTTCTTTTCCAGCATCCTGTTCAATCCTATATGCTTTTGGAATTACTCATTCTGTGAATATATAAAGAATGGTTGTTATAATAGAAAGTCACCCTTTTGGCTACTGAGACCTATAGTGCTTGTTCGCTACAATGATTTTCTTTGACAGAAAGTTAATGTTTCATGACATATCAGTAGATAATGCTAAAATTTGGAGAGAATTGTTTAACTTGTTTGGGAAGGAATCTCTTTTATTTCTTTTAGGTCTATCTGATGATTTGCCCAGCATTTTGCTTTGATTCTCATTGCAGATTGCAAAAAGTGGTGCCTTTACTGTTTAGTAGTTTATGCTGAGCCATGTCATTAATTTGTGGATGCTTTCAAGTCACAAAAACATGACTGTTACTGAACTTCCGAGGTTTCAGTGAGATGGTAATTCCTTAATTCTAGTTTACTTCTCTCTTTGTTCATTTTCTAACCATTGTTTCTTATCCTGCCCTCTGGTGCTTTGGAGAATAACGTGACCCCCTCGTCTTTGTGGCAGCCCCTCAAATAGGAATACTGCTATCATGTCAACCCTGTTTCTTCTTTTCTTTATACTAGTCAAACCCAAGTCCTGCAGCCATTCTTCGTATGTTTTAGTCTCCAGGCCTTTGATCATCTTCATTGCTCTTCTCTGATTTTTTTCCAAACTCTCAACATCTTTTTTGTGATATGGTGACCAAAATTGGCTGCAGTATTCCATGTGTGGTCAAAAAGAGCAAACCATATTGGCAAACATATGCAAAACAAGTTGCCAATACATAAACTAATTTGTAGCATCTGAGATTGTATAAACTTACCTTGTTTAATTTGCGAATAACTGAATATGAAGTTTCTCCTGGAGTATGTTGCAGCAATTCAGGAGAAAAGGAAGCATTTGCAATCTGCATACATTCTTCAAGAGTCTTCAAGAATGTGGCACAGCTGGAGTTCAATAGCACTCCCATATTAATTCCATGCTGCAAAATAGGAAATTTTCAAACATTACCCAGTTTTTTTGCTTTCCAACCTGCCATCAACATTTTCCCAATTGCAAATCATCAATATGAGAATTCACTTTTTCCAACTGAGACGACATATCTGCACTAAATATTTATTTACCGGTATATAACAAATTAATTAACTATCCTTCATTGGTAAATTCCAGGGTAGTTTGCACTTAAATAGACGTCCAGCAATGGAAGCTGCAATTTTTTAAAAGCTAGAGTAGATTTTTTTTTTAGTCTCTTCCTAAAAATTTGGAATATAGATGCTGTCTAGAAATAACTATTCAACTGAAATAAGTGTAGCTGATCTGGAATACATGAAATTTCAAAATAGAGCAATAATAAATAATAAATAAATAAATAAATAAATAAATAAATAAATGGAATAAAAATAAAATAAAATAATAAAATCTGTCATTGATTTTAATTTTAAAAATGCTTAGGGGAAAAAAGTATTTTCTCTTAACAGTGAGCAGATCTTCTTAGGGAGTATATTCCATACTGGGATGTGACAGCAAAGAAGTTTTTTGGTTGACATATATGGGGGATGTACAAAGATGAAGACCTTAAACATTTTTCATGCCTCCACCAAAAGGACCCCAACTCTCAGGTTTCCTGACGATAAAGTGCCCAGGTTTATTTCTGATACTGAGCTTGACATTGAAGTTTCATTAAAAGCAAGAAGAATGATTCGGACTGTACAAGACCTTATTATCCAGGTAGGACTGAGACTTCCTGAAAAATTCGCAAGTTTCTGCATCTTGAAAAGTGCCGCCAGTCTGAATTGTCAGGATGTCTCTTGCCTATTTGCCTTTCCATTTAAAACTGAGTGATAGGGCAGGGCAAACACCTCCTATCAAAATTCATTCTATATGTAACAATATATTGCACGAATTAGAGCAGGGGTGTCAAACTCAATTTCATTGAGGGCCGCATCAGCATTGCGGTTGCTCTCAGGGGGGCGGGTGGGTATGGCCTGGGTGGGCGTGGCCTACTGGGTGGGCGTGGCCAGAGTGCGTATGGCCTACTGGGTGGGCGTGGCCAGCTCTACATCGTTCGCATCAAGGGTGCCTATGGGGGCCTGGGCAGCAGTGGGACAGATCTGAGGGTCTCTGGCAGAAGGAGGGTCTCTGGGCCAGGGCCAAGGCAGTGGGGGCCGTTCCCTCCCTGTTTCCAGGATGGCTTCGCGGGCCGCATGAAACCACTTCGCGGGCCAGATCTGGCCCCCAGGCCTTGTGTTTGACATGTCTGAATTAGAGGAATATGCATGAATAAGAGGAATATACACAACCTCTCTCTCTCTCTCTCCGAAAAGTATTTTCTCCGCAGTATTATTTCCAATCAAACATGAGAGGTGATTTCATATTGTCCTGGTTAGTTCTTGGCAACCTAACAAAAGGGGAAGGTTTTCGGTGTGCTTTAAGAGATATGTATCAAGCACCCACCAAACTGGTATTGCTGCACAGAATACACCCAGGACTTCATTTCTTATCACTTCCATATTATGTACATGTGAAAATCGACTAATTCATCTGCAGATGCAGTTCATGGTGATCTGAACACTGTGACTCAGATCATCAAAAAAAGCCAGGCCAAACCTGCTTTTGGAAGACCTGACTTCTATTTCAAAGCCAAATATTGGTTGCTGTATAGAAGCCACAATGAAATTTCCATAAAATATTTTTTTAAGAACAAAAGAAAAGCCTTATAGTAGACTAGAGCAACGATTGCAATGATATAATCTGAATAAAACATTTCTTTTTGCAAACTCTTATAGGATACTTGTCGCTGAAGTCCTTTACAAGCATCTCAACTCTAATACATCAGACAACTGGAATTCTTGTTTGGAACATATTACCTGAACATGTGAAGTAGTAGTGGTTGCTTTAATTTTTTCCACTTGCTGAACCAGGAGGTCACAATATAACCTAAGTTCTGCCATTTTTGTTTTCAACATTTCAGTGTTTTCTGTAAATTCTAAATTAAATTAGAAAAATCAGCCAGAGTTGTTAACATTTTATTTAATCGAAGGCATTTCCAATGGCTTCTCAACAAATAAACATTTTTCCAAAGAATATTCTATTTAGAAAAGTTAAAAGGTAAAGGTAAAGGTTCCCCCGCACATGCGTGCTAGTCGTTTCTGACTCAAGGGGCCGGTGCTCATCTCCGTTTCAAAGATCTTGTTTTAAAGATAGATTTTGATAGGTTATAACTTTTCACTTGGAGGAAATTAGAAGTAATATTTGAGTAAATGCAATTTTTATTAAAACACTTTTTTCTTACATTATACATTACTATAATGCTTTTAATTAGTTAATATGATTTAAAAAAGAAGGAATTCATTGGTGTGCAGTTGTTAGATTGTAAGGTACTAAAGAGACATTCATACTTAAATCTCTATTCAGCATAAAGATTCCCAGGGATAGAAAATCACAGAAATGATTTTGAAAGAAATAAAACAAAGCCTGTTTAATAAAGCCTTTGTGCAACAAGCAATTTAAAGTTTGGAAATGTACATAAATAGAAAATGTTACTTTGGGGGAAGCTGAGAAATATTGTATTAAATTAGGCTCCATATGAGAATTGCTTGCCTTTTTCTTTTAATGTCCGAATATCTGTCAAACAAGCTTTGGCAGTTCCCAGGGCAACCAACCATTTTTGTCTTTCAGCTGTATCTTTAGCTTTTAGATAAAAGCACTGTTCTCCAGGAATCACCAAATCCATGCGTGTATTATCTATAGAATGAACTAATATCAACAGAGTTAGGTGGGACATGAGACTCTCAGTCAAGATTTCTTCAGTCACATATAGATTGACTAACTTGATTCAGACACAACCTGTCTGGTTATATGCATCCTTTTTCTTCCTTTTCCTAAATAAACCAAATGAAAACTCCTGGAATTACTAATCACAGTTCTTTTCTACAGCCAAATGTATGCATAGGACAAACAGAACAAAATCAGAATCATAGATCAATAGGCAGAATCACAGTGCACTAGGAATGAGTAAGAGAAGAGGTGTTGCACACCAACTTAAGATCTGTATAACATATTTTGGATTGATAAATCAAAATATTGATATATATCATATTAACAATTTCCATGTTTTCTACTTCCTTGGCACAAAAATTCTAGTTTACCTGATACTACAGTTTTCTTTTAATTTAATTTCTTCGTTGAAGTTAATTCTGGGTTTCATGTCAGTTTAAAAACTAAGCTAATAAATTATTGTCCCTGTTGATTAACTGATATTAATGCAGAGGTCTTCTTTTTCAATCTAACAGGAAATAAAGCAAGATAAGATGATTTTTCACACCAAAGTAGGGGAGAAAAAGCATAGGAACATGTTTGGAAAAGCATGGGTCTATGGCACTTATTCAGATTCCTATACATGGCTTGTGAAGCTACAGATCAGTTTCTAAACAAAGTCATTGAATCTAATAAGCAAGAACAAATACTTTGTGGATCTTCTTTCTCTACCTTGAATTTCACAAACTGCCATCTGAATGCTCCCTTTACAGCCCTTCCAAGCATCTTCCCTTGAGTCATAATAGGATAACACCCCTCCTGCAAGAAGGAACCACCGAGGTTGCCAGCCTGGAAAGAAATAAAGCAGTTTTTTAAAATTACAATTGGAAAAAATGTATATTTTATTGAAAGTCAAAGAATAAGCCTAAACTGGTTACATGGTTAATGAATTTGCCCTAGCAAATACTATATGCTGTATAAGAAAGATAACATATACAGATCCTATCAAATCAGGAGTCAACTTTAATTAAGGAAGCTGACTAAGGAATTCTGGGAGTTGAAGTCCTCAAATCTTAAAGTTGTCAAGATTAAAAACCACAGATTTAGAAGCAGTTGATTCCAAAAGACCATTTTGCTCAAGACTGCAAAACAATTAAGAGAATAATAATGCTATTATTCTCTTACAGTTTGGGTATCCAATCTGTAGCCTCAGGAAGCTTGCAACTTCTCAAGGTTTTTGTTAAACAACCAGTGCCTTCCTTAGCAATCATTAATTTTTATTTCAAATATAAAATTAAATAAAATGGTTTGTAGGTGGGGAAAGAATGTGAAAGGGGGATTTGTTCATTTAACTATTGAACTTTATTTTTATTAAAATTCCACACCAAATTTGCTTTTATATTAATTATGATACACTCTATAACACCCACAGATAAATAAACACATCTCAAAAACTTTTGTAACAACTCTTGCCAAGTCCATCCCACATATGGATTTGCATACCATCCGATGTGGCAAAGCTATTATAAAGGAATCATCAGTCAGAAACAGATACCTTGTATATATATCTGTTCAAAAATTCTGTTTGCACTGGCTTAAGTGAAGCTGTCTCTCAAATTAATCAGTATTAGTCAGTACTGGTCTGACTAATACTGAACAGTTAGTCTAGGAATTGAAATCCTGCTCAGCTAGATAGCTTGGGGTTAAGTAAAACTAGGGTATGGATAGCAATCTAACTTAATTTGCTTGCAACAGTGTACCAATACACATCCATTGAAGCAGCATTCAGCATTCCCCCACCCCTACACTTTCTCAGATTAATGACTCGATGTTCCATCCGATACAAAAACCATAAACGTATTACTCAGTAGAAGTAGAAGGTACACAGACACCATGAACCTCTGAGTGGGAAGGGAAAGAATTCAGTTACTCAAGTGGAGAATGTTACAAATGTGAAAGCCACAGAAAAAAGAGGAAGCTACGGGGTCTTGAATAAAACAAAACCACAAGGTTAAGTGTTGTGAATGTTAATGTAACAGAAAGCATAATTTATAAATGCATACATACAGAGAGAGTATTCAAAACTTAACAGTGACTTTTTAAAGCATTGCATTTTAATATAAAACATTGCATTTTTAATATTTTTATATAAAATATAAATTTTTAATGGTACAAGAATGGTTCATTTTTAAAATGCCCCCTGAATTATTTTGTTATTTTTGTTTGAAAATTTTAAAAAGGTATACTATTGGAGAATACTTTTTTATATTTTTCAGAGGCAACTGGATTTTAATTAAGATTTAATTAAGACTTATTCTCTATGAAGGACATTTTCTCCATTATGATCTCTCCCTAGCTTGGTCTTTCAGGTCTTCCAATGGAGTGATCATTGCCACTGCAATTGAGTCTCTCCACCTTGCTGCTTACTGTACCATTCTTCTCTTTCTTTCCATCTTTTCCAGCATTAGAGTCTTCTTCAGGGAACTAGGTCTTTACATAATATATTGAAAATTGAATGATTTGAGCTTGGTCATTTGTGCTACGAATGAGAATTCTGAATTGATTTATGATCCTTTTTGTTTAATGATAATAATAACTTTATTGTCACTTTGAATGCACACCAATCGGCATACATCAAAATGAAATTTTGTTGCATACAGCTCTCAAAGGATCACCACCTCCGATGTACACCCCTTGTTAGTGGCCAGCTCAAGTTTCAGATCATCCATTTTACTCTCTCGTTAGTCTGTAGTCTCCATTTTAGTTCATTTGGCTGAACATGGTGTTCTCAAGAGTCCTCTCCAACATTAAGGTTCAAAGGTATTAATATTCCTCTTAACTTTCTTCTTCAAAGTCCAAATTTCACTTCCATAGTGTTTCATCCCTGGTCTTTGTAGGTATAGACACATCAAGGTATCTAAATATCTTTTCCAAGACCTTCATGGTTGTTCTATCAAGTGCCAGCCTGTGGTGTATTTCTGGACCGCTGGTCCTTTATTATTGATGGATAATCCTAATAAGCATAAGCTAGGCACTACTTCAATATCCTGTCAATTAGAAATGCACACACATACACACACACTTGACATGAGAAGAGAAAGAGACCATTTCATTAAAAGTATCTAGTTAAGAACAATCTTAAGATATAAGAACATATGAGAAAAATTGTTCCATCAAGTGCTAATGTTGATTCAGATGTGATTTGTCAGAATCAAAGTTTGTGAATACTTTGTATTCAAAGTATAAGAGTGAGCCACACTCTGTGTCTGCCTAGCACATTATAGAATAATGTTTTTGTTGATCATCTGAAATTTTAATGAGGAAAAATCCACCTTTCCATTCCTGTATGGATATACCAATCCCTTATCCATATTTCAAACTTCAACTACTGAATTGGTTTGGATCTTTGTTAGACACATTGATAATTGTGTTCTTAAGTATTGTATGTTGACTTATTGAAAAAAAGGTTTGGCTGCCCAATGGGTCTTATCACTATAAAACCTCTATATTAGATTTGCAACTTAAACTCAAGTTAACCAGTCTTATGATTCTTTAAGTACAAAACAGGCACACAGCAACATTTGGTATTAACAAAGACATTTACCACTGTAACACTGAACAGGTTGAATAACAATAAATACAAATAGTTTAAAATAAATATCTAATAACTTAAAAGAAACGTATTTTCTCACACTAACATTATTATTAACCACTCCTGATTCTTGTTCTATAACTCAGGAGGAAAAAAACCTGACACTCCTTTTTTTTAATACAGTATAATGAATATCTCACTTTCCTAAATTCATCCTCGTTGCACTTTAGACTGTATTTATAATGTAAATAAATCTTTTTAGAGCAAAGTGTATTTGTTCAAGATTGTAATATCATTTTATTACAAAAGTAAGCAGTGTAACCACCTTGCCCACAAACCAAGCTAGAATGATCATATTGTGAAAAGATGAGCATAGTCAAATTATATATGTTGGGCTAAAAAAAACCCCTAACCAAATAAAGCCAAAGCAATGGTAAATAGGCTTCCATTCTGCAAAAAACTAGTTGGAAATTCCTTTCAGTAAAAAACTGAAGGGCAGCAAAAATTTCTTAAAATTCTGAAAATAATAAAAGGAGACATAAACTGGGACATGTCACTAAAGAACAGTAGCCCTCACCTCTAGTATAGTGTTGGAAAAGTTAAAATTGGGAATGAACTGAACTTACTAAAAGATGCTAAGAATGAAGGAACAATATACCATCTGTTCATAAAGAATGTCAAAATGCTAACTAGTAGCAAGAAAAAGTCAAAATTTCTTCATTTATAGATTGGCTCAAACATCTTCCAACAAGACACTATTTTTTTCCCCTGGAGAATTGTGCAAATCAGGATGAAGAGGCAGGACTAAAACTTTTGGAATATCTATCGACTTTATTTTTTAAAATGTATTTATATCTCATCTTTATTATTTTTATAAATAACTCAAGATGGCAAACATATCCAACTCATCTTCTTTCTCGTATTTAGATTGACTGGCCCAAAGTTACTCAGGTTAATTGGGACTTGAATTCAAGGTCTTTAAATGAGTTTAAATCCCTAGGACCCATTGCATATTAGAGGGGATTTTATACTCTCAATTAGAGGGTTAAAAGGAAATGCTGAGATAAGGGGAATTTGGGTTATTGGATTCAAAAGTTGGAAATTAGTGGAAAATAAGGATTTGTATTGAAAAATTAGATTGAAAAGGGAAATGAAAATTAACTATGAGGAATATGTTTGATTTATTGACTAACCCAGGCAATATATATATATATATATATATATATATATATATATATATATATATATATATATATATATATATATATATATATATATATATATATAATGGTTTTGATCTATTAAAAGGGGATATTTTATTATTAAGTAGATGATTTAATATGGTGGGAAATATAATTTTTTTAGGAAATAGAACAATATTACATTTAAATAGGTAAAATGTGTGTATTACAGTTTTTTATGAAGTGAGATAAGGGAAACCTTGGTATCAGGCAAACTTTATCTCATTTTTTGATTAGGCAATTTGCATGAACACTGTAAACATAACAGCTAGCTTTCCTAAGGACACTAGAACAGCTGTGATTGTATTGTACTGCAACTAAACAGAACAACCCTTATATATGCCATTGTTTATTTACAGTGCTTTCAAAAAGTATTCAGACCCCCTTCACTTTTGTCAATTTTGTTATGCTGCAGCCTGTTTCTAGTTGTTAAAATTCATTTTTTTCCTCATTAATCTACACTCAGTACCCCATAACGACAGTGAAAACAGAATTTTAGAAATGTCTGTAAATTTATTAAAAAGAAAAACCTAAAATATCACATTGGCATCAGTATTCAGACCCTTTGTTGTCATGTCGGAAAGTGAAACTTCTGAGGTCCTGAGGGCTGTCTGGAACAGGTTTTCACTTAAGATATCCATTCAGCTTTCCGTCAACCCTGACCGGTCTCCCAGTCCCTGCTGTTGAAAAACACCCCCACAGTATGATGCTGCCACCGCCATGCTTCATTGTTGGGATGATATTGGGCAGGTGATTAGCGGTGCCTGGGTTTCCTCCAGGCATAACATTTAGATTGAGGCCAAACAATTCAGTCTTGGTTTCATCAGACAGACCAGAGAATCTTGTTCTTCACAGTCTGAGAGTCCCTTCAGGGGCTTTTTTTGCAAGCTTTCATGTGTTTTGCACTGAGGAGAGGCTTCTGTCTAGCCACTCTGCCATAAAACCCAGATCGGTGGAGGGCTGCAGTGATGGTTGTCCTTCTGCAATTCTGTCCCATCTCCACACAGGATCTCGGATTCTTGGTCACTTCTTTAATGCCCTTCTCCCTCAATCACTCAGTTTGACTAGGCGACTAAGTCTTGGAAGAGTCCTGGTTGTGCCAAAGTTCTTCCATTTGAGAGTTATGGAGGCCACTGTGCTCCTTAGGGAGAAGGGTAGCATATAAATTCAATAACTCTAATCTAATCTAATCTAATCTAATCTAATCTAATCTAATCTAATCTAATCTAATCTAATCTAATCTTAGGAACCTTCAGTGCAGCAGAACTTATACTGTAGCCTTTCCTAGATCTGTGCCTTGCAATAATCCTGTTTCTAAGCTCTGCAAGAAGTTCCTTTGACCTCATGGCTTTTGTATGCATCGTCAGCTGTGAAGCCTCCTATAGAGAGGTGTGTGCCCTTTCCAGATCATGTCCAATCAATTTAATATACCACAAGTGGACTCCAATCAAAGTGTAGAAACATGTCAGCAACAATCAAGAGAAATGAGAGGCACCTGAGCTAAATTTCAAATGTTGCTGCAAAGGGTCTGAATACTTATACCAATGTGATATTTCAGGGTTTTTTTCTTTTTACTAAATTTACAGACATTTCTAAAATTCTGTTTTCACTTTGTCATTATTGGGTATGAGGAAAATAAATGAATTTCAACCACTGTAGAATCAGGCTGCAGGATAACAAACTTGACAGAAGTGAAGGGGATCTGAGTACTTTCTGAATGTACTGTATGTTCTTCTGTATTTGATTCTGTTTAAATTTGCTATTCTTATAATCAGATTTTCTTCTTAATAATCTAATCTAATCTAATCTTTGATCAAAATAAATGAATTTAACTGTCTGGATTTCAGCAAAGCAATTGACACAGACATTCCGATTAGCAAGCAAATTAAGCGTGGGCTGAATAGAGCAACAATTAAGTGGATACATAGCCTACGCAAAATAGTATTCACAGATTACACATTAACTAGAGAGATTAAGCAGAGAGCCACCAAGTTTAATCCTTAGTTTTTAATACAGGTACTCTCCAACTTACAGCCATTCAAAGTTACATAGATCACTGGAAAAGTGATCTATAGTCAGTTTTCAAAATGCAGCCATTTAACTGGCATATATTTATGACAATTATGCTGTCCTGGGGTCATTTGATTACTGTTTGTAACCTTCTTAGTCAGCTTCCAAGAAACAAAGTAAAAAGGGGAAATCAGATGTTCTTCATGACTGCATGGAAAAAAATAGCTGCAGTTCTTCACTTAACAACTGTGGCAAAAAGGTCATAAAACAACCCGCTTAACAACTGCCTTGCTTAGCAATATATATTTTCAGCTCAATTTGGTTGTAGCTCAAAGACTACCTGTATTGTAAGAAAATCACAAAGAAACTGATTCAAAAATGAGTAATGAGGATGATCAGAAGATTAAAAGCAAGTCTCACAGAATTTGTCCTATGAAAACAGCTTAAAAAAAAATCTAACCTGGAGAATGTATTTACATAATTTATAATTACCTCTCTGACTTGTCTACTTTTTAAAATAGCAGGTTAGAAAAAACTTTAGTTCATCATTCATAGTTCACTACACTGGTAGCACTGTGTGTCATTGGCTTCCAACCACTTAAAGCTGATAAATACTAGGTAAAAAACTTCAGATGGTATATAAAATCCCTTTTGCTTAAATCAAATGAGGTGCTCTGTCCCTCTTTTTTTTCCAATTCTTTCTCCTTTAGGGGCAGCATCTGCATGGTTTTCCACAACTGCTCCAATTTCAGGACTTGAATTCAACTTTAGCATGCAAGTTATTTTCCAGGACTGCACTGTCCTCCCAAGCCAGGATCCCGATTCTTAAAGGCAAAAACAGCAGAGCCCAGACTCCTATCTCCAGGCCGTTGTAAAGCTTAGGACCTCCAGCAGCCATCAGCATGTAAATTGGGCACCCAAAATAGTTTCCCTTTTCTTCCTAGTTTTCAAAGTCACCACCTCGCTCTTTTACCTACTCAGACCAGTTTCAAAGCTTCAAGTTCACGATTTGCCGAGATGGCGCAACTTAAGCGGGTCAACAAAGACAAGGTAGGACCGGTAATACTCACCGCTTAGATAGTTGGTCCATTTGTACAGTACCCCCTCCATAATGACAAGGTCCCCCCCATCCAGATCTGCTTGGGACAGGTGAAACCTTGTCCCTGGCCTTCCCCCGGGAAACTTTTAAGCTCTCAGCCCTACAGCTGAAGCACAGACAGCCAAGGCCATCCTGAGGCTGGCAGAAGTCCGGCCCGCCTTCCTGTCTCCTTCCCCGCCCTATTTCCCCCCCTCCCTACCCTACCAGCCAACTAAGTAGCCTTACGCTACTAGAGTAGAAATACAGGTTTAATTACTGCTACGGGCTTTGTCCGTCCCGCAGAGTTACGTAAATACGTTTCTGAATGCAAAGTTTACATATGATTGGAGAAAAGGCGTGGCTGGAACACCAAGAGAGCAGATGAGTTCTTGGGAACCAATGAGAATCCGGATCCATGCGTGGCGTCAGTCTATGATGGCATTCCGAAGCCGGCGGTATTGTGTTGAGCGATTCTAAAATGTATGCGCGGCGTTCTGTCGCTGGAATTTTTGGGAGACCAATCGCCGCTCGGCGATGAGAACTTCCCTCACTTTTTTTTTTCCTCCCTGAAGACGAACGGGTCAGCTTCCCAATTGGAGTGGCTGGCGTAATACCCAGCCCTCGCGTTGAGCCAACCAGAAAGGAGAGAGAAAGGGGAGAGGTGGTTATTAAATGGATACAAATGCTTGGAGGAGATTTGCCTGTTTTTCTGCGGGTTTTAGGACCACGTTTGCCACGTCTGCGGATTTGGGGAATGAGAGTGAAAGCTGGTGAGATACAGAGGTTCCTGGGAGAAAGCTCGGCTCCGTGTTTAGCTTTTTCCATCTCCACCTTTATTGCAACGGCCGATGTTTTAAAATCCTTTGAAGTGGAATTTTCAGAAAATACAATTTAAGCATACTAGAAAATAAGGAGTATGTTTTAGAGGGGTTTTTAATAAAGCAATCTGAGATCATTCCTTAGTAATGAGGTAATATTTGAGCATTGTTGTTTATTTTTTTTAATGGCCAGGTGCATGTAAGGTCATGTGGGTTGCTTTTCAGCCTATGAAAAACGCATCTTCAAGTAACCAGAATGGAAGGTACCTTTCGGATTCTCTTTGCGACCGTGGCTTTTGTGACTGGCGCTCTCATTCCAGAACCAGAGGTCAAAACCGAAATTCTCCATAAACCTTTCATTTGCAAAAGGAAGACCAAGTTTGGAGATCTGATGTTGGTGCACTATGACGGATATTTAGAGAAAGACGGCACACTATTTCATTCCACGTGAGTATTCTATAAATTCAGACACACTAACCAAACAAATCAAATTTTTGTTCAATGCAATGTTTGCACTGAAACAGTATTTTCTATAGTACAAGATACCTTGGCTTTTCTCATTATTATTCTTTGAAATATGGCGCTTAACATACCACCAAGTCATCTGTAGTCCTGGGCCAGAAAAAGTGTTACATCAAAATGTATGATGTAGTCTTAATTGGAAACATTTAATAGCTTTGTTAAAGGGATATTGGGCCTATAGGATATTGTGGATTTACTAAGTTGGGTCATAACTTTTGATATTATTACATATACCTTTTTCTGAATTATGAGGTTTTCCTTTGGATAAGACCACTTTAACTTTTTTTTATTTTTTAAATCCAGAAATACAGCAGAGCAAACCATTCTTACAGCAAAGTTCTAGTTAACTTCAGTAAGATCCACCTTTCCCTTTCTTTCTTTTTGTACTATCATGCTTTTATAAATATAAACTAGTATAATAACGGTGTTCTTAGTTTATGGATCATGACCCCTGGAGATATATGAACAATACAGTGAGGGTCATTTGTTTTAAAATTTGCTTCAGAAATGGTGTCTTGAGTATTATTTGGCTTACAAATCAGTTTTCTATCTGTTGCTTTTTCTTGGGGGAGGCATAAGAATTCTATGAACTACCAGGTATATTGTGTATTCTTTAGAAGTTTAGGTTATGCACTACTAAACTCTTTTGTCTGTAACTTTTAACTGGGTGAAGCAGTCCATCATAGGGCAACAATTTTTGAATCAAGTACCTCAAAGTAACTTGGATACATTATCCATGATTCCCATGGGATAGAAATTTGTAGATTTGTGAGTACTTCCATGCTTCTGTGCTGTCAACCCGAGGTTCTGTAAACCAGACCTACCTTAGCCCTCCAGAGGCGGAATAGACGAGCCCCTCCTTCAGCGGCTGGAAATCAAGTAGACTAACCTCATCCTAGTCCTCTGAAGGCTAGATAGACTGATTCCATCATCAGTTGCTGAAAAGCAGTCAACTGCAAGAAGTTTGACATGGCTCCCATTTCCACTGCTTTTTTTTTGCCCTTGGTCATTCTGTTTCTCTGTTAAGGTAAGAATTATTTTGTGAAACAATGATCCAATAGCTCATGAGATGTCTAGTTACATTATAAAACATTATTCTGAAATGGTTGTTTATGTGTGAATTAGATGTTTAAACATCATTAAATGTTAAATATCTTTACAAAACATTTAAATTTATCTCTTACAGCCTATCTCTAAATCAGTTAAGTTTTTAATTTTATGTCATTAGACCATGGCAGATTTCAAAGTTTTGGCGTTTTACTAGAAATGAAATTGAAACTTTTTGCATTTTGACATCTCTTAATTAAATTAACTAATTGGGTTCAGCTTCTGTTAAATATATTGCCATCTCTTCTGGTAGCATGCTTATAGTTTCTGGACTATATGTATTAGTGATATTCAGTATTTTTATCCATTAATGTGCCGTATGGATAACAGAAACATATTAAACTAATAAGTACTTTGTGTTACTAAGGGAAATGATGTCTGATATTTATTCTGACATTCTGAATTGTCAGCAAGAATACAGAAAATGAATAAGAAGGTTGTAAGTATGCTATTGAGTCAGGTCTTTTTTTTAAAATGCTGCTATAAAGAACATGGATTAGAAAATAAATGAGAAATGAGAGAAATGACAGAGGCATTTTTGTTAAATTTCCAATGAAATAATTTATTTTATATTTTATAAAGCTTTATTATTGTTATTGTTTCATTTAATGTGTAGAACAAATGCTAATTATTACATTAAAAGCATTTTTGTGATATTCTCCCCTCCCAATTTATCATGTAAGGGCATTGCAATATTGCAAATTTCTAAAATTCCTGATATGATACATTTATGCTAATGATTGTCATGAAGACCATAGATTTCAATTAGTGCAAACATAATAAGCAACTTTTTTTGTATTGTGTTATTAATAATAGTTTCAATTGCTAAATCAGGAGAAAAGATCTAAAAATCTGTCCCCTTTCTCAGTCTTTTTTATGTGCATGCTTTAAAATGGGCTAGGGCCCTCCAAAAATTGCTGAATTACAACAACTGCAGCCAGACCTAACACAGCCAAGGATGAGAACTGCTGTGAGTGTAGTTAACAGTGCTTCACATTCCTCAGCATGGGTTGTTCCATGAAATAACCCTATAGGACCCTATAATTCTATTTGCCATGTGAATTACTAGAAGGAAATAGAATAGGATGGCTATTTGATTAGCCTTCATTAGCCTTTGAGAACAGAATACTAAAATACCAAATCTCTGGTCTGATCCAGCAAAAGGATTTTTTCAACTCGATGTCCTAAGTGAATGTTTTCTTTGTTTCAGTCACAAGCATAACAATGGCCAACCAACATGGTTTACTCTTGGTATAAAGCAAGTTATCCAAGGCTGGGATAAAGGTTTGACACAGATGTGTGTAGGAGAGAAACGCATATTAACAATTCCTCCATCTCTAGCTTATGGAAAAGAAGGCAAAGGTAATTATTTTCAGGTTCATAAAATCATATAATTATATGATTATGGTTCATAAAATCATATATGCTAGCAACATTTATCTCTTTATCCAGGTTATATAATCAATATAACTACATGGAAAGCCCAACATCTTTCTGTATCTTTTAATACATACTTAGTCTGTATTTAATATTTTGGGAAAACATCTGAAACATACCTTCAAATCAATCATGGGATGCTTTTAGAAAGGAAAGAAACATGCTTAGGCACAGCCTCCGTAACTCAATGAATATTACTGAAAATCTTGGGTAAATCTCAAACATAAAGGACATTTGAGCTAGAAGCGTTCTATAAGAAAAGGTGTGTGTATGTGTGGGGTGAGAATCCAAATGGAAGACCAAAAAGATTCTTAATTGGCTACAGGAGACTTTTGGAGGCAGTTATCTCTGCCAAAGGAGGTGCTATAAAGTACTGACCTTCCAAATCTTTGTGCTTGCTGTTTTCTTATTTTGGATCTGTAAACAATTCCATATAAATAAAAACTATGCATTAACAGTTATAGATATTGTATTTAACTTTGGATTATATAAAAATTGTATCAATTTCTGTTCACATGGATTTAGTGAAATATATTTGATCAGGTATATGGTCTAATTTTTGCATACAAATATGCTATTATATATTCAGAGATACTTCTTGGCCAATTTAAAGTAGTTTGATATCCTTTTAACTTGATTATTTCCACTGAAATAAAAAGAAATATTTTCTTATACAGGACTACACTATTGGTTCATATATAACATTCCAATAAAATAACCTCTCTCTCTCTCTCTCTCACACACACACACACACACACACACTCACTCACTTCTCATCCTTTGTGTATTAAGTGTCTTAATAAGTGGTCCATTAAGTGGTCCTGGGACTTTGTAGGTGCTACTTAGTAGCTTAGCTGTTCCAAGCATTGTATTCTTCTGGATAGATTGTTCTGATGTGGTTCTTGGGATCTGTTGGAGCCACTCTCCCAACGTAATAGTCATACCCTCAAGTGCTTCTACCACTACTGGCCTTTACGTTAGTCCTGGTTCTTCTCCAGCTTCTCCACTACAGAAACAACAACTACAACACATGCATACACACATATCTAACTGCTATAAGGTCTCTTAGCATGTTTTGCTATTACTAATCATTCTGCCCCATAATTTATCAGCATCAGGTTTAAGGCGCTGATGAAACTTTTAAGGAAGAAACAGGCTATATAGCATGTTACTAGCAGAGTTACACAAAGTGGCTTTCTTCTAAATTTAGGTTTCATTCTCATATTCCCAGAATATAGACAAAAAGTATGACGTAATATAGGCAAGAGAAAATAAATTTGAACTGAAGCCAGCTCTGTCTCTTCACTTTAACTTTTCTTACGCTTAACTTTTATAGGACAAACAAAGATATTATAAGTCTTTTTCTTCAGATTAACCTAGGTGTATATTTGTACATTTTTCTGAGTCTGGCCATCTTACAAACATTGACATTGCAGAAACAGCACATAAAATAATTTTATATAATCCAAATGGGGTGGAGCTACAAACGGAAAATGTGTACATTTGTTGACCATAGAAGACTAGATATCTTTCTGTACTTATGATATGATAATATAATTAGGAGTTAAGTCCACCATTCTGGTGCCTTCGAGTATGCTAAACTATAAAACCTGTAATTCTGATACATTGAAAGGTTCAGTGAGACTAACTTCTAATTGAGTGTGCATGGATTTGCATTCTAAATTAGTTAGACCTTATGTAACTCTCAGTACTTTTGATAATGGTAGGCAACAAAATGTGTGTGATGTTCTCAGTATTAGGCTTAATATAATCTCCATTTTATATATTTCTTCTTTACATATTTCTTTGGTAGGAAAAATTCCACCTGAAAGTACACTGATCTTCCACATTGACCTTTTAGAAATCAGAAATGGGCCAAGATCTCATGAGTCCTTTCAAGAGATGGATCTTAATGATGATTGGAAGCTGTCTAAAGAAGAGGTGAATATGTTAGTGTATACTGCAGTTTACAGAAAAGGATAACTAAGCTATCATTTCCCTTGAAGTTGTATGCAAGTTTGCTGTCTATAAATAAATTTCCATTACAAGCTGGGCTAGATTAGAAAGGAACAATTGCTCCTGCCTTCAGAGTTCTGCAGTTATTCAACATATTATGTGTGAGAGAGAGTTTAGATCAGGGGTGTCAAACTCAATTTCATTGAGGGCCGCATCAGCATTGCGGTTGCCCTCAGGGGGCCGGGTGGGTGTGGCCAGGGTGGGCATGGCCTACTGGGTGGGCATGGCTAGAGTGCGTATGGCCTACTGAGTGGGCGTAGCCAGCTCTACATCGTTGGCATCAAGGGTGCCTGTGGGGACCTGGGCAGGAGTGGGACAGATCTGAGGGTCTCTGGGCCAGGGCCAAGGCAGTGGGGGCCGTTCCCTCACTGTTTCCAGGATGGCTTCGCGGGCCGCATGAAACCACTTCGCGGGCCGGATCCGGCCCCCGGGCCTTGTGTTTGACATGTCTGGTTTAGATGAATCAAGAATTAGGGATATGCACCTACTCTTTTGACCTCCCCAAAGGCCTTGACAACTAGTCTCCTGAGGCGCCCCCAATTGGAGTTGTGGCACTTTGGAGATGGGTGATGAAATAGATGATATCACTTTGCCCTCTCCCTTTCCATCCCAGATAGTTTTATTTTAATTGAATTTTAAATTTTTGATCCTTATTGTTTTAATGTTTATAGTACATTTTAATTATAACTTGCCCAGAGTCTCTTCTGGTAAGATGGGCAGCATACAATTTAAATAAATAAATATGTAGTCCTGGATTATATTCGATATATATGGACTACTTTTATATTATGCTCATCCTACTCTTTTAGCCAACTAACGAAAGGATAATATCAATGTGAAGCTACAAAGTGTACTAAAATAAAGCCTTTCAATTACTGTGGTTTCTCTATAGAAGTCTGTGCTTATCTGCTGTTGAATATGTATCTGTGATTTTGAATTTTGATATTTTTTCTTTGTCTCAAAGGTAAAAATGTATTTGAAGAAGGAATTTGAAAGACATGGTGCACCAATTAATGCAAGTCACCATAATACTTTGGTTGAAGACATATTTAATAAAGAAGACGAGAACAGTGATGGCTTTATATCTGCAAGAGAATTTGTTTATACGCACGATGAGCTATAAAACATTGTGAAAAAGTTGACTTGGAAAAAAGCAATAGTTTGCATAATGGGTGGGTTTTAAAGTTGGAGCTGTTACTCATCAGTATGTGCATACATTTTAACAACTATTTTTCTATAAGATCTATTTCTTATACCAAATAATACAGTTTAAATATAGGAATGAAATATTTGAAGGTTTTCATTCAGATGGAAACATTATGTTTTTAAAAACATGGAATTAAAACATTTCCAAAAACAAATATTACTGAAAATACAGCTGTTTGCTTTGAAGGATTTATTGGGAATACACCTGTTGTTCAAGTATTTCATTTCTGTGCTCTTAGAACTTAATATTTTAAATGATAGTTGTCACAATGTGCTAGTAGATTTCATTGTTTGTATAATTTATACAGGACCAAACACTGCTTTATCAGCAAATCCTTTTGTAAAAAAAATAAAGCATTGCATTTTGCTTGAAAAGATTACAGTGTCTCATATAAATAATCTAAGATCTTATAGTAGTTTTTGTTAAGGAAACCATTTTCTTTTCCCAATTCAACAGAATGAAAGCAATTAAGGAGGGGGGCTGGTTTTTGAATGCTAGTGCTCTGTCCAAGACCTAACTTAGAACCCAGTAGATCCCATAATTGTAACTTAGTAAGATTTTCTCTCTTCTATATAAATCAAGTACGGAATGTACAGTTTTTTTGAATTGGAGTTCAATTGCCGATTGAACTCAAGCTTTTTTATTTGCCTTCCAAATCTGTTGATCTCTGTTGTGAAAAATAAATGTAGCAAGAAAGTTGTAAAATGGGGTAAAACTCGCTTAACAAATTTCTCACTAAGCACCATAAATTTTGTATTCCATAAGAAAGAAACCGCCACTGAAAAGGCCCATTTTCTTGGTCTGACTAATTGTATTTTCTTAATGGATAGGACCTACAAAATGCCTTGATTTTAGCTCTAGTGGGCTGAGTAGATGCCACTGGGGTGAATAAAGTAACATGGGATTTCTTTTTAAAAGTGATAACCAAGCACCTTGAATTGCACCTGAAGCAAATTGGCAACTAATGCGGTTCCCTCAAAACTGCAAGATGAGTAGTGCAAATCTAGGCTTGTGCAAAACTGCATTTTGAACCAACTGAAGTTTCCAAATACTTTTCAAGAGCAACCCCATGTAGGGTACATTATAATAGATCAAATTATCTGACATAGTGAAAAAACAAGGAAAGTCACCAGCAAGTTTAGGGAATCTCAAAAACACTTTATAGGAAAATCCCTTATAAACCCACTTAATAAATATGGGAGCAGCCTGGGTGGTCTGCAAATGTTATTAAAATTGGGATGGAACCCTAGAAAAAAAAGTGTAACTGGCTGAAATGGTGCAGCACAGGAAATGCACTGTAACATTTCAAAGCAGATCTCACAGCATTTGACCAATCAAATATTTTCCACCTGCTGATCTGGATTCTTTTGCTATCAGAGTTATAAAAAACTAGATGTTCTTGCAACACTAAGGGTTTAAGTTTTGTGATGGAGACACAGAGCTGCCTCAACAACATTTTCTGGCTCAGTGTGGTGGAAGCCTAATATGGAACTATGAAAAAGCCCACTCCAGAGCCCCCAACATAACACATTTGCCTCTTCCAACACATTTGCTTTACCTCTCCCATCACAATGTATGGCAGTGAAAGTTGGACCATAAAAAAGGCTGAGCGCCAAAGAATTGAGGCCTTTGAACTATGGTGCTGGCCATCAAACCGGTCAGTCCTAGAGAAGATCAACCCTGACTGCTCTTTAGAAGGCCAGATCCTGGAGCTAAAACTCAAATACTTTGGCCACCTAATGAGAAGGAAGGACTCACTGGAGAAGAGCCTAATGCTGGGAAAGATCGAGGGCAATAGAAGAAGGGGACGACAGAGAATGAGGTGGCTGGATGGAGTCACTGAAGCAGTAGGCATGAGCTTAGATGGACTCCAGAAGATGGTAGAGGACAGGAAGGCCTGGAGGAACGTTGTCCATAGGGTCGCGATGAGTTGGACATGACTTTGCAGCTAACAACAACAACAACAACTCCCATCACAAGCATAATTCTTCAGATTATTTTGTTAATATTTATTTATTTATTGCTCTGGTAGATATAAAACGAAACAAAAAAAAATATCAAAACAGCTAAATACATAAAATCTGACAGGCAGTCCAGACTAAAATAATCTGATAAACAACAAAATCAACAAAACAAAACGGGCTTTAGACCAATCATTAACATCAACCCCAGCTTTCATAGCTTTCCTGAACCCTGGGATGGAGGGCTAGGAAAGAGAGCGAAATAATGTTACCAATATCTATCTTTCCCTCAGGCAGCTTGATTTGAGATGTCACTTGGTTCATGCTCAGAAACGCGGCGCTCAGTTTCCGCACCCTGGGCGAGGCCGACGTTTCGTAGGTGCCCCCTCCGCCGCTGTCTGGCAGAAAGAGCTCTAATCCCCTCCTCCCGCTGTTGCCCGCCCTAGTCTCGCCGCAGCAGCTCCGCCGCCGTCTGAGCCCAGCGCAGAGAAGACGGAGCGTCAGCGGCTGCGACAAAGGCGCCGCCACCGAGCGGTGAGTTGGCCGAGCAGTAGCTGACGCCTGCCCGCCTTCTCTCCCTCCCTCCCTCTGCCCTGTGCTGCTGGCAGGTTGTTCAAGTGAGTGGGAGCTTGGCTGCTACCTGGAGCCGAGGCAGCGTCTCTCTTTTCTTCTGGAGTCCTCAAAAAGAGAAGCAGTCGCCGGCGGAGGAAGACCCACGGGGAAGCGTCTCGAAGGTGAGTCTCATCTCCTTCCTTGCCGAATGAGGGAGGAAGGATGCTCTACAAAGCCAGCTGGGCGTCCAAGGGCATGCCCGCTGCTGCCCGTCGCCTGTGAACGCTTTCAGCCCGTCCTCCCTTTCAGCCCTTAGGAGCTCTGAGGCTTCGAGCGGCGGAGCGCCTTGGGATGTGCCGTCAGCGCCAGCCTAAATCGCCCCTGGGAGTAAAGGTCGCCCTTTTGGCTTCTTTCCTCCCTTCCCTTCCCTTCGTCTCTCTCTGTGTGTGCGCGCATGTGTGTGTGCGTACGCGCCCTCTTTCCTTCCTTGTAGATGTTTTTACTAGAATGAAACCACGGAAAATCAAAAGGGTAGGATAATGATGCCTTAGCAGTGCATGATTATTTTTGCAAGAGGATGTGAAGATGGTTACCAGCAAAATGTGATTTTAAAAGCTTTGGCCAATGGTCTGTGGTCCACAATGGCTACTTCAATGCATTGACCCATTATATGATATTGTAGCTCATCACTGATCAGGGTTAGCTTTAGGTTGAGTTCATGCATTGGGCTAAACAGGTGGTTGGTTGTTTTTTTTAATTTGGCTTGGCATGTTGTCAGAACTCACTGATTTGGATTTGGATTCTGTGCTGTGTTGTTTAATGGACCAATCCCCATAGTTTTTCTTAAGGAACTAAACCAGGGCCAAAGAAATCATGGTTTAGTGCATGGAAGTCTTTTCCTGTCACACAAATATCAGATCACATTATGCTCCACAGTATAGTGTGAGCAATACAGAGTTGGATAAAATATAATATTGGACTCTCTGAAGATTTATAGGCCTTTCCCAGCCTTCCAGTCTAAATATGTTGGAATGACAACTCCCATTATTATCCTACAGCTTTGGCCCCATTGGCTGGGGCTTTTAAGTATTGTAGTCTTAACACATCTGGAATGCACCAATTTGATAAAAGAATAATAACCAAAAAACAACAACCCAACATGTTCTTTAGAGCTTTCTTGTAACTAGAATAAATTACAGATTGTGTATAATTTAGATGAACAATGGGTATGTTATAATAAGAGATACTGTAACTGCTTATTAGAGTATGCCCATTTAATTATGGTGTTAAATATCTAGACAATTTTGGCTGCTGATAGAATTAGAATCAGTTAATTCATCATACATATCAGGGACGTGGTGGCTCAGTGGGTTAGGATGCTGAGCTTGTCGATCAGAAGGTCGACAGTTTGGTGCAGACATGTCAAACACAAGGCCCGGGGGCCAGATCCGGCCCGCGAAGTGGTTTCATGCGGCCCGCGAAGCCATCCTGGAAACAGTGAGGGAACGGCCCCCACTGCCTTGGCCCTGGCCCAGAGACCCTCCTCCTGCCAGAGACCCTCAGATCTGTCCCACTCCTGCCCAGGCCCCCACAGGCACCCTTGATGCCAACGATGTAGAGCTGGCCACGCCCACTCAGTAGGCCATACGCACTCTAGCCATGCCCACCCAGTAGGCCATGTCCACCCTGGCCACACCCACCCGGCCCCCTGAAGGCAACCGCAATGCTGATGCGGCCCTCAATGAAATTGAGTTTGACACCCCTGGTTTGGTGGGTCGAATCCCAAGTGCTGCGTAACAGAGTGAGCGCCTGTTACTCATCCCAGCTTCTGCCAACCTAGCAGTTCGAAAGCACGTAAAAATGCAAGTAGAAAAATAGGGACCACTACGGTGGGAAGATAACAGCGTTCCGTGTGCCTTTGGCGTCTAGTCATGCCGGCCACATGACCACGCAGACGTCTTCAGACAAACGCTGGCTCTTTGGCTTTGAAATGGAGATGAGCACCAGCCCCTAGAGTTGGAAACGACTTTACCTTTTAATGTTAAACAAGTTCTCTCTCTCTGTTTTATTTATAAGTATGACTTAGCTTTAAGGAGACTAAATTGGTGTAATATGACTACCTGCTATGTGTAGGTGTGTGTAGAATCTGAAGGTTGTGTATATGTATATTATCTGAAGAATTTTTAAAGGACCATCTCAGTTTAAGTTGACTGCCTTTAAATAATAGTAATAATAGTGAGACACAGGACCTTTGCTGCAATTTACAAACTGCTAGATGCAATCTAAAATTATGAGCAATAAAGTCCTGGCTCATAAACTGAAAGAAAATGTGTTAAACAGTCCCAGTAAATACAGTTGTTAAAATAGCATTACAGCATTAATTCAGCAATTCTCCAAAGCCAAACTTTTGTATTTAAAGAAGCAATCTTTGCTTTTACTACAGACATGTAATGAATGCAGTGTAGATTAAAGATAGTAATTCTTAATTTTATTTAATAACTGATTAGTTTTGCTAAAAGCATTTTTTCCTCAGTTTGTTGGCACTTGAATTGTCCAGAACATTGCTTATCTGTATCTGTATCTATCTATTTAAAAGAATTTGTTCTATTGTGTAAGTCTTGTCTATTTTCGTCAGTTGCCTGACTGAACTCATAGGGAGTGCCACTAACATTTCTCTGTAGGCAAATATCTCGAAAGCTTTTTTCTTTGTTAATATATTTGTAGCCATGTTTTTTTAATTTGTATTATAGAAAACATCTACTCAAATGTTTGTTACAGTCACAGATCAGCATGGAATGCAAGATTTCAACTGTGCTTCCTAGTCCTTCTATCTGTGCATCCATACAAGATCTCTGACCATTCTTGGAAGGGGTCATAGGTCAGTAGCAAAGTACACATAAGCCCACAGTATAACCCCTGGACCAATTCTGCAACTACAGTTTCTGTGCTGAAGAAGGCCTTTGCTTGAATCATTGATCAGCTAATCTAATATTTTCACACATGGGACCTTCTTGATAATAGCATTGAGAATATGGAAAGAGAAATATTGCTTTTTTAAATAGTAACATTGATAGCTTTGCAGTACTGATGTATAATCACTTTGTGACAGATTAATTATCTTGGTTCCTGCTTCTCTTCTAAATCAGCTGGATTGCAGATGATAATAAATTATAATAAATAATTAAAAATTTATTAAAAATAATAAATATTTTGAGTGGAAAAATAAATAAGTACATTGCATGCCATGCATTGCATTATTTTTGCATGATGCTCATCTCAGTGTCCTATTTTGAAAAAGTCAGTCAAAGGTCTCTGATATATGATATTTTGATAGTGATGCTAAGAAAGGTAAGGTTGGCCAAGTCTTTATAAAACATTCAAATTCTATTCTGTTCTGTTCTGTTCCATTCCATTCTATTCCACTCCACTCCACCCCACCCCACCTCACCCCATCCTATTCTAAATCTCTTATTAATCTGCCAATTAGATCTTTGTGCATAAATAGTGAATGAGGATGGGTGTGTCTTTTTAAAAAAAACTTCATACAAAATGATGGGGTAAAGAATAGAAGAGGTTATGCAATAATAATAGGTAGAAATTTGTTATAGCAAAGTACATAGTCCCTAACTATGTTGTTAATAGACCAGGACCTCTTTATTTTTTCGGTCCATTTTTGATATTATTATTAAACTATTAATTCCAAATAACTTTGGAATTGTTGCCCTAATGATTTACATATACTGCTTGATTATTTTCTCTTCTTTGGAATAGTGAAATGTAGTAGTTAACTAGTAAGACTAATGTCTTTAAAGCAAATGTCCGGTGTTTTGCAAACCATTAGAAAATATAGAACTATTCAGTGTTCAGCAACAATTCTCTTACATCCAGAGGCAGCTTTATAAGGATACAAAGTATCAGCTTGAAAATGTATTTCTGCAAAATCAAATATACAGTTCCAAAATTTTTGGAGAGTGTGGGAAATTTCCTTTCATATTTAGCTTCTGAGTTACATATAACAGTTCTTTGGAAATATTTGATGGGTATAAAGGCCATTCTGCCTGGCAGCCATAAGCTGTTGCTGTATATGTTGATACTGGCTAGGAATGAATCCAGATTAAGAAATTGGAATTTAAAGCTATACCAACAGTGTTGGCTTAGTGGTTTGTCTGGATGGCACTTACTCTGGTTGGTGAAGTTACCTGCTTCTTTGTTCTTCCCATCCATGCCAGGAAACTAATAACTTCCTTTTCTGTGAGCAGGTCTTTGAGGAAATACAGTTTTAATTTGCAAACAAGACTAACATCATAGAATCCAAGAATCTGAAAGAACTTTAGAGGTCCTTGATGCAAGTCCCCTGTTCAGTGCAGGAGCTGCTTGCTCAGAGAAGCATTTTGATGGTAGACTGGTTGAGGAAACCCATTTTATCTTCTGGTGTCACTTGAGCTAAAAAACTGGCACACTGTAGTCAAATTCAGGGAGAAAGTATTTTACTGTCGCACTTTTCCTCTTGTCACCTGGCTAGAAGGAGAAATTGTCATAACTCTAATCAATTTCACTCATGGTCCCAAATATTCCAGATCAATAGGTGTTTCAAGGGAATGATGGCAGCAAGTGGGACATCATTGGAAGTAAACCCATGAATATCCAAAAGGGCAGTGGAGTATGGAACATAACACTATTTCATTTTATTTATATAAACTAGACAAAAAAGGAAAGGTTTCACTAGAGGACAAGTAGGGTAATCCTTCCAATCATTTAGATACAAAGGGAAACTGATAGAATTCCCTGCCTATCTACCACTTCTCTGGAATATCCCAAATCAATAAGTGTTGCAGAAAAGATATATGGAAGATGCTTTCAAAATGCTTTTGTATGTGGCTGGCTCAGATCTCTACCCACCCAAGGAACACAAAAGAATGGGTGGAAGCAAGGGAGAAGCAGTACTGGGGAAAGAAAAAGATATTGCCAGCAGGATCTTCCCTACTGCATTCCAGTGGAGAAAAAGAAAAGTTTTGAACATCTACTATAAGGAACCATTTGTCAGCTGGAATGCATAATGCTTCAGTATAGATGGTTCTTGACTTACAACAATTCATGTAGTGACCATTCAAAGTTACAATGTCACTGAAAAAGTGACTTATGAAACTTTTTACTATTTGTGAATTAATGCTCTACGACAGGGGTGTCAAACTCAATTTCATTGAGGGCCGCATCAGCATTGCGGTTGCCCTCAGGGGGCCGGGTGGGTATGGCCAGGGTGGCCGTGGCCTACTGGGTGGGCGTGGCTAGAGTGCGTATGGCCTACTGGGTGGTCGTGGCCAGCGCTCTACATTGTTCGTATCAAGGGTGCCTATGGGGGCCTGGGCAGGAGTGGGACAGATCTGAGGGTCTCTGGCAGAAGGAGGGTCTCTGGGCCAGGGCCAAGGCAGTGGGAGCCGTTCCCTCACTGTTTACAGGATGGCTTCGCGGGCCACATGAAACCACTTCGCTGGCCGCATCCGGCCCCCAGGCCTTGTGTTTGACATGTCTGCTCTACGACTTAGGAAAATGTGTAGTTGATAAAGAAAACCACCAGGGGGCAGAATGTTGGCCTGGCATCTTTAATCAGGAGTTTTACAGCTGAGATGTGACACATAAGGTAAGGAGGAAAGGGTATCAGAAATGCCCTTTTTTCAACAAAGGCAAGTCAGTCAGTAGTTGCTTCTGTGCAACTACTAAGAGTACTATAGCTAGAGGTACAGAGGTACAGAGATTCTAGAAGACTGGTGAAGTAGGGTCGAACAATTGGCAAGTATGCTGTATGTACCTTCTAAAATTATTGTGAAACCTGTTTGGGAGTACTGTGTATAAAGTAGCCAGAAATATACAACCATCTTTTAAAAATATGTTTATTTAATAAAGATACATTGTCCCTATCATAGTGTTTATATTGGCATTTCTCCTGACAGAGAAGACATAATGGAGGAGGATGCTATTTATTTTTTTTCACTGAACATATTTACACTGTACAATATATGCTCCTATCTGTCTGGCTGTGTTCATTTAAAAGCAAGAAAAAAGTGGCAGGAGAAGGAGTGGGGATGCCATAGAAATGGCTTCCTGAAAATATGGGCCATTAGATCTGAACCTTTCAAGAAATGCTAAAAAAGGATCATGATCAGAACTCAAGGAAAACAGGCCACCAATTCAGTTAAGCTGAGTTTCCCAACAGTTGGGAGCATCTTGAACATGGAATCAAGGCTTTAGGGTAATAAGTCAGAAAAAACTAGCAACCCCCTATTTTTTCAGTTCAGTGAAATTAAAAAGCCAGCCTGATTTTCCCACACTCCTTGAGACTGTTTCCTAGTGACTGTATTTGCACCCAAAATTGATGGCTGACCCATTTGAAACAAAAGCTGGCTGGCAGACAACTCCTCCTCCTTGCTTGTTTCAGTGTGAGCTATTACACAGTGTGGTGGTCTATTTCTAGTGCTATAAATGTGTGCAATTTTTTTTTACAAGTCTGGCACTTCCTTATCTTAAAATAAAACTTAACTACAAAGAAATTCTGCTTAAGAATCAGTCTTTATAAGATATTTAAAACCTATGGTATCAGCTGTATCCCAAGAACGAAGCAGGAGTTGGAGATTTGCCAGCTGTCGCTGCTTCATAGTACCTACCTTTTCTGTGTCCCTAGGTTTCTGGAAAGCCTGTAAAAAGCTTTGGATTACAGGTAAAATTTAGAGAGAAAAAACAAATTTTGTTCATTTCTTGTACTAGCAGGTCCTTAATTCAGCTTGAGGTTAGCACCTATCCCCTTCCATTCCATTCCTGAAGACAATCTTATATACAAACTCCATTTGGGGCTTATCTTTTCAGAGTGAGTTAAATTGATACAGAGTAATACACTTCCATATTAATCAAAACTATATTTCAACATACTGTATATATTTAGCATATTGTCATTGTAATGACTGAACAAACAGTAGAAAAAATATCATTACTGTATACTGTATACAGTCAATTGCCCTTGAAATTAATATACATCAAGATGCTCTTAACAGTGAGAAATTTCTTGCAAGTTGTTACTTCATTAGTCTTAAAGGAATGAGAGTTTGTTTTCTGGCTATTGTCTTGTTTGATATGACATATATCAAAAGCGATTCAGGTATTTTATATTGGAATAAATTATCCAAGCATACATAATGATTTGAAACAATAATCAATAAAGCTGAATTGTGCCCTACATTTTCATATGCTCCTTTTAAAGCTAGTAAATGATAATTCGCATATCCATCAAACCAATCATGGTTAGTTAAAGGTTATATGCAGTTATTAAATAAATAGTTTTAAGTAAGAAAAACCTGTATCTGGATTTGTATAGCCAGTTCTAGATCCAGGTCCCAACCTTGAAATAAGACAAGTTCATATTTTTAATATCTAATTCTACCTTTTATGTTTTAGGATGGATGTGGCACCTCCCAGCTACTGTTTTGTTGCATTTCCACCATCTACTAAAGATGGCCATGTAGTAGTTGGAAAAAATTCTGCCCGTCCTCGTGATGAAGTTCAGGAGATAGTTTATTTTGCTGCTGCTACTTATGATCCAGGATGTAAAGTTGAGGTAAATAAAAATATTTGAGGTTCTGGCAAAATATTTTTGAAAATTGTTGAAAACACTTAAAGAGCATCTTAAAATATTATTTTTCTTTTCCTTCCTTCCAATTGTCTGTCCACAGTTGATTCTGTTTATCTGAGATAGTGTATACAGGTAACAGAGGTTAACAGATCTTCTTTCTCAGATATCAATATATTCATCGTAACAGTGATATTCCTATTTTTCAAAGACAGATGGTGATATATTTAAATCTTCTGCTTAAATCTGCATAAGTATTTGCAGTACTATGAATTTATATGGCTGTTGGATCCTCAGTAATGTGATTAGATAAATTCACTTGTCCCAGATGGTCAATTTTAGACCCTTTCTAAAAAGGGTATTCTATTCGTAGAGATGTTTGATTCTTCACCATTGCAATTGTAGACACAGCTATCCAGATTTTGTTATAAACATAATAATAATGCATTCATAGCTCAATACATCAGGAATTATTACATTTATAATAATTCTTCATCTTCTAAGGCCATGAATGCATTCGAAATCTTTAAAAAAAGATTGTAGGCATAAGTGATGTAGATCCTCTTATATCTTTTTAAGGCTGCTTATATAGTTCGTGCTGAATTATAATAAGATAATAAACTATAATACAGTGACCTTCTCTAATCTGGTTTCACTCGTTCAGACAGCAACTCCTAGAATTTAGCCACTGTAGCTTGGAATTTTGAACATTGCAGGTTGAGGAAGAATTTATTAGGAATTTCATGCAAACCTGAATGCTTTAGTGTTTTTTAAGATAAAAATTATATGTAGTCTAATCCAAAATCTAAAATGAACATTTTAAAATAAAAACTGAGTAATTTTTTTTTAAAAAATATACATTTCTAAAAATTCACCAAAATATCATCTCATTTATGCTACTGGTACAGAAATGTTAATTTTGGCTCAAAAAAGTTGTTAGGGTGCTTTTCTATTATGGTCAAATATGTCCAGGCTATTTCATCTTCCTTCCTTCCTTCCTTCCTTCCTTCTTTCCTTCCTTCCTTCCTTCCTTCCTTCCTTCCTCCCTTCCTTCCTCCCTCCCTCCCTCCCTCCCTCTCTCTCTCCCTCCGTCTCCTTCCTTCCTTCCTTCCTTCCTTCCTTCCTTCCTTCCTTCCTTCCTTCCTTCTTTCAAAAAAAGAATAATTATTATGTTTCTGCTGCATGTTGAAGCACTGCTAGTCTATCACCAATTTATTCAAATTGTGACTTCTTATTAGAATAATTTCTAATAGCTGATGGGAAATTATTTCAGAATTTTCCATAAGAAGATGGACATTCCATTCTTTAAAAAATCCTACAAATTGTCAAAGGAAGCACACACACTTACACTCACTCACTCACTCACTCTCACACACAGAGACAGACATGACCAGCTATGCTATTTTTTTTAAAAATGGAAAAACCTAGAAGTCAGATATGTTAATTCTAGTTTAATCAAAAGGTTGGCATGACAAACCAATTTCCTTCTTCTTTATTATGTTTTCCATCAAGTCATTGTAGACAACTTGATTACTCTTCCAGGAGTGCTACTAATACTGAGATTTGCTGGTATACAATGCATTTATTTTTAAAGTATTAAAGATCTCCAGATCACTTTTCTCCACTGTGTATGAAAACATTATTATTCTTTTTAACTGTGGGCTTGAATATTATGTTAAACCATAATATAAAGTGACCGCTTCTTACCTTTGAGGTTACTTCTTCTTTGAATGGTGTATTGGTTATGGTATCTCAAATATTTGAGTTGTGCAGTGACTCAATATATGTCTACTGTACTTCAGACTGTAAGACAAAAAGGTGCTATGGAGTGTATGCAGATACCATTCAAGCTGTGGTGTCTTAAGTCAAGGCCTGTTTTATGTAAGGATTTGAAAATAGGTCCTCTATGTTTATTTACTAAACAAGCTTATACAGCCACCCAACTCATACGCAGTGACTTATGACATTAGAAGTCCACAATTAAAAATTCACAATATATCTTTCTTTTTTTTGATTCAGAATCTAAAATTCTGCACATCTCTATAGGATAGTAATAGTTTTTGTACAGTTAAATCTAAGATGTTGCAATTGGATGTCAATTTGGTCTAGTAAACTGCTGACCTGAAAACTTGGAGACCATAAGTTCTAGTCCTTGTTTTAGACATGAAAATCATCTGGGTGATTTTGGGCCAGTCCCTCTTTCAGGCCAACCCACCTCACAGGGTTGTTGTTGCAGGGAAAAAGAGGAGGAAGATGGAGACTTATGAATGTTTGCTGCCTTGAATTACTTATAAAGTAATAAAGGTGGGATAAATATCTATTAAATAAGTAAATGAACCTCCTTTTTTCTGTACAGTGCACATACATTGAAATAGACCAAGTACCTAAGACAAATGCTGTGGCACTCAGCAGACCTTCCTGGCTCTGGGGGGCTGAAATGGGAGCCAATGAACATGGACTCTTCATTGCTAATGAAGCTGTGCTAGCCAGGGAAGCAGCCCCTGAAACTGAAGCCCTCGTAGGGATGGATCTTGTGAGGTGAGAAGCTCATCTTCTGAACAAGAAATTTGTAGGACTGGTCCAGAATACCAGCAGATTAAAAAAAAGTGTATCATTTGGTCTGGTGGTTTTGAAAATCACAATAAATAAATAAAGTAGGCAAGTAAGTAAGTACGTACTTTTGGTAATATTATTACTTTTGGTAATATTATTACATTGGTCATTCTGTTTCAAAAATAAAACACATTCAAATACAGTGATGCCCATGAATTGCATTTATCAGATTATATGCAAAATGTAATTCTTACTTCAGACTTTGTGAATTGAAGCCCACAGATCAACCCTGAACTACAAATATTCTCTTCTATCAGTGTCTTATAGTATATTAATTATATATTTCTTTTAATTAATGGGGAAGATCTAGCAGCTGGAAGCTACATATTCTCTGAGGTGGGCTTATGGACCCTGAAAATCCATCCCTCTCTGTCTGTCTCTGTCTCTGTCTCTGTCTGTCTGTCTGTCTGTCTGTCTGTCTGTCTGTCTGTCTCTCTCTCTCTCTCTCTCTCTCTCTCTCTCTCTCTCTCTCACACACACACACACACACACACAGAAATTCGTTCCATTGTTTTGTCCTAGATTTATAGTAATTATTTTTGACATTTTGTCTTGTAACCCAAATTCATCATAACCCCATATTGCTAATCGAACTGTTCTCGACACTTTTTTTTAAAGTCAGTAGCTCATATTTTTGCCTTCTTCTCCTGTTAAGTAGAATTTTGTTCAGCAAGTTATTTTATTCATGCAAGCATTTTAATGGACCACAAATCCTTAATGTTTATCCAACACCCTGTCCATCTAGAAGACAACAATTTGCAAAGCTATCTGAAATAGATTTGAAATTATCTGGCTGCATTTTTTAAAATAGTAAACGTATTTTAGGAATTTACTCTTTTCCTCTGACTGCCAATTCTCCACTAAAAAAAATATTTTCCTTCTCTTCCCCCTTTTTCTCTTTTTCATGTAGCTGATCTGCAGCTGATACAAATTAGAGCTCCAGGAAATAGCCAAGATAAGATTTCCCCAACCTACACCCTCCGTGTCTGTTGAGCTGGCTGTGTTTTCTGTGAGCTTACTAACATAGTAGCAACATAGCCGAACAGCATCAGCATGGAGAGTATGATACTTGAAGAATATTTGCAATAGGAAATTGATAGGAAAATGGTTTTTTATTCCACCATTCATATTTGATAAGAACGTTTCTTTTTAAGATGGGAGGTTAATTGTTGCAAAGTCATACAGTTGACTTTGTGCTGTTATACAGTACAGTAACGCCTCAGAAAACATGTGCAATCATTGTTTGCTTAAACCAGCGCCATTTCAAACCTGGCAACTAGCATGCTAGCTAAGGAATTCTGGAAGTTAAAGTCAACACATTGTCAAGTTGCCAAGTTCGAAAAACACTCTGAAACTTTGTTTAATTACTTAACAGATAGCTACATTGTTTTCTTCTTTTCTGTATATAGATTAGAGATAAATTCCAAGTGGTTCTTTAACTAGATAGCTTTTTTTTTGTTTTGTTTTGATTCCCTTCCCAGACTTGGGCTTGAAAGAGCTTCAACTGCTAAAGAAGCCTTGGATGTCATTGTCTCGCTGCTGGAAGAATATGGTCAAGGTGGAAATTACTATGAAGATGGAAGTATGTGCCATACTTTCCTGTCTGCTTATCTGATAGTAGACAGAAAAGAAGCTTGGGTGCTGGATACTATTGGAAAATATTGGGCAGCAGAGAAAATTACAGGTCTGCTTTAATTTTAATTTTTATCCCCATCCATTACTTATAAGAAAATATTATAAAATGTGCATTTCCAATGTGACAATGTATACATTCAGATTTTATTTCTTACATGTACTTATATTTTTATATCACTACCCAACTGAAGTTCTCCAGACAGCTTACAAAACAGAAGTTAGAAATCTTCAAATCCGAAAGTCAAAGAACAAAATGGACCTGAGTTCCAAAAGAACTTTATATTGACTGGTACAAGCATCTTCAAATTAATCATTTAGAACTGTTAAAGAGTGAAAACAGTCTTTCTCTGACTTTGAAAAGACCACAGAATACACATTAGGCCTGTGAGTAAAATTCACTATGACAGGGTGAGTTGGGCCATGGAAGTGATCTTATTTAATTTGCTGAAAAAGAGTTTACTTGATTATAAAGCAATATGAGTGGCATGTGACCATGTCAAGCCTATTCTATGGGAAATGAATTTGTTTAGTTTTTTTCGTAGTGTTACTAGGCCAAAGTACTACCAGACTGGGTAGTTTTGGGCTGCCCAGATTCTTATCTGAAGCTTAAGATCTTCAGGCCATGAAAACATACTACAGGGTGGTGGCTTTGATGCTCACACTGTGGGCAATTTAGTGGTAGTTGTTGAATCAGGAAAGCCTGCAGCTCTCTTTTTTCTGTTGTGGGATTATAGCACACACCAAAGGGAATCAGCCTGAAAACATTCAGGCACTCCATAAGGGGGCTTCAGACAGGCTGCTTCAGCTACCTGCAGTAGGCAATCCTATATCAATGCACAAAGCTGGAAATCCTAAAGCATGGATATAGAAGAGGTGGGTGAGTAAGAGACTCGTGAGAACACTGCTTTGTACTAATATTAGCTAGTATTCTAGAAGAGTTGAATCAACCTCTTAACTTTCTCACTTCCACCACTTTTATATCCAGCAGCCAATGCTCCTATATAAATGAGCTTCTTTAATAAAAAGTTAAACTGTATCTAGATTCTGTCACACTTTCAACATTTATACCACCAGGAGTTTCGTTATTATAGTAACTAATTTAACTTACGGTATATTGATTTTAATGAGCTGTACAGAAGTTCATAGATCCAAAAATAAACATGCTTGGAAGAGACTCACTCACAACCCACACTTTCTTTCTGTCATCCTCCCCCAATGCTCCTGGCAAGTTAATGCTCAAGGAAAAAAGTGATCAGCATGGCTAGTTCACCTCTCTGGGGCTTCACTCTGATCACTTCCAGTGCACACCGTAGAATTTCCCCCATCCCTGTCCTTTAACTAATAGACAAAGACTCTTTCCAAACTTCCTGGTACTAATTGAACTTGCTGATCAGGCAAGTCATGTCTGCTGAAGACCATAGAGAACTGTTGCCAGTTGGAATAGAGAATTCTGAGTTTCAAGGACAAATGTACCCCAAAGTGGGTTTTAGGCTAAATAGTATTAAGAGATTTATCCAGAAGATTCTGGAATAAGGGGAGGGGTGGTTGAAATGCCACCCTAAAAAACCAAAATCCTCTGATCAAAGATTTTCTTTTTTATATTCAGATCATAGTGCATGTCTAAAACGGACAGAGCTTCAATCATGTAATCATGGCTGCCATCTTGATTATTTTAAACCCACTCTTCCCATAAAACATTCCTGGATTTAAGTCATGAATAGCCAATAGATAATAAGACAAATCACTGTTTTCTTCATACACCCATGCCGACACACTACGTACCACATACATATTGGCCTAGCTGTCTGGTGTTTCCCTGCCAGCCTAAATTTTTACCCCCACCTCATCCCAACTCATTGTTTTCAACCACAGCCTTAGGCAGTTTACTTCTCCATCCATTGGTGTTGCTGCTTTCCATTTTTCAGAGTTTTGCCATTTGCAATTTTTACAGTTATTGAGGTTCCACCAGTTCTCATTCTGGCCTGTTCCGTTCATTTTTTCTCTCTTATTCTCATTCACCTCTTTTGTTTCTTTTTTAGGTAAACCAAACAGGAAACATGATTATATGAGCTAAAGTTACTTTATTACAGGGGTGTCAAACTCAATTTCATTGAGGGCCGCATCAGCATTGCGGTTGCCCTCAGGGGGCTGGGTGGGTGTGGCCTACTGGGTGGGCGTGGCTAGAGTGCGTATGGCCTACTGGGTGGTCGTGGCCAGCTCTACATCATTGGCATCAAGGGTGCCTATGGGGGCCTGGGCAGGAGTGGGACAGATCTGAGGGTCTCTGGCAGGAGGAGGGTCTCTGGGCCAGGGCCAAGGCAGTGGGGGCCGTTCCCTCACTGTTTCCAGGATGGCTTCGCGGGCCGCATGAAACTACTTTGCAGGCCGGATCCGGCCCCCGGGCCTTGTGTTTGACATGTCTGCTTTATTATAATGTTACATTAACAGAATCTTGCAAGTCTGACAGTACAAAATTCCCCTCTCTATTTTTAACCATGTGATCAATTAGGATGGGTCCTTCCTAAATTTCTTTTTTTTTTACCCTTATGTGACTATGGGTTCTTTCCTTTCTTGTCTGATTATTCCCCTCATCCATAAGTTCCATTATATCTCTCCAGCCGTGTCCCTGTTCTCTGCCTTCAGATTAACTCTTTTTAACCAGAAAGAGTGAGGCACAATAAACTTCTTTTAGCCTTAGCAAGGCAAGCCTGTTTTATTCCACCTTGAGAATAGGATTAAACTATTGTTCTTTCTAATAAAGAAAAAACAAAAAAATGGAAGTTTGAGGCCAGTCTCTTATCTTGGCTTATAAGCTGCCAAGCATGTTTTAATAATGAAGCAAATATGTTGATTATTTTTCTGAATGGGATTTATATATTTGGTATATCTGCATACTTGTAAATCAATCCTGCCATTCTGTGTTTCTGATATTTTCACTATTTGCCTTAAATGTGATAGGCACCCGAGAGAACTGGGAGCTTTGCCATTTATTATAAAAGCAAGATGAGAAAGAATCAATTCATCACGGCTTTGCACAGTTCAGTGAAACAACTTTCTAAATCTGTTACAACATTAGCATTTAGCTAACGGAATTTAACACAAAATTGATCTCACTTTATTTTTTTTAATGTCACATTTTATTTAGATGTTTTGTTCTTGTTTCTATAGATGGAGTAAAGTGCATTTGCAACTGTCTTTCCTTAACTACAAAAATTGACGCAGAACACCCTGAGCTTAGAAGTTATGCAGAAAGTAAAGGATGGTGGAGCACAGATAAAGAGTTCAATTTTGCTGAAGTATTTTCCCAAGATGATGATTGTTCAAATTGTTGTTTGGGAAAGGAGATCTTAAAAAACCAAGAAGGTAAGTAACCTGCTTTTTTTCTTGAAAATTCCATTTGTTCTCCAAAGTCTGATTCAAGCAGTATAGTTCAAAGCAGGAGGGTAACTTGACAATTTATTGTTACCAGTGGCAAAAATTGAATAAATTGAATACACACACACACACACACACACACACACACATACACTGTATATATGTTAAGTGTTTGTTAAGTATTTTAGAATACCTTGCTAGGCCCCAAACATGGGACAAATCTTATTGCCTGTTTCAGCCTAACCCAAGGCCATCCACAGGCTGTAGTCACAACAGTGACAGCTCATATTTGTGTAAATTTTTTGGATTGTTCCCTTTAATTCTTTGTTAGCATACACACACACACACACACACACACACACACACACCCCTGTCCAGGATCTTATGCAAGGAATTCATCCATTAACTGCCTTTGTATAGCAGAAGCTTGAACAATTCCTCAGAAAATTTAGAAATCATCTTTATTGTGATCAGATGGAAAAGGTTAGAAAATTCTATATTGAACTGAATTGCTAGATGCGCATTTGAAAGCACAGACCAATTATTTTATATTTGTTAGACTCATAATCTCCCACAATGTTAAAGAACATTACATTGTTCTGTAGCCAATGATAAATGGATCCTGAAAGATTCCCAAAACCACTGCAGGAGTTTGCAAATGCCAGAGGTGGGAATCGTGCTCAGCTGGTGGTGAAAGTTGCAAATACATCCTGCAGAGAAGGATGAATTCCAATTGTCTAAAAAGAGGACTTGATAAAACCACTTCACATTCCACTTCGCATTTATTTGTTGCCTTTGCTCTTTTTTATATCATCATAAGAATCCTGTTTAACATTACTCTCAGTATTTGAGCAATCTGACCTGGTCTGATGGGTTAGGGTTGGGGTTTTAATACGTCTTAATTATTGTTTTAACCTTGGGCATTTATTTAATTCGCTTTTAACTTTTGTATCCTGTTTCTGTATTTATTGCCCTGTACACCGCTCAGAGTCCTTCGGGAGAAGGGCGGTATAAAAATATAATAAATAAATAAATAAAATAATAAATTAGGCTGCAATTTTCAAGATGATATTTGAGAAAGTGAGTTATATAAGAGAGGAACTTTCAGTTAGATCTAGTGCACAAGCATTTGCACGCTAAGGGTTTTATTTGGGCCTTATGAACTATATTAGGGGCCAGAAAAATAATGATGTCATATTGAAAGTTGGTGGAACAAAATCTTGGAGGTTGCTTAGGTTAAACACACATACATAAGAGGACTGGAATTTTTTTTTTTTTTACAAATTACAATTCCTTTCCCAGCATAGGCATAAGAGAGAGATCTCTTGGATGTCCTGCCTCTTTCCATGCATGTATTGCTACAACTTCCATTTTTCCTATTTTTCATATCCCCTGTGGATCCTGCTGCTTCTTCCCCTTTGTCTCTTGGCAATAGACAGAGAATAACCATGTTGCATTGTGTATGAGTCTTCGGAGAAGGGCGGGATATAAATGGAATTAAAATAATAAATAAATAAATAAATAAATGGTTTTGAAGCAAGCAATTTCATATACACATGGAATCATATATTATATAATTAGATAATAATTATATACAGTATAATAATTATTTTTAAAAGGAAGATAAAAACTAATACTAATATAAAATAGGAAAAGAAAAGAAAAAGTGCAAGCCAAAAATTCAAGAAAGGGAAAAAGAAAAAAAAATACAGTGATTTCTGCTTTACAGCAGTTATACAGTAAGTACAATGATAAATTTACTTCTTATTCTGTGGTCATATTACCTCTTATTATACGCTTGCAACTTTTATTTCTGTGATCTATTCTACTTAATCATTATAAATACATTTTTTCTATTTTACTCAAAAAGCCTCACAGCCTGTTACCACCCAGATGCATTGGCAAAGAGGGAGTTGTCATGCAGTAGACTTTTTTCCTCTTAAAATGATCATGCCCTGCTAATTTCACCATTTCCATTTTTTTCTTCCAGGCAACATCACTGTGGAAACAATGATTGACCTATTACGTAACAAGGCTGAGGGCATCTCTGTGGATTCAGACTCTTTTCTTACTACAGCAAGCATGGTGTCCGTCTTACCTCAGAATCTGACTTCTCCATGCATTCATTTTTTTACTGGCACACCAGATCCATCCAAGTATGTTAGATGTACGGTACCAGCATTCTTTTAAGAGTCTCAACAATTAATTACTAATTTTACATCTCGGATGGGTAAAA
Organism: Vipera ursinii; assembly: GCF_947247035.1. Classification (NCBI taxonomy): domain Eukaryota; kingdom Metazoa; phylum Chordata; class Lepidosauria; order Squamata; family Viperidae; genus Vipera; species Vipera ursinii. The sequence continues at coordinate 87,537,967 of NC_139517.1, forward strand.
TATGCATTATTCTTTGAATCAAAGAATATTCTTTGTAAAGAAATATTCAAAGTTTTGGCTTTTTTTTAAAAAAATCATTGGACATTTTTGCAGCTGCTGCCTTAAATCTAGATGAGTAATAACAGATTTTTAAGGGAAAAAGAAGATAGGTTAGTTCAGTGTTGCTCAATCCTGGCAACTTTAAGATGTGTGGATGCTGCCTGTGGGATTCTGGGAGTTGAAGTCTATACATCTTCAAATTGCTAAGTTTGAGATATACTATGTTAGCTGATTTGATCTACCTTATGTCAATTTAAATGCTTCAGTTGTATTAGCTTACCGCCCTGTAGATTGCCTGCCTTGGATTCTGGGATATCAAGGCTGCTTCACTCCTCATAATTTTCTACAATTTGCTCTCTTAGTTTAAGCTTACAGTTGCTTTCTTTTTAAAGGACATTATTTATGTTGGGCTCATATATCTAAGATGTATGCAGATCAGTTAATTTAATTTTTTTTATCAGAATTCTGTGTTCACCGTGTAAAATCACTGCATTGGAACTTCTTTTTTAAAATTTATGGGGTTGTTTTGGAAACATACACACATCCATTACATTATTCCAAAGCTTAAAGAAGCTTCAGAGCAGGGCACTATCAGAACCTCCTTAACTGAAGTACAGGTAATCCTCAATTTACACCCACAAGTGAGCCAAATATTTATGCTGTTAAGTGAAACATAGGTTAAATGAATTTTGCCCCATTTTAAGATCTATCTTGCCTCAATTGTTAAGTGAATCACTGCAGTTGATAAGTTAGTAACCTGGTTGTTAAGTGAGTCTGGCTTCTCCATTGACTTTGCTTGTCAGAAGGTCGCAAAAGCTGATCACATGACTCTGGGGACACAGCAACAGTCCTAAATATGAACCAGTTGCCACGCATCTGAATTTTAATCACATGATCATGGAGATGCTGCAAAAGTTGTAACTGAAAAACCGTCATGTCACTTTTTTCAGTGCCATTGTAACTTTGAATGGTCACCAAAAAAAACTGTTGTAAGTCAAGGAGTACCTGTATGCATCCTTCTGGGATTCAGCAGTGACTATGTTAAGCTGAAGAAAATACCTCATTTTTTAAAAAGGTCTAAACCTTTTAAAATAGATGGTGTAAATAGTTACCCTATGCCTAAGCACTTTATGGCTTGGATATTCTGCTATTTATAATGAAATATATAAAACTGCAGTTGTTTTATGAATGTTTAAATCTAATGAAACAGGTTGGAGGGAATAAGCTTTAACTGACATAACTTTTTCAGTGTATTGGTAAGTTTTCATTGAACCTGTATTAATATTGGGGTTTTTTTTGGTAACAACTCTTTGTTTAGGTGTAATTTAGCCATGTCAGCATTTCCTGTACAGTATCTTTATCTTTTTTTTCTGTGAATACAACTATTTGGATTATTCTTGTTATTTGCAAGGCAAAGGTTTATAGCTGCTGCACTAATTGAACTTGATGATAACCCCAATAGTCTCCCTAAACTATTTAGAAAAATTGGAAATACTACTAGAAAGATCAACAGTTCTTCCTTACTATTCAATAAATCAGATCTTATTCTTTATCATGTGCATTTTGACATTATAGAATGCTGAATTTGATAAAAACACATTTCTGAATAGAAGCAGTATATACGTATACATATACCGTACATATACATACATATATATATATATATATATATATATATATATATATATATATACATACATACATATATATATATATATATATATATATATATATATATATATATATATATATATATATATACATACACACATACATATATATACACATACACACATATATGTATGTGTGTATGTATATATGATACAGAGGAAAATGGGGGAATAAGCAGAATTAAATTGTGCTTTCTGGAAGAAAGTTGTATGACAAGAGCAAATAGGTGAACATTTATATAAAGGTACACTGCAACAGGATGGAGTGATGGCTTAGCATTTAAAGACGGTGTGCTTGTCAGCTGAAAAGTTGACAGCCTGGGTTTAAGATCCAAGCACTGTGTTAGTGGGGTGAGCTCCTATTGCTTGCCCCAGCTCTTGCCCACCTAGCATTACAAAAGCAGGAAACGTAAATAGATAAATAGGCACTGCTTCAGTGGAAAAGTTACTGCGTTTCATACTTCATGCTGGCCACATGATGACAGAAGCATCTCTTATACAATGCAGGTTCCTTCAGCTGAGAATCAGAGATGAGCACCAGCCCCTGGAATCTTGTCATGACAGGACAGGGGAAACCTTTAACCTTTATTTTAACTAGAAATGATATTAAATGTATTTTTGGATGCAATAAAATTTGAACAGAAAGCTTTGTGAATTCCTGATATTAGTTCTAATCACAGGATGTTCCGAGATAGGAAGGATCAGAAGCACAAAAGGGCACTGCAGACAATTCCTAAAAGTTGCACAGTGTCTATTCCAGTTGATATGAACAGCTCTATACAGAAAATTGCAATATTAAAAGCCTATATACTTGAAGGAATATTTTATGTGGCATAAAATGGCTGTTAATTTGACCAGAACGGTGTGATAAAGCAATTAGAAGATTGATCAGTGGCAACAAAAATGCCCAAATATGATTTAAGTTTTAATGTAATTATTAGCAAAAGTAAATACAGTTTGTTGAAAGTGTTGCATATTCTTTAATGTAATTGGTATGTTCAGATTTATTTTGGGTAGGTTGTTTTTGTTTGTAGGAAAATAAATTGTTAGGTGAGAATGTAATCTGTAACTATAATTACTTAGTTGGTCATTCATGTAACCTTGTTTTAGGTCCATATTTAAACCTTTTATCTTTGTGGATGGTGTGAAAATAGTACCAAAAGTTCAATCACCCATTTTTGGTAGTGAAGATCCTGTGAAAAAAATTCCTCGGTTTCAGGAGAAACCTGATCGCAGACACGAACTGTACAAGGCGCAACAGCAGGCCCGATTAGTCTTAGACAGTGATGAGGTAAGGCTTCCAATTGGATTTTAGAATATTGTTATTAAACTGATTGACTGAATTGTTCAGTACTCTAGGTTTGCATTTTAAAAGCAGTTCTCTTATACTTGTGGAAAATATATTAAGGTTGTGCTCCCTTTATTGCTGATTGCTTTTTTGCATATTTATAGGATAGTTTAATATGTTGATGTTTTTGTAATCTTGAAAGAGGCATATGGTGTAATGGGAGAAAAGTAACTTTCAACACATAGTTAAAACCTGAATCTTGTCTGCTATAATTACTGTATCTTTATACAGATAGGTGAAATACTTAACATTGTCTTCAAATGCTTTTTTCCAGCATGCATCTCCAATATAGCACTGCAAATAGTCCTCACTTAATATCTACTTGTTTAGTGATAGTACAATAGTGCTGAACAAGGATACTTACAATAGGTCCTCGTTACAATGTTGCAGTACCCTGCAAGCACGTGACCAATATTTGTAACTTTCACTGCCAACTTCTGACAAACAAAGCCAATGAGGAAGTGGGCATTTCTGTGATCATGGGATGCCGAGACTACATGTTACTTACTTAATGATGGCAACTAAGGCTGCTGAAACTGCTGTTGTAAGTTGGCATGGTGATGTGGCATTATGTCTTACAGATATACCAGTCCCAATTACCATCAGTAAACAAATCTTTATTTATGTCTCTATTTATATCTGAAATACAGTAGTATCTTCAACTTTTTTTCAAATGAAAATGTGCACTATATAACACATGAGCAGCTATCAAAACTAAATGAATGAATGAATACCAATATTGTCAAAAAAGTTAATACTATAATTGTTCTCCCGAAGTTGCCACCAAATTTTTGCTTTTATAATTTGAAATATTATCAATTAAAGGACAATTCATGCTAATGGTAAGAGGAATTTGGAAGTTTCTCAAAGCAAGATGCTTGCTTTTTTCTATCCTAATTGTAGCGAAAAAAATCTAGAGAAATAACTGGAAAAAAAATTCTAGGGGAACACCCATCATGGGAAAGTGTTTTTGTATTCAATTACATATGAGCCAGCAGGGTGCAACAGCAGCCAAAAAAGCTAATACAATCCTTGGCTGTATAAACAGAGGCATAGAATCAAAATCATCTGAAGTATTAGTACTGCTTTACAAATCCTTAGTAAGACCACAGCTGGAATACTGCATCCAGTTTTGGTCACCACATTACAAAAAAGATGTTGAGATTTTGCAAAAGTTCAGAGAAGAGCGACTAAGATAATTAAAGGCCTGGAGCTTAAAACAAGAACGGTTGCAGGAATTGAGTATGGATAGTCTAAAAAAAGAAGAAATACGGGTGATATGATAGCAGTATTCCAATATTTGAGGGGTTGCCACAAAGATGATGGGGTCAACTTATTCTCCAAAGCACAGAAGGCAAGACAAGAAACAATGGATGGAAACTAATCAAGGAGAGAAGCAACTTGGAATTAAGGAGAAACTTCCTAATAGTGAGAACAATTAATCAGTGGAACAGCTTGCTTTCAGACGTTGTGGGTGCTTCATCACTGGAGGTTCTTAAGAAAATACTGGACAGCCACTTGTCTGAAATGGTATAGGGGGTATAGAGCAGGGGGCTGGACTAGAAGACCTCCAAGGTCCCTTCCAGCTGTATTCTGATTTAAGTATGTTTCTTGCTGTATGTTCTGATCTTCTCCAACTTGCCATCTTCCAAATGTGCTTAGTTAGCAACTTTCAGAATTTTGAGACGGAATTCTAGGAATTGCAGTTCTTACACACTTTTCAATAATTCTGAATGTTGCAGAAGCAAGTTAAGAAAGTCTGGATTATAATTGGTTGTTACATTTTATTATATGTATGGTTAATGCACAGCAATTCAGTCCTTTCTAGTTTCCTGAGAATTTTTACATTGATGCATTTGTAAACATTTGTACAAGATACCAGGTTAAATCCTTTTAATAAAATTTCCTATTGGCCTTTGTGTTCCTTAGGAAAAAGGTCATACATTAAGAAGAATAATGTTAAACCTCGAAAAACAGGGCTTGGAAGCAATGGAAGGCATACTCTCTAGCTCTGAGATTCTTGATTCTTCAGAAATAGAAGATCTTTTTTATGACTGTGTAGATACAGAAATTAAGTTCTTCAAATGAAGTGAGTCATATTCATGTTTTTTCCCCACATTCATATTCCTATTTCAGCAAATGTTCTTTTAAAAGTAAAAAAAAGTTAACTTAGATGTTCACATTCTTCTCTATCCCCTGAATCTGTGTTTATTTCAAAGCAATTTTTGGCACATATAAGAATAAGAAGCCAACCTTCAATACATTGTGGTTATTTTTCTATATGTATATATATTTCTGCTGCATTTTAAAATGGCATTTGTAATTTGTAAACTAAGGCTTTTTTATTTATTTTTTTTCATTTCAGTGCCCATAGACACTGTTAGCCTTTGCACAAGAACATAGAAATCTTCAAGCCTTGAAAGATAATCTCACCATATTGCCGAATTTGGGAGGAAGTATTTGTCTTTCTAGAGAAACTTTCCTCAGTAGCTATATCCAGTTAACATCCTTTTTCATTATGTGTTGTCCTGTGCATATTGTTAAAAGAGGTTTTGCTGATTCAGTTAGTAGATGCATGCTGGCCAGTGTCATGTTGGAATTTTTGTTTTATTTTAGCAACTAAACTTTAGAAATAAATAATTTTAGAAAAAGACCATAGAGGTCTCAATGTTGTTTTCAAATTAAGCAGAATCTCTTGAGAAATTCCCTTCAAAATATTGATCCACTTTCAAAGGAAAGATATAACTTCTAAATATTTTTGAAAGGAAAATGTGAAAATATTAAAAAAGAAAATTCCATTATAAAGGGTGCAACTTTCAGCAATGGAATGCTTTCTCCCTGATGCTAATTTGAATGAGAATGAAATCAATTTACACAAACCTTAGAGAAATAGTCCACCAAGTTGTCTATTTCACATTATTTTATATTTCTTTGTGCTGCATTTGAAACATTTTTCCAAAAGTTTGGTTTAGAATGTTCCCAATATTATTGGAAATTTGTTGGGAAGGTTTCAAGTGAGATAGAATGCAAGGATATCGTCTATCATCTTTGCTTTAGGCAGCGAGTAAATCTGTTACTACTTTGCCAAATAGCAGCAGTCATTTAAATAGTAGAACAGGATCTAATCCAGTCAACAACGATTATCATTGTTATATAATTATGTATACTAAGATAGCCTCAAATGAGCAAGGTTAAATTTGCACACTTTGATTGACAGCGTTCAGTTAGTTAATGAGATCAACATATTTGTTTCATGAGAAAACTAGACAGATTCACAGCATAAGCATTTGCAGCAAACCAAGACTGAGTTAAAATGGCATGTGTGGTAATGGCATAACTAACTCCACCCTTATGTGTTTGCATCTCATGGTCTGACATTTACTTTTCGGGTTATGATGCATATTTCCCCAATATCCCCAAATGCTCATGTGCACCAATACTATAAAATTAGAGTTGCTTTCTTAAAAGTGATTGCAAGTGTTATTTTCCTCCAGGTTTTTGTATCCCGAATCCATTCTCCTTATGTAATTTGCTTATTGTCCATGCATCCATTATTAAATAATGGACATAATTAAATAATCAAGCTTATCTTGGCCATCAGCAAGGCATTCTTCCTACCATTGACTTCTTAATGAAAACATGGATATATGGAAGAAAGTGACTGCAAGTGAAGCCATTAGGCAATGACAGGCAATCAGATTCTAATCTCAAAACTATGGTGCTAATCGTATAATTCAAAACATAAGGTTCTGATGTTACAGACATTTCAAACTATCAGCTTTCAACAAAACTATTGTGGTCAGGTCACAAATGCTGTTTATATTGTTCTTAATGTGGGACACTCATAAAACAGATGTCAAGAATGACACAGATTCATGAGGTAAATAATAGTTTTAAAAATCATGCAGGAAACAGAGGAAAGTATTTTTCCCCTGGCACAAGGAATTAATTTTCAAGGGCCAAACTTTTTTCTAATTCTTCCAATGCATTTTGTCATTATGGAACTCTACAGATTTTCCTTAGTCAAGCAATTTATCTTACATGGAAAGCAAATAGCTATTAATTTAGGGCTTAAAAGTCCAATTTTGAAGAATAATGGCATTAAGACAGCTCAAATTTTGAGAAAAAGGGAAAATCCATAATATACTGATTTATGGACAGTTTTTGCAAAACTCCAAATGTTCCAGGTGTTCTACAAACTTTGGCCATGCTCTCTCCATGAAGATGTGTTGGAATGTAAAACACCTGATTGAAGCAAAATTAGTACATTTTTAATTATTTCTTGTAGGAGGTTGCAATCTGGAGTTTGAAGTCCCTTGGGATATATGTATTAAGACATTTATGATGGACCAAATTAATAAATTATTTCTGCACAAATAATTTTTGGGAATTGAATACTTTAATATTATTTCCTGAAACATATTAGAGATGTTTTCTTCTTTTTTCCAATAAGGAATAAAATTGTGGAAAAAATTGTAAAATTAGTTATTTTCTAGAAGTTACTGAGTCACGTTACAGTATATTATGTCATAGTCATAAGCTTATTTCATCTCTCTTCCACTCATTTTAAAATTAATTTAGGATACAGTCTGATTTTTTAAAAAATGTTTCAGTAATTCTCATATTTAAAGGGTGCAGAAAAAGATGGCTACTATATATGTCATTTCTAATTGAGCTATGATTCACTACCTGTCTGTAACTTGTTTTTAAATATAAGATCTGACTGAGCAAATAATATCTTTTCATTTTCCTTTTAGCAGACAAATTCTAATTTCTTGCCCTTCTTTATTCTGGTAATAAATTCTAGAACTCAAGAATCTTGCAGCTTTTTGCAAAAGCAAAATTAACAGTTGTTATCCAAGGGGGAGTTGCTTAACTCTTTGTGAAGATAGTTTCTAGTTGCTCTCACATTAAGCACACGAAGAGCCATTGCTGAAAATATACATACAAAACTAGCTGGAAGAACTACTGCAGTCCTACGGTTTTACCTGTAAGCAGTGCTTTTTTTGTAAAAGAAAAAGGTGCCGGAACTCACACATGTCATACAACCTGCCTTGCCTAACCTACAAGTTTCCATCCAAAAAAGGTGCCGGAACTCCGTTCTGAGCGTTCTATGAGAAAAAAAGCCCTACCTGTAAGGTAGATATGAAAATATAGTCTGGATATCCCTTTCCTTCTCAAACAAGGCAACTTCTGTTCTGAGCAAGATCTGTTCAAACAGATCTGGACACTATTATATTGAACATATACATGACCATAGGCTACCTACTGCATTTTATCTGAAAGAAAAGCAGCCCGAAGATACTTCAAGAATGAAAGCAGGATCTATGGTGGCTAACTTTGCAAGCATGTTAAGCCATAACTCAGTAAAAACCCACTGTCTTTTCTGTTCAAAAATGGCCCCCTGCCCATATTGCTGTCCCTCCTTTGTTGCTTTTTGAGGAAAATTGTGTGAGACAGGAAGCTATATTTGCCATATCCCCATTAGTTTGGTTCTTAAATGTTCCTTCTCACTCCTTTTCCAGTTGTATGTAAGTTTATACAGCATGTTATTTAGGGCCCAGCTATATAGTAAGTGGTTAAGAGTTCAGATGCTTTCTAAACAAGATATATTCCTTTACTTCATGTTCCAGTTCAAGTTTTCTTTCCACTGGTAGGCTGTGTGTCCATACCTAATTCAGAGGAAGGATGCCTCTGTTGGATTCAGCAACAAAAGCAGAGTGAGAGAAGGGAAAATATCTCTTTACTCTGCTCTGTAGAGGCAACTCGTGGTGCAGGCATGTTTCGGCCTTGTACTAAAAAACAAGATGGCCTGAGATATAGGATCTTGCTTTTTATATTTAAAATATTCACAGTAGATCTTGTATTGTAGATCTTCTTCTATTTTTATGCACTATCAATTTTAATGCTTCCTTTGGGAAGAGGCATCAAATGGGCCAGCTTTCATAGGACCACACAGGGGGTGTCAACTTTGAAAATGACACCTTTGCTGGTGGCAGTGGGACTCAGGCTGTCAGAGCGCAGGCTGGCGCTCCAGCCATCGAGAAGGCTTCACTGGTGGGGGCTCGGCCAAGAACTAGGTTGATCCAACCTGGGAAACCGTACCGCAGGAAGGAACTACAGCGTTAGCGGACCTCTTCCAGGCCTCAGTTCTGCTTTATTTCTCTCTGTCTGTGGGAATCATGACAGAGGGCTTGTTAATACAACTAGTCCTCACTTAATGTCTAGCCACCATTGAATGTTAGAATGACGCTGAAAAAACCAGTCCTTGCACTTATGATCATGCAGTGCCCCATGGTCATGTGACTGTGCAGTGCCCCCATGGTCATGTGACTGTGATTCGGGCAGTTGGCAATAGTGTCACATTTACAACTGTTGCAACAACTTGTGGTCATATCATGGTCATATACTACAATCCCAAGAAGCTTCTGACACCAAAGTCAATGGGCAAACCAACCAAAAATTCCGGGTCATAGTCACGATATTTTGCTCAAGGATTGCAAGTGAGTTGCTTAATGATGTGGCAAAAAAGGTTATAAAATTGATTAGAGTCATGTGATGCCTCACTTAACAACCTGACTGCTTAATGACATATTTTCCAATCCCTATTGTGGCTCCAAGTTGAGGACTGCATGTAACATTTTCTGTCTTTAGGCTGATGGGCTTTAGAAGAAGCTAATGGAAAATGTTTTGTTTGCATTCTTCATGCTCATTTGTGTCTCTATGTGACATTCTTTTGGATATCTATACATCTGTACTACTGAAAAAGGAAACAAAATAAAATACTTGCCAGGAATTCATATATTATATCATGTATATGCAGTAAATCAAATTTGGTAATCATGAATTAATTACAACAGAAACTCCATGGGCAACTGAACTGCATACAGTACAGGCAAACAATTTCACTTTACCAAAATATACCATATAAGAATGAAAAGCTATGTAAATTACAATATTCCATAGCATTTAAAAATAAAATTCAGGCCAACTTTAAAGCAATTTAAATAAAAATACATTATTTTTGCAACTTTTTATAACTGAACATGCACTCCCATCCTGGCCCATCTGCATCCAGCAGTCTTTTAAGTGCCATATCGGCCTGTACATATCACAACACTAACAAAAATATGCCCTACATTTTATACTGCAATTGTTGAACTCTTGATTTTTTGGAATACTCTTGAATTGTTGATCTTCTCATCTTGCTTGTGTTCGTAAAGGGGGGTTGCTTGCTTTATCTGCAAAAAGAAAAAGCTATTTTCCATGACGCCATCTATATTTATCAATTTCTTTCTTCAATGATCAAGAGGTTTAAGCTATAAATCCGAGAGAACCATCAAGACAATTTTATAAACCACTTATGTCAATTTAAAACCCTCATAATACCTTTGAATCCAGCAAGATACAAGTGCAGACATATGTGTAGTTTGTGCACACAATTCTAAAATCATAGCAATTTAATATATTTAGATAATTAAGAGACGCTTATTTGACATAGGACTTAAGACAGCAGTTTCCCAACATGTACAGGTAATCCTTGAAGTACAACCACAACTGACACCAAAATCTCCATTGCTAAGCAAGGCGGTTAAGTGAATTTACAACTGTTTTTGCTCAGGTTATTAAGCAGATCACCCTAATTGTTAAGTGAATGCGGTCATTAAGTAAATGCAGCTTCTTCATTGACTTTGCTTGTTGGAAGAGGGCTGGGAAGGTTACAAACAGTGATCATATGACCCCAGGACAGTGCAATACATGTCAGTTCCTAAGAGCCTGAATTTTGATCATGTGATAATGTGGATGCTGCAACGATCATGTGTAGAGCCTTGGTGGAGCAGTGGGCTAATGCCTCCTTAAGTAACACCAGCTGCCTGCAATTAGTGCAGGTTCGCATCCCACCAGGCTCAAGGTTGACTCAGCCTTCCATCCTTCCGAGGTAGGTAAAATGAGGACCCAGATTGTTGGGGGCAATTAAGCTGACTTTGTAATAATGCCGCTTGGGGGGGCGAAAGCCCTAATAAGCAGGCATATACATAGAATGAAGGCTACTGCTAAGCTTGTAAGCCGCCCTGAGTCTTCGGAGAAGGGCGGGATATAAATGGAATTAAAAAAACAAAACAACAACAATTGTAAGTCATTTTTTCAGTGCCGTTGCAACTTCTAAATGAAGTTGTTAAATCAATGGTTGTACGTCAATCAATGGTTGTATGTTTTTTACCCAACCAAAATTAGCAAGCTGCACAAATGATATGGCTTACTCAGAACATCTAACCTCCGTAGTAGTTGAAAGGCAACAGTGTACCATGGACTCCATTGTGCTTACACTGATGATCCCTCAAAGTCCACAAGTTTTTTCACCCCCTCTTGTCATTTCTTAAAAGATTTATTTCTAGAAAACTATTCTAAAAATGCTTATACTATTTTAAGAAGTGAAAAGATAAATCAAAGCTAGCATGCTCCAAAAGCTACCAGCTTCTAGCACCATTACATGCAGTAATGCCTTTGGTTCATGGCAGAGTCTTGCTGAGATTAGTTGGGTACATAGGTTCATTTACATTGTTCAATGTTTTCACCTTTTAAATGAATTTGTTAGTAAAACAACTGTAGTATTAATTAGAACAATTAGAACAATCCCCTCAAGCTTTTTTGGCAAGATTTTTCAGAAGTAGTTTGCTATTGCCTCGTTCCTAGGGTTAAGAGAAAATGACTGGCCCGAAGTCACCCAGCTAGATTTTACTTAATTAAATATCACAATCTTCTGGTTTCTAACCTAGTAACCAGTACATCAAACTGGCTGAGTAATTATGTACATACAGATATGTAAAATATAATAAAATGACATGTATGTATATAACTGTTCTAATAATAATTCACCTCCTGGTAATGATTATTCGTGACTGGCTGTGCCTGCTATAAAAGTCATAATCTGAGTGCATTTATCACATGTCTTCAAATTTCTATCCCTTGGTCACTCTATGCCATATGCTGAAACCAGTTTTGAATCCAAGGTAAAGAAATCACTCTAGGTCTAGGATAATGTCACTCAGCCTGAGCAACTTTTAAGATATATGGACTTCAACTCCCAGAATTCCGCAGCCAACTGATGTCTCATGTGGATGAAACAATGAAACATAAATAGGGCTGGACAATGCTTATAGATAATAGGCATGGAGACTATTATTCTTAGAGATGTGCTATATTCAAAGGCAATTAAATTGTCAAAAACAACAAAAACAAATTTCAATGGCTTGGAGATTGTTCTCAAGATGGGAGAGTATAAGGAGGTCCATGGCATAATCTTAATGATTTAGACAAAAGCTATGCGACGGGGACACATGAGCACTATATATAAAACACAAATTATGGGTACCAATGGGGGTTCCTGTGATGTTTTTGAAAATAGGGCTATTTAATCAGCAGACATTTCTCTACAGTGGCAACATTATTCCATGCATTACACTGAGAACGCCTAGAATCTCTCATAACTAGAGGGCCAAGATGAATAATACCCCCTATTTGGAAATCATTTCATATCACACTGAGATAGAAATGTTGACTTACTCCTCGCTTCTTGGCTAGGATAAATTTTCTTACAAGGCTTGAACTCCTCTGGAGGAGGAAAGTCTTCCACGGAATGGAAAGTAAATTTAGATTCAAAATCATCTAGAGAGAGTTTAATTTTAAAAAAAATCATGTTGAATTATAATAAGCAAAATTACAAGTGTGTACTAATATATATCCATCATGGAATGTTATGCAGAAGCACAGTAAAATAATCCATCCAGCATATTCTCAATTCAGTTGCATCATTTCATCATATTTTTAATTCCATATCTTTTCTTAAAGCTCCTTGTTTAGCCCCATCTATTTCCACCAATTCTGAAGATATTAGAATTGCAGTACTCTACCACAATCCTCTCTTTTGTATCTTACTGTTTCACTTTGAAAGTTTAAATCCTATGATAGATCAGTCTAGTAAAATATTCAAGTAGTTTTCTTAGCAAAAATACTGAAATGTTTGCCAGTGTTTTGTTATAAATAATTATAATAGTTGATCCTGGAATTTTTCCCTAGATATTTTGCTAATTATTAATGTCTCTCCCTTTAATATTCCTGTACAAATGTCCATTTGTCTCCCAAAAAGTTCAAATTGACATACTCAAATGCATCTGTTCCTCACTTAGCAACTATTTCAGGTCGTGACCATTCACAAATATAATAGTAATTAAAAACTTCATTTTCTGACCAATGTTTGCCTTTACAACTAAAGGTTGTGTGCCTGACAATGAATGTCAGAGTAAGAATAATGCTGGTGTAGCTCTACAAAAGAACCTTGACTGAATCAGGCAGTAGCAACCAAGGATCTTTGTAGTATCTCTCTCTCTCTCACTATGTGTTCATTTAGTGACCATTTCGCTTAACAACTTGGTAGTTGGGACAACCTAGTCACTAAACAAGGGATGAGTGTATACTGACTTTCTTTAGCAGTTTGCATTGCCATTCCTAAGCAGGCACTAGTTTTAAAAAAATATTAAGACTGTAACCTTGTGATAAGAAAAGTTCTACATTTTCTGTATATACAATACTTGTCAACAATAAATGATATGATGTTATCCATAATACCTGAGTCCTGAAAACCTGGAGGCCATGGAGATACTTGGGTGTGTTGACATTTGCTTGTGAGCTCAGTTGTGGGAGACCTCGCAGGAGGAACAGGTGGTGGCATCAACTTTGCTAAGAAGAATAAACATACAAAAAAAGAAAAGAAAACAGTGCATCAAATATTTTCATTCCCATCGCTCATTCTTGTTCAAAAAAGATCCAAACAAAACATATATACGTGTAACCTATACATCCTCAGAATATAAGGGGGGGGGAGAGAAAGAGCGATCATAGTTACATTCTAAAGCAATTTCTGGGTTGCACAATGTACAACACTAAGGATTCCAACCAGCTTCAGTTCCTAAGTGTATATAGAAAGGACATCCATACCCAATGCAAGTTAATTCCACAGGATGTAATCCAATAGGGACGCCAGTGAAAGTAGTTACCTCCACCTCTTCCTTGTCTCCTTTTCTTCACTGCGGGAGCTTGCTGTGTGCTTGGGAGGGTAGGGGGTAGAGCCACTGATGAAATGGGGAGCTTTTGCAACTGGCTCTTGGGAGGCGGTAGGGAAGCAGAATCACTGTTGCTGTTCAAGGTACTGTTACAGGTTGGTGATGTTGGTGAAAACATTGAAGTTCTGGGTGACGAAAAAGTAGACATAGAAGGTCCCGGGATAGGAGGTGGGGGTGGTGGCATGGGGGGAGAATTATGTCTTAGATCGAGCTGGGAGGAGCTTGGGCTGGAACATTCATTAATTTTGCCTGGAGGCCCAGAGGGGGATGATGGAGACAAAGGTAATGGTGGAGGAGATGATATGTGCAATGGGGAGAGGTGGCCTTTAGGAGTTCTATTCTGAGAGGATGCAGCATCAGCAGCCATGTCTGGGGAAGGGAACTTATTAGGGTGTTCAGAAAAAGGAGGTGGTACAGGGGGAGGAGGAGGAAAGATAAGTGATGGTTTGCCAGAGGGAGATGGTAATGGTGGTGGTGGTGGTGGTGGAGGAGGAGGAGGAGGAGGAGATGGAACTGAAGTAGGAGTAGGAGGAGCAGGGATGCTGGAGTCAGCTGGCATAGCGCTCTGGATCTTGGATGCTTCTGATTCATCTGCTTGCTTAGGGCCACTTGGGGAGATTTGAAAGTTGCCACTGGATTTCCCATTATTGTTGAGTGGGACTGGGACCTTCGGGGGAGAAGTTGTTTTGGCAGTAGGTGGCTTTCCAGTCCTATTCGCTGAGAAAATGAAGCAAATGCAAACAAATCATCTTTAATTTTGAAAACTGCATTCAACAATTCATCCTTTGAATAATTTAAATTATTCTAATTGTAACTAAATACAAATAATTCATCCAGATTATTGGATTCAAATGAAGAAAAACATGAAGACTATTTCTAAATCAAGTTCTTAAATTGGTCATCCTGCTATCAATTAGCTGTTCCAATCCTCCCAATTTGTTTTCAGAGATTACAGATCCAGCAATGCTATTATTCCAGGAAACAAAATTGAAGGACCTAAATTTTGCTTCATTTTGTTGCCAGCCGAAAAACAAACTAAAATAGTTCCATAGAAAGGACGGATTGTTCCTGTACATCTCAGTTACACTATACAGAGGTGAGATGAATGTTTCCAGGCAACAGTTACACTCTGGTGGATTCAGGAACAGCTGTCTTTCCACACAGCACTGTAGCTTATTAACCTATTATGGCTGAAATCTGTTTCTCTCATACACCTTTCTTACTTGCTTGATTTGGTAGTTTAACCTTGATTTCTCTGTCTGACTGACAAACAATGTTCATAAGACCAAGATAAGGTCCTGGTCACTGTTATTATTTTAGGCTGCATTATCCTTGGCTGTCCTAGAAAACCGTCCAGGAATAATAGCTACTATGAATCATAGCAACATGGTTATTAACCGGCTTGATTATACTGACTAGATTTTGAAACAATTACATTGTTCAAAGGCCTTGAGGTTTTGTGAGTTAATTTATTGTACAAGGCAGAAATGATGACAAAAACCCTAATATTATGAAATAAAAGAAAATATATTGAAAATAATGTGCAGAATATGCATGTTTGTGGTTAATGCAAACATAAAGGTAAAGGTTCCCCCGCACATGCGTGCTAGTCATTTCCGACTGTAGGGGCCAGTGCTCATCTCCATTTCATAGCCGAAGAGCCAGCGCTTGTCCGAGGACGTCTCCATGGTCATGTGGCCAGCATGACTAGACACCAAAGTCGCACGGAACGCTGTTACCTTCCCACCGTAATGGTCCCTATTTTTCTACTTGCATTTTTACGTGCTTTCGAACTGCTAGGTTGGCAGAAGCTGGGACGAGTAACAGGCGCTCACTCTGTTACACGGCAATCGGGATTCGACCCGCCAAACTGCCGACCTTCTGATCGACAAGCTCAGCGTCCTAATCCACTGAGCCACCGCGTCCCCTAATGCAAACATAAATACTGCTAAGCTTGTAAGTCGCCCTGAGTCTTCGGAGAAGGGCGGGATATAAATGGAATTAAAATAAATCAAATAAAAATAAATGCAATAACCAATTTGTGCTCAGATAATGAATAGCAAAGCGATTTTCTATTTTATGCAATTCACAGGATCCGAATGAAGTTTCTATAAGAATAGCTAACACGCTAAAAGAGATCAGCTCTTATTTGCGCTCCAAATCCTCAATTCTGTTTTGAATATTAATTTTATATGCAAAAGTACAAATTAGCATGTGCTAATTTGTAATACTCTGATTTTTTTTGTTGTTGCTGTTGAGACTCCATTGCAAACTGGATTCTTTACCTGCTAAGTCTCTTTGGCCCACTGGTCTCAGAACAGGGAAGCCTTCTGCAAAAAGGTTCCCCAATGCCTGAGGTATTTCACTGTTACAGTTTCCAGAGCTTCCTCCATCTTTGCTGGACCTTCTTCTGTCAACTGCAAAGAAGGAGGAGAGGAAGGGTATTAGTATCAGCTTTTGGTTTTTCTGCTATCTTTCTTTTGGCATAAAATGAGCAAAAGCTAATCGCTATGTATATACAATACAGTGTGGCTAAGCAAATTAATTGCCAGGATTCAGCCAATAAGCAAGATTAGAACACTAAGCTAAAAATATTACTAAATGCTTTCAATACATAACTAAATGCTAAATATATAACTGAACAAACTGTATTATGGCTCAATTATGATGTGAAATCTCTGTGACATAATAAAGAGCAGGACTTTCTGCTTCATATATTAACACAAAAATATATTGTTCTTTAAAACAGGAACTCAGGTATTACCACTGACTTTCTATAACCTCAACCAATACATTACATGCTGGGACTAAAATCTTTCCCTTTTTTTGTTTCTTTCTTCCAATGCTTCCTCTTTATCTTGTTAATTTTAAAGATTTTACCTTGGGCATTCCTTGCTATCATTTTCTTTACTTATTTTGGCTGGAAAGAATTAAATTAAATGGGAAACATTTTTTGACCTTTTTTTACATAGGAAACTGTCACTTATTTCCCTTGTGAAAGCTATGAGTGAATAACTAACAAGTGTTCAGAATGGTTGAAAAAAGAAAGGCTCAAAAAAAATGTGTCACTTGTACAGGAAAAGTGCAAGAATTAAAGTCATAAATGGGATGAGGAGGAATTAAGAATAGATTTAAGAGTGAATCCAAAATACAGTATGAATCCAAAATACAGTATATGGGGTAAATTGGAAGACATGAAAATTACTCTTCTAATTAATAAGAAGTTCAGAATGTTGAAGAAAAATGTTAGCTTGATAAGATTCATCAGCAGTCTTCAAATAATCAGGCCGATATAAGACAGATATCAGAAAAATGAAAGTGAGTCATTGAAACAGTTTTGCAATCAAGGAAAAAACAAAGGTCTCTGCCAAGAAAAGGCTTTTAATATAAAAATGATTGAGCAGCCATTGGAGCATGTCCATAAACAGAAGACTTACTGTCAATCTGCGGGGCACTGTGATCATTGATCTGGGTTACTCTTCTCAATCGAGTTCCTCTTTGGATCTCATGTAACAAAGCACTTCGACTTTTGGATTCCTCCTTTTTCACCTTGGGTGGCTCTGTGTTCGTCTGTCAAAAATAACAAGTCAAAATCCTAGACATCAGGAGGGCAATTCTCAAGCTGCTGAAATCAGTGGAATATATATCCACAAACTATGATTAGGATCAGGCAAAGGGATATTTGCATTTGTTTTCTTTCTCCCACACTGAAGCACTTTAGTAGGGAATTCTATCCAGGTAGAATCAAACTTCCATTTTCCAGATCTCTCTTCAGCAGCCTTCAAATAAAGTAATTGTCCCATTTAGTCATTTTTGATTTCTAGTGACTGGGCAAGGCAGCTTTTTTTGAATGGGACTTGCCATTGCCTTGTTTCTAGGACTGAGAGAAGAGACTGGCCGAAAGTCACCCAGCTGATTCCATGTTGATGTGGGACTCCAACTCATGGTCTTCTGGTTTCTAGTTGGATGCTTTAATCACTACACAAAAATGGTACAATTAAACTCTGAGTTGGACTTCACCCCCAAATAATAAAGTTTATTGTTTCCAGAGCAATCAGGATAATTGGTGGAATTGATAATCATAGTATAAGGTAAAGGTAAAGGTTCCCCCGCACATGCGTGCTAGTCGTTTCCAACTCTAGGGGCCGGTGCTCATCTCCGTTTCAAAGCCAAAGAGCCAGCGCTTGTACGAGGACGTCTCCGTGGTCATGTGGCCGGCATGACTAGACGCCAAAGGCGCACGGAACGCTGTTACCTTCCCACCGTAGTGGTCCCTATTTTTCTATTTGCATTTTTATGTGCTTTCGAACTGCTAGGTTGGCAGAAGCTGGGACGAGTAACAGGCGCTCACTCTGTTACGCGGCACTCGGGATTCGACCCGCCAAACTGCCGACCTTCTGATCGACAAGCTCAGCGTCCTAACCCACTGAGCCACCGCGTCCCTTAATCATAGTATAATGTAAGTCAATTGGCATTTTATAGACAGTCTTCAGCTCTTTCGATTATGAACATTAAAAACAAGGAAGGAGGAATCAATGCATTAAATGGTAGAGCAAATGTGTTGGGATTGCAGCTTCTAGAACTGCTGTAGTTACAGTCTGCAGAGCACCAAGTTGAGAAAGATTGGTTTGTATTTTACATTTTTTTGATGAAATGTAAAAGTAAGCCTGACAGACAGGTGAAGCAGAACAGGAAGGTCTTGCAAAATATGGGAAGCCCACCCATTCTCCCATCTAACCAGTAAGTGACTAATAACTAAGTATATCGGAAGTGAATCTCCTGCATTATCAAGTATCTTTGCCAGCCCAACAAGTTCAATGGACTTATTTTGATAGTTCAAAAAGCACCAACTTGTACACAGTCAGCAACTACGGCCAATTCCTTTTACCAGATGAAAATAAAATAAAATGGCAGCAGAGGAGAGTGGAAGCTAAGGAGATGGGATGTCCCTGCAGAAACCTGAAATAGTCAATCAGCATTGGGCTGCCCCCACCCCTTAAAGGTATCCTGTCTGTACTGAGTCAGCAAAGCATGTCAGATTGTACCTGATTTGAAAATTAAGAAGAAAATGCTACTCTAAAACTAGAATGATCAAAGATGCAGGCTAAGAACAAGACAGAGGCAAATCCTGGGGACATGGCAGAATAAAGAGGTTGTCAGGCCGTGTTCACATGGTAGTTAGGTACAAGTGAGGAAAGGATTAATTACATCTTGGGACTGACTTTGCTGCAGTTCTCATGGCTTATTATCATGTCACACTCTGCCTTTCTTGCTCCCCCATCTGATTTTTGTACTATCTTGTTCACTGATGGGATCCCAAAACTTTGTAAATTTCTCTTTTAATGGCATTGCCCTAATATAGGATTTGGATTTTTTCCTTAGGGCACAGGTCTGCAACCCTTGGCTCCGGAGCCACATGCGGCTCTTTCAGCCGTCTCCTGCGGCTCCCAGTCCTCTGCCATGTGCAGTCCCCCCCCCAAAAAAAAAGTGGGACAAAAAAAGTTCAACCAATCAATTCAAATATGCAGGGTAGGTGCATATATCGCCTTGGCTCCACTCTTCAGTCAAACCCTGTTCTGCGCATGCGCGCATGTACGCGCATGTGCTCACATTTTTTGCGGCTCCCAGTTTTTCCTTTTGTGAGGGAACCGGTTCCGAGTGGCTCTTTCACTGTTTCAGGTTGCTGACCCCTGCCTTAGGGCTAAAATAACTGCATTTTTATTTTGTGAAGGATATGCATGTCTCACTGAGATCCTCTTTCAATAAAGCAGCATTTCAAAGGAGACAAAGAACTAAACAAGACAAAGGAAACAAAATGCCAAGTAACACATACTTCCAAAACATGGAGGATGCAATAAAATGACAGCCACAGACCTCTCTGACCATGCTGACTACTAAACCAAAGATTTCAATCAATTATATTTTCTGAAATAAGCAAAAAGTGTTCCCATGAACATATGCAAAGGTGTTATCTCTCATGGTTCAATAATTTACTTCTTGCACAATGGAAAGGAAGGAAAACTGCTAGAGATTCATTTTTTTTAAACCCTTGTTTTAAAAATGAAGCAGCACCATACATTATTAGAATAGAGAATTACTGGTGAATGCTGTCCTACACCTCCTGTAAGCATTCGTTTTGGAATAGTTTTTTATATTAAACATTGAATTTCTTTTTGAGTCGTACATTTGCCTTTAATTGTAATTAAAGGACCCAGATTGTTAGGGGCAATTAAGCTGACTTTGTAATAATGCCGCTTGGTGTGTGTGTGAAAGCCCTAACAAGCAGGCATATACATAGAATGAAGGCTACTGCTAAGCTTGTAAGCCGCCCTGAGTCTTCGGAGAAGGGCGGGATATAAATGGAATTAAAATAATAATAATAAAAAATAATAATTAGTTTTAATTGTCTGTTTATCAACATTGTCAACTAGCTTTTTCTAGGACTTTCATTTTGGCTGTTCTATGACAAACCTGACCTGCAATTATTCTGCCTAAAAACATAACTAATAAAAGCAGAAATCAGAAAAGTTGGGGAACCATGACTCAAGAAATAATTTGGTTTTCAACTTTCTGTGATAAACACAAGAGAGATGACATAAGCATATTTAAAACATAAATAATTGTAATAAGGCTACTGCCACAATCAATTCATTAATGTTAGAGAACAGTAGGATGAGCAACTCAGGGTCCACAGGCTGTAGTTAATTGCCAGGTTTCAGTTTCAGCAACTCACAAACACACATACACACAATACAATATGTGCAAAATTAAATAAAAATTCAGATTTAGTCATGTTACTATCATATCTGTACCATTTTCCTGGCAGCATAATCTCTGGATGTCATCCTATTTTTAGATGTTTCTGACCTTAAATTATAGTTAACTAAAATTCTGAAAAATAATGAAAAGGTCACATATTGTTTTTATACATTCATGCACAAAACACACAGACTCTATTTAGCGTATTATACACTATAAGTATTTTGAATGGTTAGCCACAAATTTTCCTTCTCTCTCCCACAAATACTGTGATAGCTCCTCTAGATGGCATATTCAGGTGGGGTAATATTAGCACCAGCAAAAACTCCTGGGGGATGATGTAAAATCTTATTAATAGCTTCTATTCTTATGACTATATTTGTTGCCAAAAAAAGCTCTGACAAATTAACCTACATAATTCACCTTCAAATTCTTTGATAAACTTCTCTCTCTCACACACATATACACTATTTTCAAAAGCTGAATGTTCCATATTCCAATGTGGTTATGGCACACATTACAGTGAAATGTATACCCAATTATTTTTCTTTTGGAGAGCATCAAGCCAATACTTACTGTGAAGAACTGAAGAAACATAACTTGAAAAAGTCCTTATTTTTAAATAATCACTTCAAATTCTGATCCCAGAAGCTTTCCTGGTAGTTTTGCTGTAACTCTACTATTAGACTAGGGCCAGTCCTGGACAGATTCTTTGGTTTAAATTTAGAACCAACAGCTGTGGGGTTTGTTTTTCATTCATATGTCCACAGGTTGAGTCATATGGATGTACTACACAGTAGTTATTTTTTCTCTTCATAGGAATACCATTTGTTGGCATATGTCAAGGGGGAAAAAATCTTAATAGATCATTTGATTTTTAAATCTGAATTACTCTCTCTCCCATCCAAATATATCTACTGTGTTTCTATTTACACTATTTCCCCTCCTGGCTCTTTCTTATAGCAGGCAATTCTGGTTGCCAATCATAGGATCATAAGGCTGAATGGGACCTTGGCGGTCTTCTAGTCCAACCCCATGCCCAAAGCAGGAGTCCTCATAGTATCTTGGACAAATGGTTTTCCAATTTTTTTCTTGAGAACTTACAGCGATGAAACACTCACGACTCTGGGAAGTAAGCCATTCCATTGCTTAATAGTTCTCACTGCCAGGAAATTCTTCTTTATTTCCTAGTTGGATGTCCTCCTGACATGCTTTCACACCCATTGTTAGTTCCAGGTAACAAGAGGGAAAGCCAACTCTTCAGGTAAATTAGCTTATTCAGTGTTCGGCCAAATCTGGTCAGCCATCCATGTGCTTGAACCTTGTGTTAATCGCCCAATTTGCTTTCCTCAGCTTTGGTTATATGTATATATCCTGCTAAATCATAATTGATTCATAGACTCTTACAACAATATACGACAGAACAA
This sequence comes from Vipera ursinii, assembly GCF_947247035.1. NCBI lineage: Eukaryota > Metazoa > Chordata > Lepidosauria > Squamata > Viperidae > Vipera > Vipera ursinii. Next base: position 87,560,330 of record NC_139517.1, read on the forward strand.
AACCACTACAATATCAACAGATTGGAATAAAGCAAAACTATTGTAGATGATACACAAGATTATGACGTTAACTATTATGACCTAAAAAAAGATTGGGATATGGACACTTTAAAGATCACATTTTACTTATTACAACATACTCCAAGCATAACAGTGACTTATCAAGTACCAATGTTTGTTTGCTTAACAATGGATAAAAATCTTGACTCCCTAAAATGCATTGTTGGCCTCCAGAAGTTGGGAATGCTCCAACACTGGAAGTTTTTAAGAAGAGATTGGACAACCATTTGTCTAAAATAGTATATGGTTTCCTGCCTGAGCAGAAGGTTGGACTGGTTATGTGGAGAGAGGTTTTTCCACGGACTGGAGGCGGCACGGTTTTGTGTGTTGCCTACATCCCGTGGATGGGGCTTTGTTTGTTTGTGTGGCCTGGTTGCTGGCATGCCGGTATCGGTCCATGGACCAGGGTTGGGGACCCCTGGACTAGAAGACCACCAAGGTCCCTTCCAACTACATTATTCTGTTCTGTTATTCTTTGGGGGGGTCATTTTTAAGCCCCTGTGACTACTGCATATTGTTATTACTTATTAATCTCACTTTAACAGATTGTATGAACAAGGAATTAGAGGCTATTGTTTTAAAATATCATTGATAAGAGTGCATTCTTCATTTTTAGCTCACTCCTAGAAGGAGGTGGCATATAAAGAATTCAAAATAAACAACTCTCCAAAAATCCCACTTTCTTGATTTCCCTCCTAGAGTTCAAAAGCAACAAGAAAGTAAAGGTTATTTCTTTTATTAAATCCCACAGATGAATCTGCAAATAAGAATAAAATTAATTTCCATGACCTTGCTTTATGAAATAAGAACATGAACAGTTGGTGCTCATTTTCTTTGGCAGCTGTTAGGAGATATTCTATTATTTCTTATATAAGGAATGCTGTGTTAAATAACAAGTACAGTTTTTCTTTTTAAAAAAGGATCGAATGACTCATGCATTTAACAGGTTAGATTGTCAAGGAGAAAGGACACAGTAAATCGTTTTCCTTTATCCAACTCAAAGTCCTTCCGACAAGCCTTAAGAGGATAAATATAAAATCTCACTGAAATGGCAAATAAAAGTAACCAAACCAGAGCCTAACCAATGTTAGTTTGGCTTGATTTGGTTTGCATGTTTTTGTTGCCAATTCATGTATATTCAGGTATGAGATGTGGCCAGATTCAATCCATATACTTCTCCAAAGTCCTGTTCTTAGTACCTAGATTTACCAAGATCAAATAATTGCCACTATATTTATCCCTCTCCAAAAAATCCATATAGATATTAAGGAAGATACTTATGGGATTAAATAATTATTGGGCCTCACAAACTTCTGCATGGCTACAGAAGGCCACCTATTGCTGTAGTGTCTTCTCTGGATATAACAGAGATGAATTCTTTGGTCCTTGTTTATAATTCATATTAATGAAGAAAATTTCTTTAAATTTTTAAGAGACTGCATTGTGTAAATATATGGAAAGAAATATGATACCATGAAAATGTGTATTAAAAAGTATCATCAGGAAATTATGCTTATACTATATTTTGAAGGAATATCAGAGGATTATAATAGGTGATCAACTTGAGGCTTTGTAGATACAACCCTGTGAACTAATTCACTTTAGTTTTTTAAAGGTTGTGTATTGTACTGAATTGTGTAGGCACATTAACTATGTCAACAGTTGAACTTGTATCTGTTCATCACCTACTACAGGGCTTTTCAACCTTTTCACCGATTGTACCACTTTTCGGATATGGCAACATCCGAGTGCCACCAGTCGCCTAGCAAGGTGTCAAAAACTTGATGACCCCCCCCAAAAAAAGGAAAAAAGTAGTCCTCGACTTACAACAATTCTCTTGGTGACTGTTCTAAGTTACAATGACACTGAAAAAAGTGCCCAAGCTACAGCCAAGCAAGACACCTGCCTGCCTGCCTGGCGGCGCTCTTCCTCCTGTCCGAGGTTTTCATTGTTGTGAGCATTTCTGTTGAGGACTGGCAGTGGGGGTGGGGTGGGAGTGTTTGGTTTTTATTATCCCCATCTGCTGGGTGGTTGCAGCAGGTTTTGGTCACTTCACATGACCCTGGGACACTGTGACGGTCATAAATATGAATCAGTTGCCAAGCATCTGAATGTAAATCAGAAGACCCTGGAGATGCTGCAACATTCCAGCTGATTGGTGCTTCTTCTGGGCTCAGAAGCGCCAGGATCAGCGCCGAGCTCCAGCTGGAACCTGGCACTGATCCTGGCGCTTTCACTGAGCCCTGACAGCCTCAAAGAAGCATTCATCCTGGCACTTCTGCTGAGCCCTGACTGCCCTGCAGCTCCAGCCATCTCTCACTCAGGCTTGTGCGGTGCTGCCACCGGTTCAGCTCATTCCCCTCCAGCACTACCACTTTTCTAGGATGGTCGTGTAACACCTGCCAGGTGCCAATGTACCACAGGTGGCACCCATACCACTGGTTGAAAAGCCCTGACCTACTACGCAGTTCCCACTTATGTGTTTTTGCCTCCTGTCTAATTTGACCTGACAAAATGTTACAGTTAACTCTAGACATCTCTGAAAATCAAAGAACAATATATATGATTATACCGAACAATCCATTTCCAGAGGGGTATTTGTTTCTTCACCTGAATTTTTATGATCTGCACAATTATTCAGAAATTCAACTGTAGATTGGCTGCATATGGCTTTTTTACATTCTTATTTTTGAAAGGTAATAAAACATAAAAGAGAAAGATATTATTCTTTGTGAATACATTTGATGAAGTCCACAGATAAGTGAGTAAGATATGGAAACATCTTTCATTTTCAGAGATTAACAGAGTGTAAACATTGATCTGAATATTTTTTTACTTGATTAACATACTGCGTTAGTCCTTTAATTCAGTCCTGTTAAGTTCTGAATGTGCAGAAAATCCTATCTAGAAAACTCTTACATTAATATGTATTGTAAAGAGCTTGGGAGATTTCCAAGTGGCTCCCCAGAGGTTAGGTTTGATGATCTCCAAGCATGAGCACTGCTTATATATTTTCCACTAGCAGGCTAAGCTTCCTACCTTTGGACCATGGAAAGTTTAGCATTAGGCAGCCACAGAAGTAAACCAATTGGTCTAAGGAACTGGGGAAAATTTTGACCAGATCAGATGACTCAAACATCCATTTAGTCTTTGGCCCAGAGGCAATTTCCATTTCTTGACCTCCTTTCTAATAGCTTTTTTAAAAAAAAAAAACAAAAATGTTTAAGTACATTTAAAGCCTAGCTACAGTCCAGATAGAGGATGATTTAAAATCCAAGACAGTTTTCTGCACATGACTTTATAATGCTAACTTGAATCCTTGTTTTGCTCTTATTGGCTCTCTTTCATTTGATTTCTGCCTTAATACTTCAGTTCTGTTTAATGTAGACCACATTCCCGCCTTCTGGCCTGGCAAGCATCACCCTGATTGCTTAATCTCAAAACTCAATTGATATCTATCCATTAATTGTGCAATAAAACAGAATGAGCTTGCTTGCATGTCTTTTATTCCTCATTTGCATCTTTCTTCATAAAAGAAAAGAAATGAGAGTTGATGATATTCTGTCAAAGCCTTAATTGGTACAATACAGTATTAATATTCCCACCATGTATTTTAGTTGCTACAACTATCCGCTTTCCAGTCTCTTTAAGATGATCAGTTTTCACTGCAATAGTTATCAGAATAAATAACAGAATACCTATTCTAAAAGAACAATGGCTTGTAATATTTTTCAAGACACTTTACAATAAAATTAGAATATCTTAAATCCAAGGAAAAAAATGAGATAAAGTAGTTTTAAAGCTAAACTATTTCTAAAGCTAGCTAATCTAATAGATTTACAAAAATATTTCTATAATTTGTGAAAAGTGAAAAATAAAACAAAAAAACCCTTTTATTCTCATATTACAAAGACCAGTTTGTATGCATCAACTATAAATATATGGAGGTTTTCTTAAGTGATAGTTTGGAATATCACAGTACTCTTTGTAATTAGAAAATGAATGAGTTGAAAATATACTGGATTAATAGTATACCTGATTAACATAACACAATCAAGATTAGAAGGTGAACTATCAACTATATTACAGAATGCAGCAATTATAATACATAAACTGTGTTAGCAAAATATTATAAAATCCAAATCTAAGCAATTAAGATAAACTAAACATAATGGAAAATGAAAATAATTTATTTTAAATAAAAATAGAAAATATAAACATTTACTTAACAAATATATCTATGTATTTTGAAGAATAAATTCTCCTAGTTTTCTTTTAAAAGATGCATTTAAAATGCAGCAATTAACAAAACTTCAGCATTTTATATTTTACACAGCTTTAAAGTACCTGTTTAAAAGTGCAGTAGTATTACTATTAAAATTTTTCAGAAATAAAGTTCAACTCCTGTTAACATGCAAAGAATTTTTTCAAGTTTGGATCTACCTTAGAACCTCAGATTTCACAGTGACCTCCCATCTAAATACCAAACAGACCTGACACTAACTGGCCTTTTTTCAAGATCAGCAAAACCTAGTTAGGTGCTGCCACCTACAGAAGGCAAATATGACTAGCACTCTTTAAAGTTTAATCAAACCAGGAGAAAAAAAAACTTACCAGAGGAAATGAAGGTAGTGGTGGTGGAGGAAGATGATCTCCAGATGATGATGGAAAAGAAGTAGGGGAAGTTAGCGGTGGAGGCACTCCAGAAGAAGATGGAGGAGGAGGAGGTGGTGGTGGTGGTGGAGGAGGAGGAGGAGGAGGAGGTGGTGGTCCTCCAGAGGAAAAGGGAGGGAGAGGTGGAGGAGGTGGTGGTGGCGGCGGCACAGGCATCTGTTGTCCACAATCACAGATCGAATGCACTATGAGGAAAATCAGTATATGTAACTATATGCCCAGGGCCACCTTTCACTTAGTATATAAGGTGGAGGGTTGTTTTGTTTTGCTTTTTACACACCTTAGATCTCTAAATGGTAAGCAGATACGTTATCCTTTATTTCATTCCACATACAAATCACATGCACAAAAGAAATCTCGGCAAGTTCCTAAGTAAAATATGCATTTAACAATTGTAGCTGTTCACATTGATTAACTCAAGAAGTCTTTGAGAGAAGATTTTATGATTATGCCCTATTCTGCACTCTAAACATATAATTGAGTGGAAATGAAAGAGTAATACTTACTCTATTAAATAACTAGTTTGGGAATTCTAGGAATTGCAATCTCATACATCAGAAGCCATCAGATAGAGAACATTGGCCAAGTACTATATGTTCATGTATAGCAGAACAGCAGTGATGCATTACTATTACACTGATTGACCAATCGTTTATCAGCATTACAGTTGCTCTATAGGGTGAATTTGCTGATCTTCAATTCCAACTATGCTGCCAGAACATGTTCATATCCAAAATATATTTGTCAATCTATCTTTTTATATTATAAGAAAGTCAAATTTCCAGTCAAGTCCAGCCAAATTATATATTCACAGCATTCTGTAAACTATCTTCCCAGAAAAAAAATTTCTTTTATGCATAGGTACTTTTTCCAATAGGTAATCCAAAACAGAATTGTATCTGAAATGAATTACAGATTTCCATTCAGATATTCAAAAATAAAACAAAAAACAAACAAAAGTGGCATGTTGAGTAATCTTAAAAACACATTTCTAATTAGGGATTTTGGAGAGAAATTTCTCTCAAGATGTAGGAACAAAGATTCAATACGTACTGCCTACTGTCTGATACCCTTTTTCAGACTTACAACATCCTCCTTTACTAAATATAATGATTCCATTCAATCAAGTAATTTAGGAAAATAAGCAAATATTTGTTTAAATGGAAGCTACTGATTAAAACAAATATAGTGACACAAATCAATTCTGCAAAAACCAATCTCAGTACATAGCTCCATCCTTCAGTAGATTTCATGATTCTGACATCACGTCATTCATTCCTCATTGATCTGTTGATCACAGGTCTCAAAATGAAAATAAAAATGATCACTATGAAACAATAAACAAATTAACTTTGGTGTGTAATGGACCACTAAATACCTCATTACTTTATAAAGCAATTCAAAGAAAGCTTTATAAAGCTTTATAAGTGAGGCAATTTTATTTGTGGCTACTATGGTATATGCAGGGACACGGTGGCTCAGTGCGTTAGGATGCTAAGCTTGTTGATCAGATGGTTGGCAGTTTGGCGGGTCGAATCCCGAGTGCTGCGTAACAGAGTGAGCGCTGTTACTCGTCCCAGCTTCTGCCAACCTAGCAGTTCGAAAGCACGTAAAAATGCAAGTAGAAAAATAGGGACTACTACAGTGGGAAGATAACAGCATTCTGTGCGCCTTTGGTATCTAGTCATGCTGGCTACATGACCACGGAGACGTCCTCGGACAAGCGCTGGCTCTTCGGCTTTGAAACAGAGATGAGCCCCTAGAGTTGGAAACCACTAGCACGCATGTGTGGGGGAACTTTTACCTTTACCTTATGGTATATAATTTTGATTAAAATTCTTTCAGACCTATTAGAAAAAAGTCATTTAAATTGGGATGACTCCTGATGATGATGTATACATACACATGCAGTTTTCTTGGCAGCAATGTAGTATTCTGCTAATTTTTGTCCAGGTATTAGTCAATCCTGATCTTGTTTAGCTCCAAGCCCAAGTATCACTACTAATGGCACAAATATGCCCTCAGGTCCAATTGGTCATGATCACTACATCTATGAAGGTTTATGGGTAAAAGCAGTCTGTCATTCATTTCTTTGAAACTTTTTTAATTACCCAATCTTCTCAGCACGTGATCTGACTACAAGTAATTTGACTTTGAAGATGAGGGGTTAGAAAGGGAAGTCATCAAATTTACAAATGACACCAAGCAATAGCAAACACTCCAGAAGATAGGTTCAAGATACAGAAGGATCCTGACAGACTTGAACACTGGACCCTATCTAACAAAATGAAATTCAATGGTGAGAAAAGTAAGGTTCTACATTTAGGCAAGAAAAACCAAATGCACAGCTATAGAATAGGTGGTACCTTGCTCAATAGTAGCAACTGTGAGAGGGTTCTTGGAGTCCTAGTGGACACTTAAATATGAGCCAAATTTTTTTATACAGCTGCCAAAAAGCCAACCCATTTCTAGGCTGCATTAACAGAGAGGACAGAATCAAGATCACATTAAGTGTTAATACCACTTTGTAATGCCTTGGTAAGACCACACTTGAAATATGGCATCTAGGTTTGGCCAACATGCTATAAAAAAAGATACTGACACTTTAGAAAGAGTGCAGAGAAAGCAACAAAGATTATTAGGGACCTGGAAACTAAAGCATATGAAGAACAATTGCAGGAATTGAACATGTCTAGTTTAATGAAGAGAATGGTTAGGGAGTGACATGTTAGCAGTGTTCCAATATCTAAGGGGCTGCCACCTTTTAGATATTGTCACCTCTGGACCTGAATGCAGAATAAGAACCAATGGATGGAAACTAATCAAGGAGAGAAGCAACCTAGAACTAAGATGATATTTCCTGACAGTTATAACTATTAATCAGTGGAATGACTTGCCTCCAGAAGTTGTGGATGCTCCAACACTTGAAGTTTGTTAAGATTGGACAACCATTTATCTGAAATGGAAGATGGTTTCCTACTTGAGCAGGAGGTTGGACTAGAAGACCTCCAAAGTCCCTTCCAACTCTTCTATTCTGTTAAGTACTTAGCTTTGAGGCTAGGTTTCATATCAGTGCCATAAAATTTCATCTACTAAACAATCTCATGTTATTCCTGCTTGAAGACTAAAATTCTTCATATAATGTATTACCATCTAATATACTTGGACCTCTTCAAAACTGGCATGCAATTTCTGATCTTCTGAATTCCACAAACACGGATTAAAGGCCAGTATTTTGCCATTTTCTCCTGGTCTAGAATTTATTAGAATAGAATTTGTATAGTTCATCATAAACCTGTCGCCTGAAGTGGATTTTCAGAGTACTTCTGTTATTTCATCTACCCTCCTCCCCCTCACTTCCTTTCACACATGCTAATGTCACCCATCTCTGCAGCTTATTCTTCTGCAGGACATATGGAGAATATGTTCATTCCCCACCCCTTGCTGTGAGTCAAGGGAAGTAGGATAGGCAGCAGTCGCTGTAGACTCTCATATTTAGTCCTGAACAATTGGATCCCATTATATTTAACCTTAAAACCTTGAAATATTTAGCTTCCCCCTTTCTATTTGTGTCATAATTGCACCATGGCAACTACAGATGGCTGTACAGTCTCTATTATTCAGAAGAAAAAGTATGCTTAGAAACAACTGCTCTAGCCATGCTTGCACTGCTGAACATAACATTTGATGAATTTTGTACAATGTAGAAATTCCACCATATTCTATTAGCACTAATATATACTAGGACTTCTATATATTATGGGATGCGGTGGCTCAGTGGGTTAGGACGCTGAGCTTGTCAATCAGAAGGTCGGCAGTTTGGCGGGTCGAATCCCGAGTGCTGCGTAACAGAGTGGGTGCCTGTTACTCGTCCCAGCTTCTGCTAACCTAGAAGTTCGAAAGCACGTAAAAATGCAAGTAGAAAAATAGGCCACATGACCACGGAGATGTCCTTTGACAAGTGCTGGCTCTTCGGCTTTGAAACGGAGATGAGCACCGGCCCCTAGAGTCGGAAACGACTAGCACGCATGTGCGGGGGAACCTTTACCTTTACCTTTACCTATGTATTATGATATAGAGCAATGTTTCTCAGTGGGCATCTTTAAAACATGTGGACTTCAACTTCCAAAATTCTCTGGTACAAAATACAAAAGTTAAAAAAAAAATAAGAATCAGGGATTTGGAGAAACACAAATATTAAGGCAAAAGAAAACAGTTAACATTCAATTTTTAACTTGGCGTTTTTCAGGGCAAGCAGACTTACTCTCAACGAAAGCAGTGGTCAGTGCTACCCTTTATCTTTATTTATTCCGAAGGCCTAGAAATGTATTATGGGAATCTTTAGTACAGATTACAGTAGAAAAGCCATGCACTCTTTCATGCTGTCCAAAGTCCCTGGATTTGCTAAGCTCAACTTTTCCAGCATGTTCATTTTGGATTTTCAGAGATTACAGGATTTAAGACTTGCATATCCTTAAGTTATCAATTTCATTCTTTTTAAAAATTGGACCTCTCCCCATGCCTCATTTTTATCCCATTCCATGGTGTAATAACTCTAATTTCACCACTTGTTCGTGGTCTTTTGATAAGTATGGTCTCCAAGGAGGTATCTATGCCCATTCATATACATTGCTTACTCATGCTTAAAGAAAATATAGAAATATAATGAGGGAGATTCCATAAGACTTCCATAAGCAAAAGGAGAACTCTCAAATAATAAAGCATGACATGCCAGTGACCAAGCATTAATGCTAATGTAAAGCAGATAGGTAAGTTAAACATGTATGCAAGTTTTGTCAGAGCAATAAACTCTCCTTTTTGACCTTACAAATTCCAACTTTTCAAATGTAGGTTATAAATAAATATATTCCACAGTAAAACTCTTCCTACCCGGCTTCAATCACTATTAAGAGTTTGTTTTTGATGATCAATTGGAGAATTGCTTCTCCTGGAAAAAGCATTTAACACAAGACCATTCCTACATCATTCTTAAAGAATGGTCTCGGATGGCATGCAAATAACTTGAAGATCTTATGGCGTAATGTGAAAGTCACAAATGTTATGCTGTCTATGTCAAGGAAGCAGTAAGTGACATGGTGCACAAAATCATTATATGCAACTGGCAGCAAAGAAATTGCCAATGGTACTACCAGAAATAAGAGGGTCCCGCAATCACACCCAACAGATTCATTTCTTTAAAATTTCAAATGACATGTAGGCAGTGTGGGTCATTAGCTAACTTTTTGCCAGAGAAAGTCCTTCTGGACTATGGGTCTCTAGATCTCACAAGCAACTAGTCTGGTTGCTAATCTTATTGCTCACTTGTCATTTGAGAACACCTGGTTAGATAGTTTGAGAAACAGGAGCCTCATCTAAAAAGCCTTTTGACTCTTTATATTCTTATATTCTTGCATAATGCTCAACAACTATTTTAAGCAGCTCTTTCTTTACCTCATTAATGGCCTCCTGACTGAGTCATCTGTGTCTGGTGCTTGTTCTGCAAAGAAAAACTATTGCTATTAGATGCTAATCAGCATCTTCTAGGAAAAATATTTTTTGAAGCATGCACCCATTCCTGGATGAAATTAAGATTTTTCCTTTAACTGAAGCTTCAGGAAATTTAGACAGGAAGGTGAAAGATTCTAGAAACAGGAAATCTAGATATGAGCAGGGGACTCTGAGCTGTTGGTAGACAGCATACCATATAACAATATAGACATGTTATTTCATTCTTGGAGTCCCTTCCTATGTCAAAGCAAACTTTCTCCTGTAAAGAATAGCAAAAATATTTTTTTTCTGTTTTCTGTAGCTAAATGGCTAAATTTTATCAGAAAAATTCTCCCAAATAAAAGTTTATCGATCTTTTCTCTTCCATAAAAACAGCCAATGTCTGCCCAATTTTCTGAAGCAAATCTATTTTCAACCTGAACGTGAGTTGAGGCAGGAGGCAGGCTGGACAGGGCATAATCAGTCCAAAAGCAGCATACAGAAGAATCCTTGCAGACCTTGTGAACTTTAATTTCTCTCCCCCCAACACCAATGTTATCAGCCTGTTTTGATTTAATCACACTAAACTACCCCTGACATTTTTAATGAACTGTCCAATATTTTACTTCATTATTTTTATTGTTAAAAGATCCATATTTTTATAAACTATGAAAATGCATTCACAGGGTAAAAATAGTTATACACCCAATATTGCATTTTGAAATGAATTAATTTATTTACAATCAATAGTAGAAAATTTAAATGTTATTTCTGAGAAGAAGGGTCAACCAATAACATTTAGGAGGAGGCACTTATTTTATTAGGAAAACATACATCCAACCCTTTCCCTGTTCAGTTGTGTCTAATTGTAGGAGATCGCCTGTACAAGTTCCTGCAATTTTTCAAAAGTGGTTTCCCATTGCATTTTTCCTAGGGCTGAAAGAAACTGACTGGCCCAAAATTATCCAACTGGCTCTGTGCCTAAGACAGAAGTTACACTCTCAGATTTTAGCCTGATGCTTTAACTACTATATCAAACTAATTCATAAGTATTATATTAGAGGAGCCCTAATAAGGCTAGATAATGATCAGTTTATAAAGTCAGCAAAAAGGAGCTTAAATGCAAAACATAATCGTTTAATATTCATTTTGACTTGCACTTTGAACTACAATACAAAAATAATTTGGCACACATGTATTCTTATTTCCACACGAATGACTTTTTCTGAACTTGGAAGCTACTTAGCAGGATTGGATCTGAATTATTCTGGGATAAAGACTTCCCGGAAGTCCTAAATCCATTGTTTAGATTAGCAAATTTTAAAAAATCTAAGAAAAGGATAATAACCAAACACTTCTGACATTAGCCTTGAATTAATTTTATTAAGAATAGCTCTTATTTTTTGCTTCTGGTCAACTGTATCTTCAAAGCAATTGTATTTTCAAGGACTAGATTAAACAAAATTTTCTCCCAAGTGTTGGGACTCCTTAAGAGATTAAATTACCTAGAAAGTTTAGTTTTGACTACACATTGCCTTCACAATGTGTCAGAAGTACTTAAATTTATATATGGGCATCCTAAAAGACAGCACTTGCTTCTCTGGAAAAGAAATGCTGGGAAGCATGCATCAAATGCAAGGGTTGGTTCACAGACTATGCTATACCTGGATTGGCAACCTGTATTCCCTCAATTCCTTTCTAAAGCTTTTGAAATGCTCTGTCATAGCAACTCTTGAGAATAAAAAGTACTGGTTCCTACTACTGTAAAATGACGGAAATATTAAAACTTCCCCAAATCAAAATTAAAAAATTTCCCCCAAATAAAAGGTTATTAATCTTTCCCTTTCCGCAAAAGCAGCCATACCTGCCCAGTTATCTGAAGTAAACCTACCCATTTTGTGACCTTTAACTCCACCCCCACATTATCTGCAGCTGTTGATCACCAAAGGATTGGCCAACCCTGATTAGGTTTTTGCCATAGTTTTTGAATAATGCTAACACAGATACTTATATAATATACCTATGCATATATAAATTTAAATTGCTCCTCTTTGAATTTGAATTTTTCAAACTTCCATTAAAGTTTTCGACATGAATATCCACTGTATGTCTTTTAGCAACAGCCAGAAATATTTTTACAGAATCTGGTCAGCAGCAGCTCTTATTTTCCATGACGGCCATGACGGCCATGGACCTGACGCAAGTAATTTCGGGACCGACTCATGAGGGAGGCCACACCCTTGACCTAGTTTTTTTATCTGGACGGTGGTTAGATGATCTTGGTGGGGGCTCTCCAATTATTATGCCCCTGTCATGGACCGATCATCATCTCCTGCGGCTGGTCTTCCGTTTTGCCACCCCCCGCCGTGGGTGTTTGGAACCAATTAAATGGTACCGCCCCAGATGCTTAATGGATCCCCAGAGGTTCCAGGCGGCGCTGGGGTCCCCACCTGCCTCCCTTGCTCACAGCTCGGCAGATGCCTTAGTGGAAGCCTGGGAAAGGACGGCCACTGAGGCTCTTGACCGAGTTGTACCCCTGCGGCCCCTGACCCGGTGCAGATCCCGTCGAGCTCCATGGTTCTCTGCGGAGCTCTGGGAGATGAAGCGTCGGAGACGGGGCCTAGAGAGCGGTTGGAGGTCCAGCCGATCCGAATCCGACCGATTGCGACTAAGAGCCTACTTTAGGTCTTATCTCGCTGCGATAAGGGAGGCGAGGTCTAACCACTTCGCCACCCTTATCGCGTCCGCAGATAATCGCCCGGCCGCCCTGTTTAGGGTGACTCGCTCCCTCCTAAATCAGGAGGTGAGGGAGGATCCCTTGCAGGGTCGTGCCGAGGAGTTTAACCAACATCTGTCGGACAAAATCGCTCGGATTCGGACTGGTCTGGACTCTGACTGGGCAGAGTCTGACGATCAGGACACGGGCGGTCTTGTCGATATCACCTGGGAGGGGTTTGACTCTGTGACTCCGGAGGAAGTGGACAGGATCATGGGGAGGCTGAGCACCACATGTTTATTGGACCCGTGCCCTTCCTGGCTGGTCTATGCAGCCCGGGAGAGGACACGCAGCTGGTTCCAGGCAGTTATATCGGCTTCTCTGAGTGAGGGTAACTTCCTCGCCGTCTTGAAAGAGGCGGTGGTGAGACCTCTCCTCAAGAAGCCTGCCTTGGACCCAGCTGTATTGAACAACTTTCGTCCTGTCTCCAACCTTCGCTTTCTTGCGAAGGTTGTTGAGAGTGTGGTGGCGCATCAGCTCCCTCTGGTCCTGGATGAAGCGGATTATCTAGACCCGTACCAATCGGGTTTCAGGCCCGGGCACAGCACGGAGACAGCATTGGTCGTGCTGGTGAATGATCTCTGGAGGGCTCGGGACAGGGGATATTCCTCTGTTCTAGTCCTATTAGACCTCTCGGCGGCTTTCGATACCATCGACCATGGTATCTTGCTGCGGCGTCTCAGGGGACTGGGAGTGGGAGGCACAGTCTTACAGTGGTTCTCCTCCTATCTCCAGGGACGTTCGCAGTCGGTGTTGGCAGGAGGGCAGAGGTCGACCGCGAGGTCTCTCATTTGTGGAGTTCCTCAGGGGTCGGTCCTCTCGCCTCTCCTGTTCAACATCTACATGAAACCGCTGGGTGAGATCATTCGTGGTTTTGGAGTTGGGTATCATCAGTACGCTGATGATACCCAACTTTTCCTTTCGACCCCAAACCACCCCAGTGATGCCCTCAACGTGATGTCCCGTTGCCTGGAGGCGGTTCGGGTCTGGATGGGGAGGAACAGACTTCAACTCAACCCCGACAAGACTGAGTGGCTTTGCATACCTTCATCCCGGGTTTATTCGGACATTCCACCTCTGGCTATGGGGGGTGAACTATTACCCCCCGTAGATAGGGCTCGCAACTTGGGAGTCCTCCTAGATTCATGGCTCACCTTGGAATACCATATAGGAGCTGTGACTAGGGGGGCCTTCGCCCAGGTTCGCCTGGTGCGCCAGTTGCGGCCCTATCTTAGCCGGGATGATTTATGCACGGTCACTCATGCGCTCGTGGCCCCTCGTCTGGACTACTGCAACTACATGGGGCTGCCCTTGAGGACCACCCGGAAGCTCCAACTGGTACAGAATGCAGCCGCGAGAGTTGTGTTGGGAGTCTCCCGATACTCCCACGTTACACCTCTGCTCCGTGAACTGCATTGGTTGCCAGTTGTCTTCCGGGTGAGATTCAAGGTACTGGTAACGGTGTTCAAAGCCCTCCATGGCATGGGGCCGGAGTACCTTAGGGAACATCTGCTGCCGGCATCAAGCTCCCTGCGCCCTGTGCGTTCCCACAGAGAGGGCCTCCTCAGGGTGCCACTGATCAGAGAATGTCGATTGGTGGCCCCCAGGGGGAGATCCTTCTCTGTGGGCACTCCGGAGCTGTGGAATCAGCTACCGGTAGAGCTCCGGATGGTGCCATATCTTCGCTCCTTTCGTCGCGATCTCAAGACGTTTCTGTTTGTACAAGCCGGCCTAGCCTGATGGGGATTGGTGGGGTTTTTTATTTTTGGTGTCTTAATTTTATCTTGGGGTTTTAGAATTGTATTCCAATTGTTTTAACTTGGGCAATCATTTAATCTCTTTTTAATGTTTGTATTTAGTATTTTATTCTGCCCTGTGAACCGCCCTGAGTCCTCAGGGAGAAGGGCGGTATAGAAATATTATTAAATTAAATTAAATTAAATTAAATTTTTCATATTTAAACTGAGGAACTTTAACTGCTGTTTAGGTTGCATTAAAAGAAGTATATCTTCTAAATCACTGCCAGCCCTTTGGAGTAGTTTAACCAGAAGACCAAAGTTATGAATGTTAATACTATTTTTATTGTAAGGTTACAGTAACAGAATCTTGCAAGTCCTCCTTCCTTGCCTTTATGTTTAAGAGAACTAGGGAGGGTCAAGTCTGAGACATTTTCTCAAATTACATTCCTGCTTTGGACTCAGATTTCTCTTATCTGACTGTTGTCTTTGTTATTCTCATTACAGTCATAGATCGTACATGTTCTACTCTATTTGGTATATTGAGTACTACATTCTGTTATACGCACTACAGTTTACAAATTTAGACCAATAGGTTCAATGAAGATAAAGAAAATCAGGAAACCAGGATCTATGCTTCACGAGAAGAAATGGAGTGAAGTGAGCATGATTGACAATATAGATAACTAAGGAGAGAAAAGAAAATAGTTTTCAAGTGCTTGAAAGGATGTCAGAAGGAGGTCAAGACCTGCTCTGCATTACTCCACAATGCAGGCACACAGAATAAAGTTATCAAAAAGTCAAAATCTACTTCAATGTTAGAAAATAACTTCCCAACAATAAAAAGAGTTTAATCAACAGCTTAGGGAGATGGCTTCTCTTCATTATTCATGTCATGGACAGAGGCTAAACTATTGGTGAGAGATGCTTTAACTTAGACTATTGCATTGAACAAAGTATGGGTTCCATGCCCCAAATGACCCTTCTCAGAAGTCAGGGATGAAGAAATAAGAGAAATAAAGAGGCAACGAGTAAAAGAACACCTCAAATCAACGCTGTAATATTCTCCAGCACTAAAAAATCTTGCAGGAACTTTCTCCAAATGGATGTTTCTAATATATGTTCTTTCAGGGGCAAGTCCCATAATATTGTTGTTGGCAGCCAAAAGCCACCACAAAATCATATTTCACCACACACACCCATTAAAAGCTTGTTTGTGTCTGTAGCAATCATTTCTCCTAACCACATTTCTAAAGAGTGTACTCAACTGAATACATTTTAAAAAGTTATTTAATTATTTTTTTAAAAGATCAGACTTTCAATAAACAAAGATATAGCATAGAAATACCTACTGAATTATTTGTTTAGCCATTTCACCTCTAACTAAATTATTTAGAAAAGGCTTCTGTATCCATCCTTTTTCCTCCAAGGACCTCTGGACTTATCTCCACAACAATCTACATGATTGGCAAAAGCTACAGGATTAGGCAACATATGATCACCCAGATGTTTCTGAAGATCAAATCTCAGTAGTCCCAATTAATATGAACAATGTTTAAAAATGCTGGAAGTACAGCAACATCTGTAGGCTTGCAAGGTTCCCGCTCCTGAGAATAAACAATATAATTTATGCAGAGATTTCTTTCCTTACTCAATTTAAATGTAGTTACTAAACCATGCCAAAATTATTAGATACAGGTACATCATGTTAAGTACCCCATATCAAGTCTGATTTTGTGTCTGCCTACATTTACATTTTCTCAAGAGCTACTGAACAGGAAGAGGAAATAGGAGCTTGGCAGTGGATTTCAACAGAAGAATTTATGGAAGTTCCTAACAAATTTTCCCTCTACGTCAAGTTTGTGCTTGGCTAACCTGACAACTAAAGCCATTTCCTCAGTAGTGATTTATGACAATCTCAAGCCATTGTTGCAATATGTGTGTCTTTGATAGTTATATAGTGGCACAGTAATGGTTGATTTACCAGGAATACCAACCTTGAGCTATCAAAAAGGGAACGAGAAGCGAGATAAGGGGATCCTAGAGGGCAGAAGAGATGTGACTACATTTAAGATACAGTATCCTGGTACTTGATGTCACCTTAGCATGACAGTGGCGTAGCGTGGGTTGTCAGCACCCGGGGCAAGCACCCGGCCGCTGCACTGTCCCTCCCCCAGATAGTCCCTCGCTCTCTCTCCACACCGCACCGCACGCCTGGCACACCCCCCTCCACAGTGGGCGGCGACCCGGCGGCTCGGATCGGATTCGCACAGCCAGCACTGCAGTGAGAGAGAGTGAGTGAGCCAGGCAGGGGCAGAGAGCTGCGAGTGCGAGCGCGCTCCCCCAGATGTTGCGCCCGGTGCGGCCGGCCCCCCCTGCACCCCCCACGCTACGCCACTGTAGCATGAGGAACCAAAACAAAGCATGCCAACAAGAATAATCAGTTTCTGGGTTACAAGGCATGTTCTCTGCCTGGAGCTAATAAAAAAATGCAACAATGATTTCAAAGGTACATGGAGTCCAATTATCATTTCCTGCTACTCCATGTGGATCAAATGATACTGAAACAAACAGCCACAATCACATTATATGGAATTGGAAGGTCCAGAACAGAAGTTTAAAATCTAGGGCAACGTTTCTTAATTTTGGCAACTTTAGGCTGTGTGGAAGTCCATACAGTTTAAAGTTGCCAAGCTGAGAAATTCTGATCTAGGCGCTCACATGGTCTTGTGACATTAGTGGGAAAGGAAAGAGGAATACAAGAAATGAGTTACTGTTTATACCAATAATATTTATGGGAGATATTTGGATTCTGAGACTATCATCTTAATTGCCGAGATTGATGGACTGCTAATATGAGATTGACTGCATCTCAGATATACAGTAGACTTACGTACTATAAAAGGAAGAGAATAGCTTTCATGGGATATATTAATCCATTCAATACAAAATCAGAAAGATAATGAAGATAATGGGATTAAGAGTATATGTGATAATGCACACAATATGTGCAAAATGAAAAAATAAACTAGAATGCAACCTAGAAAGGACAATATTTAACGTGCATAATGTGCACATGTTATGTGACAAGAAAAATGAGATGTCTCCTGATTTGAGTACAGAAAGATAAAAGGGTTCAAAACAAGCCGAAACAATTGGAATGGATGAAATGTTAAAAGTATCTATCTCTATTCAGAAATCCAAGTAAATGAACTCCTGGAGCAGGATCCAGGAATCTGTAAGCCAATCAAACTGACATTAATCCTGAAAAGTACATCATAATAAGCTTGTTTCAAATCTCCAGAGATGATCAAGGTGATAATTATTACCTACCAGCATGAATTTCTCAGCACCCAGACTTTAAACCACTTACCGGTAGATTAAAACCATTTTTAATCTAAACATTTATTTGGCAAGTAGTAGGAGTGCTATGGATGTACTATATGTACATTTTAGCAAAATATATTACATTTTTTGTGAGATTCTGATTAGCAAGCTAGTTAACTGATGATTAAATGATACAACAAGCAGATACATAGTTATCTCAAATATCATAGAGAGAGAAATACTGGGTCAGGTACTACTAGGTTTATCTTGTTCTTCAATACTTTATTAATAGTCTGATGAAGGAGGTGGATGGAATGCTTACCAATTTGCAGATGATACCATCTTAGGTAGGGTAGCCAGTAGACAGAAATAACATTTAAAACAGTCTTCATAGGTTAAGAAAAATAAGCTGAAAATAGCAGAATGAAATTTAATAGAAGACAAATGGTTAATTTTTACTTTTCTCTTTTGGTTAGGAAACAGAAAACAAATGCATATAGGGTGGGGATACTTGGCTCGATAACAAGTACTTGCATAAAAGATCTTGGATTGTTGATTAGAAACTCAGAATGACCCTGCAGTGTGCCAATGCTACCAGAAAGCCAAATGCAACAGGATATGTGAAGTATGTCTTCAAAATCATAGGTAGTAATAGTTCCATTTCATTCTGCAGTGGGGTCAGACCCTATGCCAAATGTTATGCCTGATTTTAGACATTAAACTGAAGAGGATTCATATCTAGACCCGTGCCAATCGGGTTTCAGGCCCGGGCACAGCACGGAGACGGCATTGGTCGCTCTGGTGAATGATCTCTGGAGGGCCCGGGACAGGGGATATTCCTCTGTCCTAGTCCTATTAGACCTCTCGGCGGCTTTCGATACCATCGACCATGGCATCCTGCTGCGGCGTCTCAGGGGATTGGGAGTGGGAGGCACAGTCCTTCGGTGGTTCTCCTCCTATCTCCTGGGACGTACGCAGTCGGTGTTGGCGGGAGGGCAGAGGTCGACCCCGAGGTCTCTCGTTTGTGGAGTTCCTCAGGGGTCGGTCCTCTCGCCTCTCCTGTTCAACATCTACATGAAACCGCTGGGCGAGATCATTCGTGGTTTTGGAGTTGGGTATCATCAGTATGCTGATGATACCCAACTTTTTATTTCGACCCCAAACCACCCCAGTGATGCCCTCGACATGATGTCCCATTGCCTGGAAGCGGTCCGGGAATGGATGGGGAGGAACAGGCTTCAACTCAACCCGGACAAGATTGAATGGCTGTACATCCCGGCATGTCAGGATATTCAGAGTATTCCATCTCTTAATATCGGGGGCGAGTTATTACCCCCCGTAGATAAGGCTCGCAATCTGGGTGTCCTCTTGGATTCACAGCTCTCCTTAGAAGATCATATAGGAGCTGTGACTAGAGGGGCCTTCGCTCAGGTTCGTCTGGTGTACCAGCTGCGACCCTATCTGGACCTGGATGCCTTGCGTACAGTCACCCATGCACTTGTGACCTCTCGTCTTGACTACTGCAACACTCTTTACATGGGGCTGCCCTTGAGAACCACTCGGAAGCTTCAGCTGGTGCAGAGTGCAGCTGCACGAATGCTTTTGGGGGTCTCCCGATACTCCCATATTACACCTCTGCTCCGTGAGCTGCACTGGCTTCCAGTTGCCTTCCGGGTGAAATTCAAGGTGCTAGTGATGACATACAAAGCCCTACATGGCGTGGGTCCGGATTACCTATGGGAGCACCTGCTGCCAGCGTCATCAACCCTCCGTCCTGTGCGCTCCCACAGAGAGGGCCTCCTCAGGGTGCCACTGGTCAGAGAATGTTGGCTGGTGACCCCCAGGGGGAGAGCATTCTCGGTGGGTGTGCCAATCCTTTGGAACCGCTTACCAGCTGAAATCCGGATGGCCCCCGACCTTCGCTCCTTCCGGCGTGATCTAAAAACTTATCTATTCCAACAAGCCGGCCTTGCCTGATGGATTTGGGTTTTACATTTTTCTCACTCTATTGTTTTATTGTATCTTACTTTATTGCTCTGTACACCGCCCTGAGTCCTCCGGGAGAAGGGCGGTATATAAAACAAACAAACAAATAAATAAATAAATAGAAACAAAGCAAAAAAGCCACAAATAGGACTGAATGCTAAAATTTGTCACATGATGAAGGGCCCGAGAATGCTTAGCCATGAAAAAACAAGACATAGAAGAGATCTGATAGTTTGTCAAATACAGTTAGTCCTTGACTTACAACAGTTCATTTAGTGACCATCGAAAGTTACAAAAGCACACAAAAAAGTGACTTATGACTACTTTTCACCCTTATGACCGTTCCAGCATCCCTGTGGTCACGTGATCAAAATTTGGAGGCTTGGCAACTTGCATGAATTTATGACAGTTGCAGTCTCCCAAGCTCTTGTGATCGATCACCTGACAAGCAAAGCCAATGTGGAAGCCAGATTCACTCAACAACCCTGTTACTAACTTAACTGCAGTGATTCACTTAACTGTGGCAAGAAAGGTTGTAAAATGCAGCAAAACTCACTTAACAACTGTCTTGCTTAGCAACAGAAATTTTGGGCTCCACTGTGATTGTAAATCGAGGAATATCTGTACCTAAAAGAATCTGGCACTGAAGATGGTCAATATTTAGTTTTTATTTTTCCAGGGTGCAGGATATGGAATAATGGTTTTAAGTTCCAAGAAGGCAGATTCTGATTAAACATTAGTGGAAAAAAAAACCTTCATGTGAAGAGCAGTTCAATCCTGGAAATAATTACCTAGAGGGAGGTTGACGGGTTAAAGGAGCTCTAATTCAGGTCTAAAACTAGAAAGCAAAAATTGCACAACAAATATTATTAAGTACACAAGGGAATGGAAACTGGGAGTTCAGCAGCTGATGTTAATCCCATGGCATGGAAATCTTCCTTTTAATTTTGCATCTTTCATTTCTGTGAATAAATTCTGAGGGAAAAGCATCTTGATTTAAGGTAGCCTTCCTCTCGTAGTTCTCAAAATTCTAAGCCAGTAAGTCTAAGATGATTCCAATCCATTTGGACACTCCCAGGTGCTATATACTAATTTAAATCATTTGACTGTGGCTCAATCAACCTTTTCAACCCTTCTAAACCCTCTCATTTAGATCAAGACCCAGTGAATTTCCACAAAACTTATTTTTAAGTAAGTGCAATTGAAAGATAGAAATCACATAGTTGCAGCTACAATAAGCAAGTAATAATTAAATGCATTGGCCAATATAGCAACTTGCATATATAGATCCACCTACAGAAGCTCCCATGGTCAAATCAGAGGGGAAAATATCTTTTCTGCCAAGAGCATTCAAGGTATTTTCAGACGCCAAATCCAGGCAGTTTATAAACCAATGTTGCTCTTTTTAAACTGTCTTTCATAAATTATACAATTCAACGATCTATTTCAAGCATTTGTAAGGCTTGACAATCTACCAAATACCCATTGTATTTTTCAGAGTTCTACGGTTCCAGCTCTTCCCTTGGCACCTACAGCCATCAACATCTTCAAGGGGATATTTTCAAGGTCACATGTTCTTTTTCCACCCAGTTAATCAAGAGCAGGGCTTTTTTTCTCATAGAACGCAGGGAACTGAGTTCTGGCACCTTTTTTGGATGGAACTTTGTAGGGTAGGCAAGGTGGGTTGTATGACGTGTGAGTTCCGGCACCTTTTTCTTTTACAAAAAAAGCACTGATCAAGAGGGTTTAGATACTCTTGGAGTTGGGTGCATTAAAATGGAGACACTTGGAGGCAGGATATTCTCAGCAATAGCAATGAAAGGGAATTGTACAGTTATTCCACCTTTTCTTTCTTCATATCTGAAGTGTGTTCTCAGATAAGGTCTTCACTCCACAATCGTATTGCCTTATTAACATAATTCTCCAGCACTATCTTCTCTTTTACTACCTCACCTTTTGTCAGGGAGCTCCATGAAAATTTAATGTGTAACACCTGCCTTCCTATGTGAAAGTCATTAATGCATCCCTACTTTATGTCCTTCAAAGATCCCAGACTACAATACCCATAACTTCTGGCACCATGTATCTGCTCATGGGAGATGGGTTTATCTAAAGAACAGATAAAAGAATATTATATAACTCCTTACTTAGCCCCCTCCTCGCAACTAAACGGAACTTAGTTCTTTTGTAGAAACATGCAGGATTGTGCTAATTTAAACCTGCAAACCGCCCCCCCCCGGAGGGATAGCGTTTTTCGCCGAATCGCTTCCCCGTCGCGCTCTAAACTATGGCTTGTTGAATAGCTCCGGGTCTAGGATTCTCAACATTGAGGTTTAAATGGTCCGTTAAGCCACATGTGGTTCAGCGTGATGGGTAAACCCCAGCAGAGAGGAAAAATAACCCTAACCCTATCCAGGCGGCACAAGGCTGGATGGGGTTGAGAAAAGTGGGGGTGGGAAGGGGACGGAGATAAAATCCCTTGGCTGGAAAGGCAAATGGCCACAGCGCTCTCCCATCGCCCCGTATCAAGACAGAAATAAAAGAGCTAGGAAGCGCATGGGTTGGTTTTCACTGACCTGGAATAGGATAGGAAGAAAGCCCAACCGTCCGGTCTTCGTTATCCGCCAACACCAGCGCAGCTGCTCCAAAGCTACCGAATCCGGTTCCCTCGATCCGGCAGCAGCGTGGGAAGGTAGGCGGGGCGTCGATACAGCTTCGTCCGCACGCTCTCATTTATCCCTGGAGTTCTGATGCAGCCGCTTCCAAGTTGCGTGGGGAGGGGGGGGGAGGGCTGCGGAGCGAACTTGGAAGACTGAAGTAAGAAGAGGCGAAACAGGCAGGCGCGGCCCCTGCGAAGGGGCCTTGGGAATCCGCGAGAGGTCCAGATTAGAAGAAGGATTTTAGCCCTGCCTGAAGTTCGGTTAATTTTTTTTAATTTTGGGTTTCCTTTAACAGCGCTAAAGCCAGCAGTGCCTCTCTCCGTTGCCATTGGAGAACATTTTATCGGTTTCAGGCGCTAGAAACTTGATTCTTGTTCAGCATATCTAGAATTCCGATTAAATGGAGCCTGCTTCTGAGCCTCGACAGAGAGCCGCCGCATTTTTGGAATCAAAGGAGAGGAAATGTTCAGGTAGTTTTGAATTCCACCTTCGAAACATGCAGTATGAGTGCACCTAGAAGAGATAATTTACTTCAGGGCCTCCAAATGTACTGTGCTACAGTTGCAAGGGGCTATTTAGATCAGGGCTTTTCAACTTTTTCACCCATTGTACCACTTTTAGGATATGGCAACATCCGAGTGCCACCAGTCACCTAGCAAGGTGTCAAAAACTTGATGACCAAAAATAAATAAATAAATAAATAAATAAATAAATAAATGATGAAGTACAGGTAGTCCTCGACTTACAACAGTTTACTTAGTGACTGAAGTTACAATGGCACTGAAAAAAGTGCCCCCCAAGCCACAGCTGAGCAAGACACCTGCCCGGCGGCGCTCTTCCTCCTGTCCGAGGTTTTCATTGTTGTGAACATTTCTGTTGAGGATTGGCAGCGAGTGTGGGGTAGGGGGTGTTTGGTTTTTATTCCCCCCCCCCCCGGTCTGCTGGGTGGTTGCAGCAGGTTGGGACACTGTGACCATCATAAATATGAATCAGTTGCCAAGCATCTGAATGTAAATCACAAGACCCTGGAGATGCTGCAACGTTCCAGCTGATCGGCGCTTCTTCTGGGCTCAGAAGTGCCAGGATCAGCTCCAAGCTCCAGCTGGTGCCTGGCGCTGATCCTGGCGCTTTCACTGAGCCCTGACAGCCCTGCAGCTCCAGCCATCTCTCGCTCAGGCTTGTGCGGTGCTGCCACTGGTTCAGCTCATTCCCCTCCCCGGCTACCACCTTTCTAGGATGGTCGCATACCACCTGCCAGGTGCCAATGTACCACAGGTGGTACCCATACCACTGATTGCAAAGCCCTGATTTAGATGTCTGGGAAGTTTGGGAGTTGAAGTGTGCTCATACATCTTCATGTTGCTAAAGTTGAAAAATGCTGGTTTAGTCCAAGCAGGAATACACCACCTCTTTGAGTCATTGGGTCCACTGTCCAACTGCCCATTTTTTCCCCTTAACATTGATAGAGAAGCTGCTTTCCTTCAGTTTCATTAACTACCAATAGTCCTCAACTTAGGACCACAATTGAGCACAAAATTTCTGTTGCTCAGCAAGACAGTTTTGCCCCATTATATGACCTTGCCAGAGTTAAGTGAATCACTGCAATTGTTAGATTAGGAACACAGAAAGCGATATATGGCTTCCCTATTCACTTTGCTTGTCAGAAGATTGTAAAAGGTGATCACATGATCCTGGGATAGTGCAACTGTCATAAATATGAGCTAGTTGCCCAGCATCCAAATTTTGACCACACACTACAGGGATGCTGCAATAGACTATATATATGTTGTATATAGTATGTTTAGGTGTGTGTCATGTATGTTTCACTGTGAGAGCAGGCAACTAAATTTCATTTTTGATGTGTGCCGTTGTGCCCACAGTAAAAAATGACAATAAAGGTTATCTTATCTTATACATGAGAAAAAATAGTCCTAAGTCACTTTTTCCAATGCTATTGTAACTTTGAACAGTTATTAAACAAATGATTATAATGATTATAAGTCAAGGACTACCTCTGTAGCCTTGGTGGAGCAGTGGGCTAATGCCTCCTTAAGTAACACCAGCTGCCTGCAATTAGTGCAGGTTCGAGTCCCACCAGGCTCAAGGTTGACTCAGCCGTCCATCCTTCCGAGGTAGGTAAAATGAGGACCCAAATTGTTGGGGGCAATAAGCTGACTTTGTAATAATGCCGCTTGGGGTGTGTGTGAAAGCCCTAATAAGCAGGCATATACATAGAATGAAGGCTACTGCTAAGCTTGTAAGCCGCCCTGAGTCTTCGGAGAAGGGCGGGATATAAATGGAATCAAAATTAAAAAAATAAAAATTCTGTGTCCTATTCTCTGGATATTTGCAGTATTTTCCCCAATATGTTACTTACCTGTTTGAGAAGGAAAATCAAATTAATCGGATAATATTTGATTATAGTACATCTTGTTTTTCAGCATTTGCAAATTCTTACAAATGGATCTCAATTAGGAATTTTCAGTGAATCTAAGTGATACTAGTCTGTTGTTCCTCTTTTTAAAAAACAGGACAAAATTTCTTCTCTCATCAACTAGCACTTTTTCTGTTTTCCTGAATTTCTTAAAGATAATATCTGTCAGTCCAGGGCATCTCCTATATGAATCAGATGTGATCCTCTTTAAGGTGATGATTTTGGATTTTCTTTTAGGCTGCAATTGAGATTTGAAATATTGGAGCCTCTTTGAATTTGAAAAAAATAATACTATAGGTCTTAATGGAGAAGCACTGAATTTTTTTTCAGCTGGTTAACTTTTTTTGTGGAATGACAGATACACAGCAGAGATAATAGACCATCGGTGTTTCCAAGGTGTCTATTGTTAAGAATTTCCTTTCAGTATGCGTGTGTGTCTGTGCATGTCTGTGTATGTATATGTATATATGTGTATGTATATATGTTTGTGTGTGTGTGTACACAGACACAGACGCACAGACACACACACATATATATAAAGGGTGGCTCAGTGGGTTAGGATGCTGAGCTTGTCGATCAGAAGGTCGGCAGTTTGGCGGGTTGAATCCCGAGTGCCGCATAACAGAGTGAGCACCTGTTACTCGTCCCAGCTTCTGCCAACCTAGCAGTTTGAAAGCACGTAAAAATGCAAGTAGAAAAATAGGGACCACTATGGTGGGAAGGTAACAGCATTCCGTGTGCCTTTGGCGTCTAGTCATGCCGGCCACATGACCATGGAGACGTCCTCGGACAAGCGCTGGCTCTTCGGCTTTGAAACGGAGATGAGCACTGGTCCCTAGAGTTGGAAACGACTAGCACGCATGTGCGGGGGAAACTTTACCTTTATTTTACACACACACACACACACACACACACACACATATATATACATACATACATATACATATACATACACACACACACACACACACACACACACACACAAACACCAACACACAGATTTGTATTTTCAATACCCCCTTTGGCACATTAATTGCCAAATTTTCCAGTGAAAAGTCTGAATTGTACGGAACCAGGGTAGTATCCTTTACAAATATAACAGCAAACACTTTCCAAAATATTTTAAAAAGTAAAATCTTCTTTCCCATTTTTTCCTGAGCACCAGACTTGACATGATACTAAAACAGGTGCCTTGTGTAGTACTGTGCTTTACAGCCATTGATTATCTTGTGGGATGTTGAGTGGATCCCTTCATCACTAGCACTGGAATGTTGCAGGCCAGCCAAACATTGTGTGTAAAGTTCACAAAAAACTGCAAAGAAACCTGTTTTAATTTAGTTTATTTGTTTGATCCCTAAATATATATCCTGCCTGTCCTAAGAAGTCGTGACAACATAAATTTCTTCTTCCATTTTCTCCTATCAGAATAATTTTGTATGATAGATTGGGCTGGGATGCTGGTCCAAAATCACCCAGTATGTTTATTGGCTGAGATTGAGATTGACCTTAATCAGTACACTAAACTGGGTTTCTAACAGCAAATATATTTTGATGCAGTGAAGGAGAAAGCCTTCTGGCT
This sequence comes from Vipera ursinii, assembly GCF_947247035.1. NCBI lineage: Eukaryota > Metazoa > Chordata > Lepidosauria > Squamata > Viperidae > Vipera > Vipera ursinii. Next base: position 87,587,049 of record NC_139517.1, read on the forward strand.
GTAGAGACCAAAGAGGATATCAGGATCTTTTTAAAATAAATCCTAACTTCACAGATTCATGCATATTGCAGTAGGGTCCATTAATCAACCAATCAGCCAATCAAATTAACTTTATTATGATTGTTCTGAGATAACAAAAACAAATAATATTAAAAGTGGACAATCATAAAATTGATCTAAAATTGAAAATTTAAAAAAATTAAAATTGACTCTAGAAAGCGCAGAGAAAAACAACAAAGATGATTAGGGGACTGGAGGCTAAAACATATAAGGAACGGTTGCTGGAATTGGGTATGTGTAGTTTAATGAAGAGAAGGACGAGGGGGACATGATAGCAGTGTTCCGATATCTCAGGGGCTGCCACAAAGAAGAGGGAGTCAAGCTATTCTCCAAAGCGTCCAAAGGCAGGACAAGAAGCAAGGGATGGAAACTAGTCAAGGAGAGAAGCAACCTAGAACTAAGGAGAAACTTCCTGACAGTTAGAACGATTAACCAGTGGAACAACCTGCCTCCAGAAGCTGTGAATGCTCCAACACTGGAAGTTTTTAAGAAGAGACTGGACAGCCATTTGTCCGAAATGGTATAGGGTTTCCTGCCTGAGCAGGGGATTGGTCTAGATGAGCTCCAAGGTCCCTTCCAAGTTTATTATTATTATTGTTGTTGACACCATCATCATCATAATCATCATCATCATCTCTGACACTGCTCTCTTGGTATACTGCCAGTAGGATTTATTCCTGGAATTGATTGCCAACCACAAAAGAAATTTTGCAGTGAACTGTTCTAGGAAAATGTTGATCAAGTATATGGATAATCAGTGTCAAAAATCTGCACTGCCAATAATGGACATTTCTCCCCTAGGGATTTATCAAGTTGTCCAGCCATTTCAATGATGCTTTCACTAGTGACTATTGGCTAATTTCACTAGTGATGATGGTTTGTGATTTCATAGTCCTGAGATAAAGGAAAGCTTGAGAAAGAAACTTAAAATTTTCCTACCATGATTATGTTTAGCATAAATTGAGCCTTGGTGTAGCAGTGGTCTAATGCCTCCTTAAGTAACACCAGCTGCCTGCAATTAGTGCAGGTTCGCATCCCACCAGGCTCAAGGTTGACTCAGCCTTCCATCCTTCCGAGGTAGGTAAAATGAGGACCCAGATTGTTGGGGGCAATTAAGCTGACTTTGTAATAATGCCGCTTGGGGGTGTGTGTGAAAGCCCTAATAAGCAGGCATATACATAGAATGAAGGCTACTGCTAAGCTTGTAAGCCGTCCTGAGTCTTTGGAGAAGGGCGGGATATAAATGGAATTAAAATAAATTTTAAAAAAAATTGGGATAGAGAAGATTCTGTTATTCTACCTTATTACAATAATCCGTGGAATCTCTTGAGTACCTGTTTCTTAGTCCAGCAAACTTTAAATGGTTGACATCGCTAGACCTTAAAAGGATCTTGTTGAACTAAAATAAATGGCAACAACAGCACCCAGAATGATCAAAGAGCAAAGCAACTCCCTGTGTTACAATATTGGAACTCTTGAGTTCCCAAAAAAGACATGATATTTCAGCTGGCTAGGGAATTCTGAGAATTAAAAGTCCATACATCTTCAAGGTTGAGAAACAGTGTCCCAGATAATAACATAGCTGCAGTTGCTTGTTAGAATGTTTTGCCAGATCTTAAGAATTGCATGCCACTCATTCATCGTGTTTTAAATAACCACAGTTTTCCTTATTCAGTATAGGCACTTTTATTTTCTTGCTTTCTGCTTGCCTTGATTTAATTGTGTTCTCAGTTCCTACACATAATAAAGAATCGTGATATTCTCATGTATCCTGCCGCCTCTTTAATGCTATTAAGTGTTCCAACTAAGTACAGGCCATCCTTTTCATTGATTCAGACTAAATATGCAAGCCAAACCTTCCCCAGCCCCAAATACATAATACTGTTTGCTTGTCCAAGACCTTCTGATTCCACTGCAACCTGAATACATTTTAAAGAAAAATAAGCTTTTCAAACCTCTTGTCAAGAGTGCAGTAGGGACTTTTTTTCCCTCCCCCTCAATTCCTTTCATAGGCTAACAATTACCCATCAAAGAAGGTATAATTGTACCTTATTTGGCTAGTCTTCACAGTATGGGAGTATCAAGCATTCATACCGTATTATTTAGCAGTAGGTCTAAATACCATCTCTGCAAGTTAAGGTTCACTGTTAGCCATAAGCCAGCATATATTTAAGCAAGCCTTTAATGAAGATTCTTTATGGTTCACAAATTTTTCATTTTAAACCAGAAGGTGGGATTCTAAGGACTTTTGAACCAAGATTTATTCTGTCCCATTTCATAGCAAAAGTGAAGAGGCAAATCAGAAGTTATGTGAAACTTTGTAACAACTGTACTTGTTTGACATTATGTTCAATTTGCTTTTTTTCCTCCCTTTTTTGTTGTGTTCCAATACACACAAAGGGAATAAACCTGTGTATAGCAAAACATGTGTTCCTGCAATACTTTTCTGTGAGAAATACTTGATTTTCTGGAAAAATTTCTGGGGTGCCAACAATTTCAAGCATGACTGTATATCCATTGTTTTTAGTTAACACATATTCTAGTTGTTTTAACATACAATCTTTTAGACAATCCATGACCTAATAAATTTTTCAATTTTAATTTCCACTAATATTTAGATTTAACATTTGATATTTATCATTCCCAAGATTTTTAATATACTCCCAATTCATCTATCAACATTCCTCACAAAATCTAATATTCAAAATACACATCCCATTTACTTAACTTCTCACCCTTTATGTCAACAAATTAAGGATACAATATGATATCCTTCCTTTTTGCTAATTTTCAGTTTTGTTTTTTTAAGTAGTAATCAAAATTTCTTTTTTATTTCACTATTTAATATTTCCTCTCTTCCTCTTTGTATCTGCTATCTCTTAAACTGATCATTTTCATTTTTAACGTTCCATATAGACTTATTTCTTACTTTCAACAATAAGTTTTTATCTTATCTACATTATTCACCTTTACATGACCTTTATGCACAAATCAATATTCAAATTAGCTATTAGTATTTATACTGCTCAATTTTAATGACAAAAAAAAATTCTTTATCTCAGTTCATAACAATGTCTTGTGTTCAACATGCACATCTTATCTATTTAAGTACATTCTGTTTTAGATTTCAATAAGATGGTCAAAACTCCATTCTTCTTGAGTCTTATTCTGGCTTTTTTCCTTTGCCAAATCATCTTCCATATCCTTGTTTTTGAGTCATCGAACCAATCTCCTTGTAATATCATGTATATTAATTGATGATGGCAAAACCATCCGGTCACCATTTTTTTGAGAGGACTTGTAGGTCTAGTGGGTCATCTCTTTATTCTTCCCTATCGACGTGGTTGTTCTAAATTGTTTATCTTCTCATCCAACTGTTCTTTTTCTAGATCCTCTAATTCCTTCTGTGTTGTATAAGAAATCTTTTCATTTTTCCAAGTTGTCGATATCTTTTCTGGATTTTCAAATATCAATATTTGTTGAATTGTAGATTCTTCTGTCATAGTACTTGAATGTTTCATTTTTTCTATTGTATTTTGTATAGATGGTTCTTTAGTTGTGGTCAGTTTGGGCTTTCATATCTGGGATGTTTTCTTGTTCCTTCACATAGCCTCTTAGTATTTCATTAGTAGTGGTAAGAGTTTGAATTAGTGTTTTCAACATAGCGAGAGTTTGTTGATCTTCATCCATAAAGAAATTTTGTTCCTGACCTTCTTCCATATTGGTATTTTAAACTAAAGGCTTTACACTTAGAAAATCCAAGAGAGTGATTTTTTTTTCTAGTTAGGAAACTCAAAGCCTTTCACAGCTGTTGTTTCAGAGCTCTCAAGGTTATGTATCTTATCTATTTCCCTGAGCAATCAGCCAGGCCCCTTTTAAAGTTTCCCTTTGAGTCCCAGAGTTATCTTAATCTTTTCAGTTTCTTTTTTTTATAAGAAGAAACCCAGATTTCCAACAGAAATAAATAATGAAAAATAAGAAATAAAAAATCTTTCAGTCCACATGCTTTAAGAAATAAAGTTCCAATTGGGATTCAGTTACTTTTTCAACATTTAAAATGCCCCTGGGTATTTAGTTGCCGCTCTTTCTGTAGGGAAAGTAGTAAATAATAGTCTGACCGAAGTACGTAATATTGAAAAGGGCACAAGGCAGGGGTGTCCATTGACACCTCTATTATTTGTTTTAACATTGGAGATATTATTGATTAAAATACGGGATTCGGGGAAAAATCAAGGGAATTCAAATAAGAGATCAGGATTATAGATTGAGGGTGTTTGCAGACGATCTGGTTGTTACGGTGACCCAGCCAGGAAATTCTGTTGTAGAATTGATGGAGATAATAATGCAATATGGGAAAGTTTCTGGATTCAAGGTTAATATACAAAAAACTAAAATGCTGTCTAAGAATATGACAGTATCACAAAAGGCTGTTTTAGAAGGGTTAACTGGATTTGAAATTGTCAAAAGGGTTAAATATCTGGGGGTATATTTGTCACCCTCAAATGCAAAGTTATATAAAAATAATTATGAAAAGCTATGGGGAAAAGTTAAAAAAGAATTGGATAGCTGGAAAAAATTACAATTGTCTTTATTGGGAAGAATTGCAGCAGTGAAAATTATTGGCACCCTTTCAAAATTGTGGGTAAATAAAATTGTTTCAAGCATGTGATGCTCCTTTAAACTCACCTGGGGCAAGTGGCAGGTGTGGGCAATATAAAATCACACCTGAAAGCAGATAAAAAGGAGAGAAGTTCACTTAGTCTTTGCATTGTGTGTCTGTGTGTGCCACACTAAGCATGGACAACAGAAAGAGGAGAAGAGAACTGTCTGAGGACTTGAGAACCAAAATTGTGGACAAATATCAACAATCTCAAGGTTACAAGTCCATCTCCAGAGATCTAGATTTGCCTTTGTCCACAGTGCGTAACATTATCAAGAAGTTTGCAACCCATGGCACTGTAGCGAATCTCCCTGGTCGTGGACAGAAGAGAAAAATTGATGAAAGGTTGCAACACAGGATAGTCCGGATGGTGGATAAGCAGCCCCAAACAAGTTCCAAAGGAATGCAAGCTGTCCTGCAGGCTCAGGGAGCATCAGTGTCAGCGCAAACTATCCGTCGACATTTAAATGAAATGAAACGCTATGGCAGGAGACCCAGGAGGACCCCACTGCTGACACAGAGACATAAAAAAGCAAGATTAGAGTTTGCTAAAATGTACTTGAGTAAGCCAAAATCCTTCTGGGAAAACATCTTGTGGACAGATGAGACCAAGATAGAGCTTTTTGGTAAAGCACATCATTCATTTCTGTTTACCGAAAATGAAATGAGGCCTACAAAGAAAAGAACACAGTACCTACAGTGAAATGTGGTGGAGGTTCAATGATGTTTTGGGGTTGTTTTGCTGCCTCTGGCACTGGGTGCCTTGAATGTGTGCAAGGGATCATGAAATCTGAGGATTACCAAAGGATTTTGGGTCGCACTGTAGAGCCCAGTGTCAGAAAGCTGGGTTTGCGTCCGAGATCTTTGGTCTTCCAGCAGGACAATGACCCCAAACATACGTCAAAAAGCACCCAGAAATGGATGGCAAGAAAGCGCTGGGGAGTTCTGAAGTGGCCAGCAATGAGTCCAGATCTGAATCCCATTGAACACCTGTGGAGAGATCTTAAAATTGCTGTTGGGAAAAGGCGCCCTTCCAATAAGAGAGACCTGGAGCAGTTTGCAAAGGAAGAGTGATCCAAAATTCTGGGTGAGAGGTGTAAGAAGCTTATTGATGGTTATAGGAAGTGACTGATTTCAGTTATTTTTTCCAAAGGGTGTGCAACCAAATATTAAGTTAAGGGTGCCAATAATTTTGTCCGGCCCATTTTTGGAGTTTTGTTTGACATTATGTCCAATTTGCTTTTTTTCCTCCCTTTTTTTGTTGTGTTCCAATACACACAAAGGGAATAAACCTGTGTATAGCAAAACATGTGTTCCTGCAATACTTTTCTGTGAGAAATACTTGATTTTCTGGAAAAATTTCTGGGGTGCCAACAATTTCGAGCATGACTGTATGTAAGAAAGTTATTTTTTATGTGATTGATAGGATAAAACCTGTCTTTAAATTCACAAATAGACAGTACATATGAAGGTAAAAAGAGAGGAAATGTTTATGGTAGCAATCTGAAATCTGTACTAATGATATCTGTATGTAATTGAATTACTATTACCCAGCTACCCCGCTGCTTTTCAAATATTTTTTTTTTATTCCATTTATATCCCGCCCTTCTCCGAAGACTCAGGGCGGCTTACAAGCTTAGCAGAAGCCTTCATTCTATGTATATGCCTGCTTATTAGGGCTTTCACACACCCCCCCCAAGCGGCATTATTACAAAGTCAGCTTAATTGCCCCCAACAATCTGGGTCCTCATATGTGAATGTAATATTAGAAAATCAATAAAATTTGTATATATATGAAAAACTATTGCAGAAAATGAATGTTAAGTCACTTCCCATGTATTGTCAAGAAAACTCTGTAGACCTCCATGAGATCCTTGATTCAAAGGAAAACTAAAAATACTCCAGCTAGTGTGTACCATGAGGCCCACTGAATCTACATTTTGGAATGAAGAGATATATCATGCCCAAAGAAAAGCAGCATCTTTTGTGTTCAGGCCAAAACATTATAGACATGAGTTGCACAACATCTCATTGAGTGGATCCAGTATTGAAAATTAGAGTAGTGTGGGTCAGCTTACAAAGTCCCTAAATTAGACAAGGGACATAGTACAGTTTAAGAATACATGCTTTGTATCTGCAGGTTGACTGCCTGCCAACAGGTCCTTTGCATGTTGATGTTCAATGAAGAAAGCTGCAAAATAAATGCTTGTTCTTTACAATAATAGGAAAGTATTTTGAACTGAATAGGGCAATTGTAAAAGTGTTAGAGGAACTGAGCATTATAGTAGCAAAACTAATATATCAGAGAGGAAGAAAGGGGGGGGAGAAGTTATTCACATATTCCCAGTAAAGCATTAAGATCATACTTGTCTAACCTGATACCCATATTAGTTATTTGGGACTGTCAGTTTGGAAAAGCTTTTTTAGGCAGACGGGTGTTAGTGGATGGCCACAATAGTATGCTTGATTTAGAATAGTCTTATTTATTTCTGTTGGTTTTTATATGGTTGAAAGCTATTTTTTTCATTTTATTTTATTCCACTAGAGGGAGAACTTGGAGTACAACATAACAGTTTCCTGATCCTAGGACTCCTATAAACTCACTTATTTCTGTAGGAATTATGTAAGGGTAGAAGACTATTTCTGGCTCATTTTCATTGTGAAGTTCTGAACTAGACAACTTGTTGAAGGGAGACAGTTGCTGGAGCCTGCTGCCTTGAGAATTCTGAGAGTTGAAATCTCTGCAGACATAGTAAGTCTTACCTGAGACTGTAGCCTTAAAAACAAAGCATATCTGGCAGCTGTGGATTCTTAGGGAGTTTAATCAGTCTGCAGTTTGTAACAAGCTTATCTAATCCAGTTTAATTTATAGATAAGAACACAGGTATCCCAAGACTTTTTTTATTTGCTTGAATTTTGCAATGCAATTCTCAAAAAGAAAAACCAAAACAAAGCAAAACATGTTTCCCTGAAATACACACACACACACACACACACACACACACACACACCCCCCTACACCTACCAACCACCACAGCCAGGCTTCCCACACCCTGACACCTGTTGTGCTGCTGCCCGAATTCTTCTGCAGCCATGTGTATCTGCATGCCATGTGCTGGTGCCATCGCTTGTGGCAGGAGGCTGCGTGGCCCATCGGGCCGATTGCACCTGTGCTTCCACTCCCAGGTGTCATAGGCCACATGACCTCTTGCCATGAGCGGCGGCACTGGTACGATCGGTGCAATGAGCCATGCCGCCTCGTGCCGTGAGCAGCAGCACCAGTAGCACATGATCAGCACGCAAGCGGAAGCACTGGTATAATTGGTGTGATGAGCTATGTGAACTCAGCCAGGGGCAAGACAGGTGTTGGGGCGTGGGAGGCCTGGCTGCAGCGGTCCTAAGGTAAGCAGGTGTGGGGTGCATAGGGCAGTTCCACCCCCCACACACACTTCCGCCCTAACTTGATTTTTATGTATGCGCCTCACTCCAAATCTAGGGTTTATTTTGGGGTAGGCTCACAAGTAAAAATAAGCTAGGGCTTATTTTCAGGATAGGGCTTATTTTTGGGGAAACATGGTATTATCCATATTTAGAAAATATATTTTGAGAAGAAATCAAATGCTTAAGGAATGTTTTTATGTGTAGATACTAGTCCTCGAGATATGACTTTAATGGACCCAGTCCATTATGGTTGCATATCACAGCAGTCTTTAGATGACATATCTCACTTAATGATCCCCCCCAGTGAAATGTTAAACAAATGTACAGATCATTAAGAGAAGCATGGGGTTCCCCTGAGGGGAGGGGATATTGTAGGCCTAACACCAGCCTAGACCAGCCTGGCCCTCTCAAGGACTTTTTCATCCCTGAAGCACTCTATGCTCCACTTCACACGCCTTTTTCACACCCACTGGGTCCTTCCACGCCTTAGGCCTGCTTCCCACCCCATCAGGCCAAGCACCCTTCTCACTTACCTTTTGAAGCACTCTGAGGCCTTTCAGAGTGCCAGAATGACTTCCTTCTTTGTGCGGCTACATGATACAATTCTGAAAGTGGCTGCCATTTTGTCCAACCCATGAAGTCACAACTACATTCAGGTCGCCATCAAGCAGCCTGAGAACAAACTGCTTTGTTTTGTTGCCTTCACAGTATTGTAGAAGCTTTCTGCAGCATTCAAAAGCTTCTGCAGCACTGTGCAGACCTCTCTAAGGCAGTAAAATGAAAAGGTTTTTCTGGAGGCTGTCATTTATCTCTGCCTACAAACAGGCAGGACAAAATATAGCCACATATGGGTCACCATTGCATGGCCCATGGACAAACTGCTTCATTTTGCTGTCTTAACAAAGTCTGCACAGTGCTGCAGAAGATTTCTGCAGCGTTCAGAAGCTTCTGCAGCACTGTACAGATCTTGCTAAAGCAGCAAAACAAAGCATTTTGTCTGGTGGCTGCTACTTTGTCCCTGCTCACAATCGCTGCTTGCCTGGGGACGCATGAACTGCCCTCCTTTCACAACATAAGGTCTGGATAGCTTCAAAAGTAATTGTGGAGCATGATGGGTGTTGGGGAGGAGGTCCAAGTGCTGCAGGTTCCAGTGGGGTTGGATGGGTGGGAGAGAGGTGGGAGGGCACTGCAGTGATTCTGTGGTCGGTCGCAAAGGAGAATGACCACAGGGCCATTGCAGTCATTGTAACTTTGAAATGGGATCCTATGTTCTTGGGGGGGGGGGGGCTGTTGTAACTTTGAACATTTGTTAAAAGGTCTGTCATACCTTGAGGACTACCAATATCTTTTTCTGAAATTCAAGCTGGAATTGTACAAACTGAATTTATTCTTTCACTATGCAAAACACATATACTATTATCATGTGGTATCATTTCCTAATGCCTGCAATGTATTTATTTATGGCTTTTTTTCAAAATTTGAATTTTTACATAATCTCAGCATGATGAGCAGCAAACAAATATAATAAATAAATAAAATAAAATAATTGGATATACTACCAATCTCTGAACTCAGTATAATAAATTTACAAGCATTGATTTTTAATTATGAGGGTAGAGGTGCAACGTAAGAATTTCTGAGATGACAAACAATTGTACTTTAGCAACTATTTTATAAGGTATGTTGGAATCATTTGCCCTCTATATGCGATTGGATTCCAAATTCCATCATCCATGGCCAATACAGTGTTGGCTGAGGTGGATAACATTTAGAACCCAACAATATATGGGCAATCTGCTCTTGATTGGGACCACTAAATCTAAAAATACCTTCTAGTTGCCTATGCTGACAATTTCTGATAACCAATTTGGATTTATAGTTAAAACCATATGATCAATCTTTAATAATCATATCTTTTTCTGGATTTTGGAAGTGGTAATTTTAACACAACTGAAAAGCAGGACCTTGAGGAAGGGTGTCCATGACTAAAGTCATGTGACACTAAGGTCATGAAAAATGGCTCAAAATTAAAAAAACTGATTAGCTAAACATTTGACTCCACCTTTATTGAGAACAATTTCTACAAAAAACCAAAGGAAGGCTACTAGTCCCAAGAACTTTCAATGGTTTTCTTGCTGATTGTGAAAAATTTATTTCTTTGAAAGCTGCTGATCTGAAGAGATAATTTTAAGTTTCTACTCCGTAAATTAATTATTTTAAAGTACAGTTGCATTACATTTGGAATTTAATTACTTAATTTTTTAAAAAATAACATTTTTGTGTATTTTTCTTTTTTTTTATTGAAAAGTTTTAAAATACAGTTTTCCTTTAAAAAACCCCCCTTCCCCCTCCCTATACCCCCCCTACCTCCCCCCAGCCTCCCTCCCTCCCCCCTCCCTCCACCCCCCCTCCCCCCCGACTTCCCAGAGCTAAATACAAGGTATATATATATAAAAAGGCAATCATAAACAACCATATACTAACAACTATAAGTTCTAAAATCCATCACTCTGTAGCTTATATAGGATAAAACACACCTTAACAATATTAAATATATATAAAAAACTAGAATAAAAAAAAGAAAGAGAAACGAAAGAAGACTTATTCGAATGCTACATAAAACTTCTTAACCCTATACTTGTTCTGGATAAACTCAATCCATTTTCTCCATTCCATAATATAACGTTCTTGCGAATGATCTTTCAAATAGGCCGAAATCTTCGCCATCTCTGCCAGGTCGGAAACCTTTAAAGTCCACTCTTCTATGGTCGGCAACTCCTCTTTCTTCCAATATTGGCCTATCAAAAGTCTTGCCGCCGTAATTAAGTTCAACATCAGCTTGGTGTCCACAACTGTAGCGTCTGCAATTATTCCCAGCAAAAAAAGTTGCGGACAAAACTTTATCCTCTGTTTAAAAATCTTCTGCATATTCCACCAGATTTTTATCCAAAAAGCCTTAACCTTCTTACATGTCCACCATATGTGAAAATATGTTGCATCCTCATCACCACACCTCCAACATTTAGGCTGATAATTCGGATACATACTTGCAAGCTTTTTAGGATCTAAATGCCATCTATAAAACATTTTGTAAAAGTTCTCTCTTAGATTTTGAGCTTGAGTAAATTTTACGTTTCTCACCCAAATCTTTTCCCACGTGTCCATTGTAATAACTTCCTGGATGTTTTGGGCCCATTTAATCATACAATCCTTAACAAGCTCTGTTTCCGAGTCAATCTCTATCAATGCAAGATATATCCGTTTAATATGTGCTGGTCCCTGATTTCTAATCTGCTTTGTCAAATTTTCATCAATCATTGTAAATCCATTTTTCTGGTCTTCTTTCCACCTGGCCTGTAATTGAATATATTGAAACCAAGTTTGAACAACCTTCTCTTCTCGCAAGAGGCTATATGATTTCAAACACCAAACGTTCCTTTCCAAGCTTAAAATTTCCTTGTACGTAGTCACATCATGTTTGAAACCAGCATGTATATTTTCTATTGCGTGTTTTGGAATTGCCCACAATGGTATCTTGCTGCTTAGCTTATGTCTATACTTCTTCCAAACTCTCAGCAATGCCTGTCTTAAAATATGCATCCTAAACACAGTATCTACCTTTTTATCATACAACAAATATGCATGCCAGCCAAACAACAAATCATGGCCCTCAAGATTTAATAACCTCAATTGCGTCAAATTAATCCAATCGCTTATTCCTACTAATGCAGCAGCTTCATAATATAATTTAAAATTAGGCAGTTTAAGGCCAATTAAAATTAATTGTTTTATTTGCTGGTTTGTGACTGAAAAAGATTGGTAATTGTGTGAGAAAAGTATATAGGTGTTATATTTAATACATCATGTAATTGATTAGATAACATGAAAAACATTTTTGTGTATTTTTCATGTTATCTAATCAATTACATGATGTATTAAATATAACACCTATATACTTTTCTCACACAATTACCAATCTTTTTCAGTCACAAACCAGCAAATAAAACAATTAATTAAGATTTAAAGGAAACATACAGTTATTGTAAATTATATAAAAAGGGTTAGAGTTAGTAATATAGTGTATTGACTACAGAACAGTACTTGGCTGTGAGTCAAGGAAATAAAATCAGAATAACAGTTGGAAGAGACCTTGGAGGTCTTCTAATCCAGGGGTGTCAAACATACTGGCCTGCAGGCCAGATGCATCATAGCGAAACCACACCCACCCCATTGCCGGCAATGACAAAAAAGTCATGATATGTTGCAACACATCACGTGATCTAGTCCATCATCTTGCTTAAGCAGGAAACTATACCATTTCAGACAAATGGTTGTCTAAACTTTTCTTAAAAACTTTCAGTGTTGAAGTACCCACCATTCCTGGAGGCAAGTCAGATCAGATTGATCCGATGATAACTGAAGTGGTTTACAGACCACTCGGAGACAGCTGGCTAGGTCTAACAGGTTTATTGAGGTACTGGACGAGTAGGTGTTCAGCTTCAGCTCTTTTATAGCCGGCCGCCGGCCGGCTGGGCCAATCCGCGGTTGTTCTTCTCCCGCCGGGATTCCGGAGCCAATCAGCTGTGGTGTGTATTTGACAGCTCCGCGTCCTCGTGGCGGTAGCGCATGCGTGGTGAGATACTTGTTTGACAGCGGAGAGCTGTCAACTGGCTGCACATGCGCTTTCGCTGGCGGTGGCTTTTGACAGCTGTCAAAAGCTCCCGCGTGTTTCCCTGTCACTGTGTTTACCTCACACAACATTTACAACTATAAACTCTTAACATTAGTTTAACATATAACACAATAACATCTTAAGATACAACAAATTTAGTAAAGAATGGAAATAATAATGCCTGGAAAGCACCCTCATAGAGAGGGCAATTAAGAATAATGTGTTCCATTGAATGAATTATTCCCCCACCCCATGGACACAATCTCTGAAGGGGATTTTTTGGCATCTTGTTAATGGCTGTCAGGAGAGCGTTGAATCTGGCTGAAGATAAGGCCTTCTGAATTTTGAGATCATTATGCAATTGAGATATCTAGCTGGTTAGAAAAGATCTAGAGAGTGACTCAATAAGATGTTTCTTAGTAGAGCTAGAAAGTTTGCTTGCAGCTCTAAATCAATGGCCTACTGTTTGAAATCAGCTAGTGTGCATCCATAGCCCATAAAAGTGATGGCTGGCCCTGAAATACCATGAAGTTGCAATTTGGCATGTGTTGTCTGGCTCTAGGAACACTGAAAGATATCAGTCATAATTAAAGGAGCCAAGCTGACTGGGAAAAGGGAGAGTTTAAGCCTATAAAAGATGAAAATCCAGGCAGAGATTTCAATTTTAAATGCCAGTTTGATGGCAAAGAACCACGTTTGAAATGGAGCGAGATACCATAAAGATGGTTCTTAAAGTTGGACTGAAGGAATGACCTGACTTCCCAATTGAGCTCCAAAAAGTATCTGGGCTCAGATTTTAGCAGAAAAGACTTGGAAATCTGGGGATATATCCTGAACCCCTTTGGAGATATAAAAGTTCTATAAAGCCATCACTTTAAAATAACATAGTCAGCATGTGATTTTACTCAGGCTTGCAGCTTGAAAGGCAATTCCACACATCTAAAGGCCTTGATTTATTCTATTAGATACTTATTTGCTCACAGGTGTCTTAGAATGCTTAGCAAAAACCATGACCTTGATTTTAGAGTAATTAATTTCTAGACTGCCTTGGCAATGCTCAGCTTGTATACAAAGCTCCTATTTCAGGTCAATTTGTGTTTGAGAAAGCAGCACAGCATCATATGCATATAGAATAGAAATGTGTCTATTTCCCAATTTTTGCAGTTGAAGGGATGGGCTATCAAGTTTGTCAATAAGAAAATTAATATACGGTATATATTAAAAAGAAGGGGAGCTAGAATGCACACTTGTGTCATTCTCCTCTTAACAGGGGTTTCTATGGTACAGTATCCTTGGGCATTGCACTTTCATCCAGGAGTTGTCAATATAACTTGAATATAATTACAAGTATTTTAATCACTTTTTTATCAATTAAGGAAGAATTCAATTTCTCCCATAGTTTGGATCTGTAAGTGAAGTCAACTGCACATTTAAGATGAATGAATGCTGCATAGTGATGAGCACATTCCAGAGGGGTATTTCTGAACTAGATGTTGGATTGAGCAGTATTTCTCAACTAGTTGTGTGATTGAGCAGCTTTGCCTACTTGTTAGCTAAGACAGAGGCCCCCAACTTTTTGGGCACAATGTACCGGTTCTGTGGAGAAAGGTTTTTCCCTGAGCTAAGATATTCTCAGTTACAATCCAATTCAGGAGCTCATTCTACAAGCATCTAGCTCTAGCATATTGTTTGCTGACCCTGTTGAGAAAGCTAATGGGGCAGTAATTGATGGGTAAATGTCTGCCTCCTTTTGTATAGATCTTGATCACCAAAACTAGGCTCTAATCAACAGGAATCTTAGCATGATTCTCAATATAGTAAATAGGGAAATCAGAACAGGTACCAACCAGTCTAAATTATTTTGGATATTATATGCTGAAATAAGGTCATTTCCACGATGGTATTTTTTTCTTTGTGTGTTTCAGTTCTTGAATCAATTTTGTAACTTCAGGGCCTGACATAGTATGTCAGGAAATGAGCAGGTGAGCTTCATTGTCTAGTTCTCTCTTCAGGTGAGGCAGATCTTCCCATATGTAAAAACACTCTGAAATGGTCTTCCCAAACTGTATAAAGGATGAAATTCATAGATTAAAAGAAGCAGATTGACAAGTTGCACATTTCTAGAATACAACTAAATTCTTAGAATGAACAGCCTGTAATAACTGTTTATATTTCCGTTCGAACAGGAGAGGAAACTTTTTATATTCATTAAAATATAGTCCTTATATATTAAGCTGATTTTGTAATAATGCCGCTTGGGTGTGTGTGTGTGAAAGCCCTAATAAGCAGGCATATACATAGAATGAGGACTACTGCTAAGCTTGTAAGCCAGCCTGAGTCTTCGGAGAAGGGCGGGATATAAATGGAATTAAAATAAATAAATAAAATAAATAAATAAAACAGGAAATTAGCTGTTTCTTCACTGTGTGGCAAAGGGTTGGTTAAAAGAACTCTGATTCCTGTTAGCACCAATTGGATGGTAGAGAGAAGTTGAACTAGTTGAATATAAGTTGGCAAAGTCTGATCAGGGGAAAAGGCTTCCAGAATAGCTGTATGTAATTGAAGTGCCTCATTAGTGGAGAGCATTTGGGTTAATTTGTCCTTTGCCTGAACTGTACAATATTTGTTCCTTGGGGATATCTTCAGATAGAACAGGGAATGTATTCAAAAAGAGGATATCAAAAAGCTTCAAAAGCAGCATGTAGGGACAGTGATTAGTCACAGGAGAGTTGTCAATATGGAATTGGAGAATTAAGGAACATAAATTTCTTGATACAACAATCAATCAGAAATGTGGCTGGTCAATGTGAGAACTGTGCTGGATAGCCAATAGTAGTGGTGCCATTCATAATTTGCAGATCCAGTCTATAAAATATCTGCAGCAACCATAAGCCCCTGAAATCGCAAGTGTGGTCTTTGAAATTTCTAGTTAGGAGGGGGGGATGTTCTGCAAATTAATGGTATTTTGAAAAATTTGGCAAACAGCTGATTATCATTTGAACCCAGTCTGGCATTGAAGTTTCCTGCAATGATGATACAGGCAATAGTAAAGTGTATATTTGTTGTTTGCATCCTTCCTTTATTATTTTTGCAAATAATTCAAGGTGGTGAAAATGTCCAACATACCTTCCTCCTCTTATTTTCCTAACAACAACCCGTTGAGACAAGTTAATTAAATAGCACTGATGTAATTTTCTGCTTTTCTCCAATGTTCAATAATACATGATTGATGGATGTTAGGAGATATATAGAAATCAATGAGAAGCAATTTCTTTCTAAAAATATTGAGAGTAGCTGTTTGTGTGAGATTCTCAAATGGGTCTGTTGACATAATCTCAATATTTAGAATGGTTGAAATATGGATGCTCAGCTCAGCACATTGTTTAGAATAGAATAGAATAGAATAGAACAATAACTTTATTGTCACTTTAAATGTACACTAATTGGCATACATTAAAATGAAATTTCATTGCATTCAGCTCTCAAAGGGTCACTGCCTCCAATATACACTACATGAATATGACAAAAATAAATAAATACAGAATTATGCATATACCCACATATATTATATGACATAGAGACACAACAGTCTAGTTTGGGTTATGTATACATGTGCATGGCAAGAAAAATGAATCTTGTGAGTTTACCAGATGGATGGCATAGGGAACAAAGCTTTTACAGAATCAGATAGTCAGTCCTGCTATAAATACTTTGAAACCTCCTCCCAGAGGGGAGCAACAGAAACAGTCCGTAAAGTGGTATGTGCGGTCTCCAAGAATGCTTTGAGCTCTAAGCACATTGCGCTTATAAGCAGCATCCTGAGTACCAGGGAGCAAGCTGAATACCTTGTCTTATGCCAGGAATGTTTGAGAGAAATAATGATTCTTATCCCTCAATAAAGAGATCATTTGTTGATCTCATGGAATATAAGGATGCTGAACTTATAGAGTCTTTATTTCTAGCTTCCCATTCAGCAATATAACAAGAGAACAAGGATAGCAATTCTGGTGTAGAACTTCCTTGTTTGTTGACAGAGGGAGTGACTGTCAATGTACTGTGGTTTGTGAATGAATAATATGGTTCATGCGGTCATTGTAGAAATGAAATGGGATCCAAAGTTCTTTAGTATCTAGGAAGATATACTAGTTGTAATTTGGCCAGCCTTTGCCTTCTCACAATGCTATATGTAGTCAAGTAAATTTTGTGATGCTTTGCCTTTAGCAGGTTATTTTTTCATGTCAATATAATTTGTTAGAGGGTTTGTTCCACCCTGGATGTTGATTTTCTTCTTACCTCAGAGGCTGTTATTCTCATAATTTCCTGTGATTACTGTGGCAAAGTTTTGCCTAGAAGGGTGGTGTGTGTGACGGTTATCAGCTATGTTAAAGCAAATGTCCATGCCATGTTCTTGGTGCAGCTGATCACCTGACTCAGGTTGTGGTTTCCAAGGTTTAGGCAGTCAGAACCTTCCTCTTGTTGATCAGCAGCATTCAGCTTTTAATTCTTTGAAGTTTTTGGATATTGTGTTATTTCAACAAGGGCAGGATGGAGGAATTTGGACTTGCTCCAGGGCCTCAGTGTTGATGATCTGCATATCTAAATTCCATAGGTCAGAGGCGGGGACCTAAATTCCAATAGGTCCTTTCTCAAAGTGCCTTGGTAAAACCAAATCATTTAAATGTCTGGCTACTTTATGTGTTACCACTAGAGTTTTTCTAAAATGGCTGGGCTTAGATAGGGGCCTCGAGTTAAGACATGCGAAGAGGCCCCTGATAAAATTTTTAGCCGGTTATTTTAAGAAGTTAGGGAGGGGGAGGGAGGGGGGGGTAGGGAGGGAATCTTTAACCGGCACTCAGTCTGGTCCTGTTAGAGGTCCTGACGGGACGGGGTCTGGGGAGGTGGCTGCTGGTTCTGAGAATGTGGGGGTGGGGCTTCAAATCCCCACGGCGATAGGGAATGGCAGCAGGTGTTTGCGCGGAGGGCCATATCAACATCTGGGATCACGCCCCCGCTATCTCCGAGCGGTGGCGCGCTCCGACCCTCCGGTTAGCACCCTCTTACCCGGGGATGAGGGTGATCAGGCCTCTGAGCTCAGGTTGGTCTATTTTAACGCTAGATCCATAGTTAACAAAGCTCCCCTCATCCGTGATCTGATCGAGGAGGAATGTGCGGATCTAGCGTGCATCACGGAAACTTGGTTGGGTTCGGAGGGAGGGGTGCCTCTCACCGAGTTATGCCCGCCAGGTTTCCGGGTGCTGCACCAGCCGCGGGCTCAGGGCAGGGGTGGTGGGGTGGCAGTGGTTATTCGGGAGACCTTGTGTCCCCGGGAGGCCACCATTGTCCAGATGGCCGGGAGTGAATCCCTTCTCTTGAGATGTGGTCCTCGGGTTCAGTTGGGCTTGTTGCTCACATACCTGGCGCCCAGCTGTGTGGCAACAGCCCTGCCTGGGCTGCTCGACACCCTCTCGGGGTTGGCGGTGGAGTTCCCCAGGCTTATAGTCCTGGGTGACTTCAACCTGCCATCACTGGGGGGGTCGTCGGAGTTAGCTCGGGAGTTCATGGCTTCCATGACAGCCATGGGCCTGACCCAGGTTATTGAGGGCCCTACTCACGAGGGGGATCATACTCTCGACCTGGTGTTCCTGTCTGGACAGTGGTTGGATGATCTGGGAGGGGGTTCTCCATCTATCACCCCTCTGTCATGGTCAGATCATTACCTCCTGAGGCTGGTTTTCCGTCATGCCATCCCCCGCCGCTGGGCGGCGGAACCGACCAGGTGGTTCCGCCCCAGGCACCTAATGGACCCGGACCGGTTCCAGAGGGCGCTTGGGCCGATACCTATCACCCTTACCCACAGCCCAGTTGATGCTCTGGTGGAGGCCTGGGAAACGGCTGCCACCAGGGCACTCGACTGCGTTGTACCCATGCGACCTCTGATTCGGCGCAGATCCCGTTGGGCCCCATGGTTCTCTGTGGAGCTCCGGGAGATGAAGCGTCGGAGACGAGGTCTAGAGAGCGGTTGGAGATCCAGCCGATCCGAATCCGACCGATTGCAGTTAAGAACCTTTATAAGGTCTTATCTTGCGGCGATAAGGACGGCGAAGTCTAACTACTTTGCCGCCCTTGTCGCATCCGCAGATAATCGCCCGGCCGCCCTGTTTAGGGTGACTCGCTCCCTCCTTAACCAGGAGGTGAGAGAGGATCCCTTGCAGGGACGAGCCGAGGAGTTTAGTCATCATCTGGCGGACAAAATCGCTCGGATCCGGACCGGCCTGGACTCTGACTGGGCAGAGTCTGATGTGGAGGAATCAGGCGGTCTTGAGCATGTTATCTGGACTGAGTTCGACCCTGTTTCCCCTGATGATGTGGACAGGATCATGGGGAGACTGAGCTCCACCACCTGTTTGTTGGATCCGTGCCCCTCCTGGCTAGCTTATGCGGCTCGGGAGGGAACACGAGGCTGGTTCCATGCAGTAATAACTGCTTCTTTGAAGGAGGGTGTCTTCCCTGCCGCCCTGAAGGAGGCGGTGGTGAGACCCCTCCTCAAGAAGCCTGCTTTGGACCCGGCTGTTTTAAACAACTATCGTCCAGTCTCCAACCTTCGCTTTCTGGCGAAGGTTGTTGAGAGTGTGGTGGCGCATCAGCTCCCTATGTTCCTGGAGGAAACTGATTATCTGGACCCGTACCAATCGGGCTTCAGGCCCGGACACAGCACGGAGACGGCATTGGTCGCACTGGTGAATGATCTCTGGAGGGCTAGGGACAGGGGCTGCTCCTCTGTCCTGGTCCTATTAGATCTCTCAGCGGCTTTTGATACCATCGACCATGGTATCCTGCTGCGACGTCTCAGGGGGTTGGGAGTGGGAGGCACCGTTTTACGGTGGTTCTCCTCCTACCTCCGGGGCCGCTCGCAGTCGGTGTTGACAGGAGGGCAGAGATCCGCCCCGAGGTCTCTCGTTTGTGGAGTTCCTCAGGGGTCGGTTCTCTCGCCTCTCCTGTTCAACATCTACATGAAGCCGCTGGGTGAGATCATTCGTGGTTTTGGGGTGGGGTATCACCAGTACGCTGATGATACCCAACTTTTTCTTTCCACCCCGAACCAACCCAGTGATGCCCTCTCCGTGATGTCCCGGTGCCTGGAGGCGGTTCAGGTCTGGATGGGGAGAAACAGGCTTCGTCTCAATCCCGCCAAGACTGAGTGGCTGTGCATATTGGCGTCTCGGGTTAACCATGTTATTCCACCTCTAACGATGGGGGGTGAGGTGTTGCCCCCCGTTGATAGGGCTCGCAACTTGGGCGTCCTCCTGGATTCACGGCTCAATTTTGAAGATCATATAGGAGCCGTGACCAGGGGGGCTTTTGCACAGGTTCGCCTGGTGCGCCAGTTGCGTCCCTATTTGGACCGAGACACCCTACGCACAGTCACTCATGCGCTTGTGACCTCCCGTTTGGACTACTGTAACGCTCTCTACATGGGGCTGCCCTTGAAGACCACTCGGAGGCTTCAACTGGTGCAGAATGCGGCCGCGCGAGTTGTAATGGGGGTTTCCCGATACTCCCATGTAACACCTCTACTCCACGAGCTGCATTGGCTTCCGGTTGCCCTCCGGGTGAAATTCAAGGTGCTGGTTATCACCTATAAAGCCCTACATGGCCTGGGTCCGGGTTATTTGAGGGAACACCTGCTGCCGGCATCAAACGCCCTTCGCCCAGTGCGCTCCCACAGGGAGGGTCTGCTCAGGGTTCCGCCGGTGAGAGATTGCCGGCGGGTGACACCCAGGGATAGGGCCTTCTCGGTGGGAGCGCCTGCCCTCTGGAACCAGCTGCCGGTGGAGCTGAGGACTGCCCCCGACCTCCGATCATTCCGCCGGGGCCTGAAGACCTGGCTCTTCGAGCTCTCGGGCCCAGACTGAGGAGGAATTTTTAATTTGGGGTTCTTTTTTAACTGACTACAGGGTTAATTTAATTTTTTTTAATTTGGTTCTTAATTTTTGTATTTTGGATTTTTAATTCCCTGTAAACCGCCCTGAGTCCTCAGGGAATAGGGCGGTATATAAATATAATTAAATAAATAAATAAATAAAATTGTACAGTATTTCAATAATATCAGTTTGTTCTGAGTCTGATAGGGCACTAAAAGAGTTAATTAGATTTCCCCCCCCCCACAAGGACTATATAGTGTCTTGCTGTGGGTAGAGCAAACTGTTTGCCTGGGGAATCATCTCTTGGTGCAGAACTGATAAAGTGTCCTTGAGGTTATCTAAAGTTATGTGGTCAAGCCAGATTGGCTTAGAAGTAGACAGAGTTCTTCTGAATAGAACACGTTTGTAGGGTGATTTGTTTAGGCTATAGATATATTTGTGATTTAAATGTCTCTCTGCCTTAGTTGCATGCCCAGTGGGGATTTGTTTCTCACTTTTTCCCTCTGGGAGTGGCCATCTCTCTCTGATCATTGCTCTCTCTTTTCTTTTCTTTGGGATAGGGGTAAGGTTGCCCATGGCTTCCCGGCTGGCTGCTTTTGTCGTACATTCTGTACAGGAGACCCGTACTTTAGCAGGATTTTCAATTGATTAGTTCTCAATATGTTCTACAAAGACCTCTTTTAAGGAGTCCACTTTGATTTTAACTATGGACAAGTCAAAGATAGAATAGTTTGTGCTGTCAGCAGACTTTGTTTGTTTAGAAAGTCAGTTATATTTTTGTTCTTAAAGTTTATCAGATTGATATTCACACCTCTCATCCTGTAATAAGTGTGCAGCTGCTGAACAGATTGCAACAGAGGGAGAAAATTTTCTTCCACTGAAGAGATAGTTATTGGCTATCAACCTTTACTTGTAAAGCATCATATGCACTCTAAAGCACTCTAAAGCATCATATGCATTGGAGGGATTTGAGGGAATAGGAATACTTACAAGAGTTGGCTGTCTGCTGGTTAAGTAACTGTCAACTTTCAAGGCTTTGACGTAGCTTACTGTATGTTACAGAACGTGTACATCATCTCTTTTCCCATGATAATTAGTAATTTCCTGGAGTGATAAATACTTTTCTGGAGGAGCTTTTTACAGTGGTTGCTGCTTTTTCACCCTGCATATTTTTAAAATATAGAATAAATAAAAATAATGCAGTCCAAAAATGTTGCATTCTTATTTATGGAAACACAAATGGATTATCCACTCTACCTGGACATAGTACAATATTCTTTAAAGCACTTATACATTTTTCATTAAAGTTACATTATAAGGAATATATATTTCTTATGCATTAGGAATGCTGTATGCTAATTCACCAGGATAAAAGGGATAACCTAGATTTCTCTGCCATGATACCCTGTAAGAATATTATACACTACATTTCCCCACCTAGAGCAGTGCTTCTCAACCTTGGTAATTTGAAGGTGCGTGGTTCTTAATTTCCAGAATTCCCTAGCCAGTCTTGCTGGCTGAGGGATTCTGAGCGTTGAAGTCCACGCATCGTCAAATTGCCAAGATAAGAAAGACTGACCTAGACTACAGTAGAATTCCTATTTTGTATTCCAAAGCCAACAGGCTGGGAAGAGGAAAGCAGTTGGTTGTCAATTGCAGGAGTGTCTCTGGGGGAATAAAAAAAAGTCATGTTGGCAGCTGCACCTGTGCAACTGAAACCACCACCCGTTTATACAAGCATCATATGCACAAGTTAAAAAAAGAGCAGAGCTTTGTATGGCCATGCCTGCCATCTTGGCTTTTTGGACGTCCCTACAAGTACCTCTGTGAATGTGTGCAATGCAACTACTTTCCAAAGGCAAATGAGGTAAACTACCACTTTGGGGACTGGATTAAAATTGAAAATCCTTAATATGGGCCTCTAGCAGTTCCAATATGATTGAAAGCACTATAATCCGGAAATGCTTATCCTGTTTTTTTTTTTGCTCTCTAACCTTGTTTCTTAGTTGGCTCCCTTCCAGCATAATTCCACAGGGTGGAGGAAAAAGGGATAGAGAAACAATTGAAAGCTGAGTTAACTCAATATTAAGCTCAAACTAACATATCCAGGGAAAATAGCTGCACAAAACATGTCAATTAAGCTTGTTTTTCTACACATACTATTTGGTCCCTAGTAGTTATTGAAAACAGATGTTTTTTTAAAAAAAATTGAAAATGCACAAGGGAAAAATAGAATTAGAAGGTGTACCGAATTTTCTTCTAGGGTTTTTTTTTTGAATAAAGAGACTAAAGGAAATGAATTTGCTTCTGCTTGGAAGACAAAACAAATGTCATTTTTCCATGGTCCACATTGTCTCAGTATAAGCTGCCATCCTCAATATACATAGTTATTAGAAACAAAAATATAAATATTATAGTGCTGAAGAAGTATTGCAGAAATCAGTTGTTCCACTCATTCAGGTAAATTTAACAGGTGGTAATTATATGCTGTGGATCACTGGAGACATTAAAAAAACCTTTCCTTAAATATCTGAAGAAGCAGTCTCAGTGCTGATTCCAAGCAGGTTAACTTATCAGTTACGTTTGCTTTTCTCCAAGAAAATCTGTAAAATCAGATTGGCTTCCAGAGCTGCATTCCTGGAATATCTTTTGAATGATTATGGAAATTCTCAGTCATCTAGGTCATGGGTAGGCAACCTTGGCTCTTTTATGACTTGTGGACTTCAGCTCCCAAAATTCCTGAGCCAGCCGTGCTGGGAGTTGGGACCAATTCTGGGACTTGAAGTCCACGAGTCATAAAAGAGCCAAGGTTGCCTACCTCTGATCTAGGTCATTTGTTGTTGTTGTTAGCTGCGAAGTCGTATCCGACCCATCGCGACCCATGGACAACGTTCCTTCAGGCCGTCCTGTCCTCTACCATCTTCTGGAGTCCATTTAAGCTCAAATCTACTGCTTCAGTGAATCAATCCAGCCACCTCATTCTCTTTCGTCCCCTTCTTCTCTTGCCCTCAATCTTTCCCAGCATTAGGCTCTTCTCCAGTGAGTCCTTCCTTCTCATTAGGTGGCCAAAGTATTTGAGTTTCAACCTCAGGATCTGGCCTTCTAAAGAGCAGTCAGGGTTGATCTCCTCTAGGACTGACCGGTTTGATTGCCTTGCAATCCAAGGGACTCGTAGGAGTCTTCTCCAGCACCATAGTTCAAAGGCCTCAATTCTTTGGTGCTAAGCCTTTCTTATGGTCCAGCTTTCACTGCCATACATTGCAACTGGGAAGACCATAGCCTTGACTATACGCACTTTTGTTGACAGGGTGATGTCTCTGCTTTTTAGTGTGCTGTCTAGATTTGCCATGGCTTTCCTCCCAAGGAGCAAGCATCTTTTAATTTCTTGGCTGCAGTCCCCATCTGCGGTGATCTTGGAGCCCAGGAAAATAAAATCTGTCACTACCTCCATTTCTTCCCCATCTATTTGCCAGGAATTGAGAGGGCCGGATGCCATGATCTTGGTTTTCTTAATGTTACGTTTCAACTCAACTTTTGCACTCTCCTTCTTCACCCGCAACAAAAGGCTCTTTAGTTCTTCTTCACTTTCTGCCATCATCTATCATCTGCATATCTTAGGTTCTTGATATTTCTCCCGGCAATCTTAATTCCAACTTTTGATTCATCTAGCCCTGCCTTTCTCATGATGTGCTCTACATATAAGTTAAATAGGCAGGGCGACAGTATACAGCCTTGCCGGACTCCTTTTCCAATTTTGAACCAATCAGTGGTTCCTTGCCACAGTTAGTTGTGATCCACACAATCAAAGGCTTTAGCATAGTCAATGAAGCAGAAGTAGATGTTTTTCTGGAATTCCCTAGCTTTCTCCATGATCCAGTGTATGTTGGCAATTTGATCTCTAGTTCCTCTGCCTCTTCGAAATCCTGCCTGTACTTCTGGTAGTTCTTGATCCACATACTGCTGGAGTCTAGCTTGTAGGATTTTAAGCATAACTTTACTAGCATGTAAAATGAGTGCAATGGTGCGATAGTTTGAACATTCTTTGGCACTGCCTTTCTTTGGAATTGGAATGTAAACTGATCTTTTCCAATCCTGTGGCCACTGTTGAGTTTTCCAAATTTGCTGGCAAATTGAGCGAAGCACTTTTACTGCATCATCTTTTAAGATTTTGAATAGCTCAGCTGGAATACTGTCACCTCCACTAGCTCTGTTGTTGTTCAGCTTTCCTAAGGCCCACTTCACTTCACATTCTAGGATGTCTGGCTCGAGGTCAATGACCACCTCATAGTGGTTATCAGGGACATTAAGTTCGTTCTTGTATAATTCTTCTGTGTAATTTTTCCACCTCTTCTTAATCTCTTCTGCGTCTGTTAGGTCCCTGCCATTTTGGTCCTTTATCATGCCCATCTTTGCATGAAACGTTCCCTTCATCTCTCCAATTTTCTTGAAAAGATCTCTGGTCCTCCGTATTCTATTGTTTTCTTCTATTTCTTTGCACTGTTCATTTAAGAAGGCATTCTTATCTCTTCTAGCTATTCTCTGGAATGTTGCATTCAATTTGGCGTATCTTTCTTTTTCTCCCTTGCCTTTTGCTTCCCTCCTTTCCTCAGCTATTTGCAAAGCTTCCTCAGACAGCCATTTTGCTTTCTTGCATTTCTTTTTCTTTGGGATGGTTTTAGTTGCTACCTCTTGTACAATGTTGCAAACCTCTGTCCATAGTTCGTCATACCTGAATGGCCTAGTGCTTTTCCCTACTTTCTTCAGTTTAAGCCTAAACTTTACAATGAGAAGCTCATGGTCTGAGCCACAGTCAGCTCCTGGTCTTGTTTTTACTGACTTTATAGAGCTTCTCCATCTTTGGCTGCAGAGCACATAATCAATCTGATTTCTGTGTTGATCATCTGGTGATGTCCATGTGTTTATTGACTATGAAGGCTACTCCATTTCTTCTGAGGGATTCTTGCCCGCAGTAGTACACCTGATGGTCATCTGAATTAAATTCACCCATTCCTGTCCATTTTAGTTCGCTGATTCCTAAGCTGTCGATGTTCAGTCTTGTCATCTCTTGTTTGTCCACGTCCAGCTTGTCTTGATTCATGGATCTTACATTCCAGGTTCCTATGGAGAAAAAATCTTTACAGCATCGGACTTTCCTTTCACCACCAGATAACATCCACAGCTGAGCGTCCTTTCGGCTTTGGCCCAGTCACTTCATTCTTTCTGGCGCTACTGGTACTAACCCTCTGCTCTTCCCCAGTAGCATATTGGATGGCTTATGACCTGAGGGGCTTATCTTCCAGCATCATATTGTTTTGCCTTTTGATACTATCCATGGGGTTTTCATGGCAAAGATACTGGAGTGGTTTGCCATTTCCTTCTCCAGTGGATCACATTTTGTCAGAACTCTCTGCTATGACCTGTCCATCTTGGGTGGCCCTGCACGGCATAGCTCACAGCTTCATTGAATTACACAAGCCCCTTCACCACGACAAGGTAGTAATCCATGAAGGGGATCTAGGTCAAAGTTATCCCAAATATGCTTTTTCATGAGGCAACTGGACTTTCTTGTTTTTCTTTGATGATGTTCGCTTCTCATCCAAGAAGCTTCTTCAGCTTTGACTGGATGGTGGGGAAAGGAAAGATTTATACTCCTTGCAGACAGCTGTTCATTTGCATTCTTTTAGCAAGTTGTTAGGGCTACCTGGAGGCTTATCTGTGTCCTCAGGGTCACCTTAGTAGTGCAAATGTGTGTGGAGCCTTCTTGGAACTGTTGAAAGGAATGTGTCATAAAGTGGAGATAAATGGCATGGGTCCGGAATACCTCGGGGACCACCTGCTGCCGGCGTCAACCCCCCTCCGCCCTGTGCGTTCCCACAGAGAGGGCCTCCTCAGGGTGCCTCCAGTCAGAGAATGCCGGCTGGTGGCCCCCAGGGGGAGGGCCTTCTCTGTGGGCGCCCCGGCCTTATGGAATCAACTGCCGGTGGAGCTCCGGATGGCACCGGATCTCCGCTCCTTCCAGCGCGGGTTAAAGACCCACCTGTTTGAACAAGCTGGCCTGGCCTGATGGGGAGTTAATTTGGGTTTTTAAATATTTATATATTTTACTGTTTTATTTTGGGCATTAATTTAATTCTATTTTAACTTTTGTAGTTTTGTACTTTTATCATTTGCCCTGTTCACCGCCCTGAGTCCCTAGGGAGAAGGGCGGTATAAAAATTTAATAAAACTAAACTAAACTAAACTAAATGATGTCGTATCTCTCCTCCTCTGTTGCAAGATAGCTGTTCAAATTTGGCATAGATGGCCTCTTTGGCCCCTTTCAAGCCAG
The DNA here is from genome assembly GCF_947247035.1 of Vipera ursinii. NCBI lineage: Eukaryota > Metazoa > Chordata > Lepidosauria > Squamata > Viperidae > Vipera > Vipera ursinii. The sequence continues at coordinate 87,614,132 of NC_139517.1, forward strand.
CAGTCCTCTCTGTCCAAAATGTGGACTTTGCTGTCTTCAAAAGAGTGGCCTTTGTCTTTTAAATTCAGATAAGACTGCTGACTCTTGTCTTGATGGGTTTGTTTTCCTATGTCAGTGGTGGCAAACCTATGGCATGCATGCCAGAGGTGGCACTCAGAGCCCTCTCTGTGGGTACGTGCACCATCGCCCCAGCCCAACCTCTCCCCACAGCCCCCTCCTCACAGCAGCCCCCTGGAGAAGAATTGCCCCCGGGCGTGGCCCACGTGGAGCAGTGCAGCCAAGAACATAGCAGCTGAGCAGACTTTAACAAGACTCTGCCCTTGTGCCCCACTGCGAGCAGATGATGCGAGGTGGGGGAGGAGGGCGTGGCCACCATGATGCTGCTGGGCCACCATGGTGATCTGCTGCGGTGGGCTGTGGAGGTGGTGGGGGCAGGCGGGAGCGGTTTTGGGGCAGTCTCTAAAAGGTTCACCATCACTGTCCTATGTTGTGTCATACTTTTATGAAGTTACCGTATTTTGTTTCCCCAATGTATAGATGTGCACATGGTTCACTGCATTGTATTACATATGCCACGTTGCTCAGTTTTTGTCTGGGTGTTTTATCCTTGGGGTGGACAAGCTTCTGCCTTAGTGTATTCTTGGGTTTGAAGTGTGCATGTATCTTGTGTTGACTGAAATTCCTCCTGGGCTTTTCCAATATTCCTGCAACATATGGAATGACTACATTGCTTCATTTATTGTTTTCTTCATCTATTATGAAGGAGTTTCTGCTGGGTCTTTTTTGAGATTCAATAAAGGCCCACTTGGGATAGCCACAGGTTCTGAGGGCTTCCTTGATGTGTTTTAGTTCTTTTTTCTTTTTCATCTTGGATGGTAGGCATGCCTTCAGCTCTGTGGTGTAGGATTCCAATAACTCCCATTTTGTGCCCCAGTGGGTGGTGTGAATCAAAATGTAAATATTGACCTCTGTGTGTGAGTTTTTAGTAAGGCGAAGGAGTTTAGGGCTTTGGTTTCTACCTCTTCCATATAAAGATTGGCCACAATGGGAGACACAGGTAAGTCTATGGCGTAGCCATGTTTTTGTCTGTAAAAACCTTCACTGTATTTAAAATAGGTAGTGGTCAGGCAGAGGTTGGTTCTGTCACTTAGGGTGCTGTCTTGTAGCAGATGTTTTTTCACTACCGTGACAGCTTCAGTTATTGGAATACAAGTAAAGAAAGATGTCACATCATAGGAAACCTTGGTCTCATCTGCATCCATTTTTATTTTCCAAATCTTGCTGGCAAAGTGGTGTGAATTATTGATGTGATAAGTGATGTTGCCAACTAGAGGAGCTAGTATGGTAGTTAGATATTTTGCAATGTTGTAGGTGACAGAGTTGATGGTCTGAGTGGTGTTAGTATGAGTGGTGTTCCCTCTTTGTGGATTTTGGGGAGTCCATATATGCATGGTGTAGCTTCCCCAGGATAAATATGGTACTATTGTAGCTTGTCGATGGCATTGTCCTTTAGTAATTGTTGCAAGAAATCAGTGACTTTTTTCTTGTAACTTCTGGTGGGATCTCTCTTCAGAGTCCTTCAGAAGACTGTTCACCTTGGCCTTGTAGTCATCTGTGTTCAGGATGACTGTGCATCTTCCTTTATCAGATGGCAAGATGGTGATGTTTGGGTCTCTTCCTAGGGAAGTCACTGCTCTCCTTTCTTGAACTGTGAGGTTGGAAGGGTGTGTTTTGGCACTGGCGACAGCTGCAGATACCTTCATCCTTAATTGTTCTGCCTCTGGTTCTGCCAGTTTATTGTTCCTGATGACTGACTCTGTGACTGTGAGGAGATCTGCAATTGGTAACTTTTCTAGTGTTACTGCAAAATTCAGTCCTTTGGCTAAAACATTATTTTCTGTTTGGGTACACTCTGTATCAGGCAGATTTCTCACCCATTGGTCAGTTTTCTGAGACATCTTACTGTCTGTCTCGGTTGGTTCTTCTGTTTTGTGCATTTTTTCCTGTCTAAGCTGTAGGATGGAAAATTTGCCTTTTGGTCGTTCTTTGATCTTGTTCTGTTGTGCTAGTTGTGCCTTCTTTGTAAATTCTGTGACCTTTTTTAATATGTCTGTTAATAGAAGTGATTTCAGTTCTTGGAGTTTTTGTTCCACTCTGTTTTTCAAAACTTCAGTTGTAAAATTATTCTTATTCTTTCATTCAGAAATTGGAGTTGTGCTTTCTGCAAAATGTTTTCTGCCCTGTGTCTCTTCACTGTTGAACATAACCTCAGGCTGTTAGGGATGAGTCTATATTGTCTGCATCTCAAACTAAAACGCAAATGGTTCCTGTAGTCTGCAATTTTTCTGGAAATCCATTCATACTCCTGCACCATTCGAAGGATGTTCCTCCCAAAGCGCATAGCTAAATGTCTATGGAGATTCTCAGTCATCCTGGTCATAGTTATCCAGTTGCCTCATAAAAAAAGCATCTTTGGGATCTTTTGAATGACTGAAACAAAGGCCAGCTTTCTTGTGCCTGTTGCCTTTCTGTAGGCATTTAGGAGTCCCATTTCCCAAATTTCCAGATGAGATGGAAATTTTGTGAATTGCAGCCCTGGAAGCTGCAAGATTGAGATGAAATGGGTACTTAAGGCAATTTGAAATACTTTCTCAGCTTTAGCTTTCTTTGAATGTTGGATCCAAACACTCCAATTCCAAACACTCCAAACAACTGTTGATGCAATTTTATATATAATTAACGTTATATTATTTAACAACTTAATTAACACAGAATACTATAACATTTGAGCACATTTACTGCTTTTAAATCACCTTTGCCTCCAAACATGTTTGACAGCCTCTAGATGGTGTTCCAGTTCTAACAACCCATTTACTAATCTAAATACAACTAATTGTATAATTTATAATGTATAATTTAATGTGATTCCAGCTATCGCTTAGCTCTCCATAATGGTTGCTTTAAAAATAAAAGCCATATGACAATGCTTGGCTTCAGAACTAGTCAGAGTATTAAAACATTACTTTCCAACTTGATGATTTCATTTCCCTGACCGTTTTTGTATCTGAATACCAACGTTATATTAACAGTATTAAAATAACTGGACCTCCTTGCATTAATATATATCATGTGATGGAATCTCCAGTTAAACTGGGGAGAGAGGTCAAGAGGGTCCCAAGTTTAGAGTTGCAGAAAAGGACACAGGCCAAACCTTGCCCAGAATCCTTGAAGCCTTATCTTGCCCTCACCAAGGGAATGCAATCAGTCTGGCGAAATTCTTGTAACATTCTTGACTAGCAATAAAACTACTGTTGAGACTTTTTATGAGTACTGATTGCTTTCATCTGACATACTAAAATGGATCGCTGAAGATATTTTGATGGCCTGGAACACAACGCTAGGTCAGTATTTCTCAACCTCAACCGCTTTAAGATGTGTGGACTTCAATTCCCAGCATGCTGGCTAGGGAATTGTAGGAGCTGAAGTGCATATATTTTAAAGTTGCTGAGGTTAAGAAACACTACATAGAGAATGCAACTCTCCAAATTGGATATGTGTCATATAGTGCACCTTGTCTATTTCTGGGCTCACATGTTATATCAACTCCAACCATCAATGTTGGGAAGCCATAATTTATGGCTTTGGTTAAGGTACATGCTAAGCCAGTTATGGATTATTCAGTAAACCATGTTCAAACAAAGTATGGCTTAGAACAATTGTAAAGCCTTTATTATTCCCATCGCCCAGTACGCTCACACAGAGAAGGCCTCCTCAGGGTACCGTCAGCTATGCAATATCGGCTGGCGACCCCCAGGGGGAGGGCCTTCTCTGTGGGAGCGCCAGTCATATGGAATCAGCTCCCCCCTGAGCTTCGGATGGCCCAAAATCTCCAATCCTTTCGCCGCGGCCTCAAAACACTCCTATTCCACCAGGCTGACCTGGACTGACAGGCATTTTAATTATATTTACAATTTTTACTTTATTTTTAGTTTTTAATTTTAATTTATTGCACAGATGATTTTAATTTTATTTTTATCTTAATTTCTGTACTTATTATGTTTTGTTGTTAGCCGCCCTGAGTCCTTCGGGAGATAGGGCAGGATATAAATCCCATTAATAAATAAATAAATAAATAAATAAATAAATAAATAAATAAATAAATAAATAAATGTATACCAAATGATAACTGAGGAAGACAGCAACATGTTTAGAGCTTTTTCCACCTTAATCATCAGACATGTCAGATACTTATATTTTGCTATGAAAAGAACAAAACTTCAAATATGTTTAATAACCTTTGAATCATAACTTTTAATTTACTGCTAGCTCTTCTTTCCACTTAAATACAGCAAGATGCAATATAATGTTAGTGTATGTAAATATCTTTTTCCATGCATACAAGGGATTTGTTATACATTCTTAGATATCATTAATACAACTGACAACCACAATTGAGCCCAAAATTTCTGTTGTTAAGCGAGGCAGTTAAGTAAGTTTTGCTCCATTTTACAACCTTTTTGCCACAAGCAAATTACTGCACTTGTTAAGTGAACCCTCCAGCCATTAAGTGAATACTGCAGGCATTAAGTGAATCCTGCAGGCATTAAGCAAATCTGGCTTCTCTCCATTGACTTTGCTTGTTGAAGTTGGCTTGGAAAGCTAGAAATGGTGATCACATGACACCAGGACAATTTAGCTGTCATAAATACATGCCAGATGCCAAGCACCTGAATTTTGATTACGTGACCATGGGAATGCTGCAATAGTCATAAGTATGAAAACCAGTCATAAGTCGCTTTTTTCAGTGCCATTGTAACTTCAGACAATCACTAAATGAATGGTTGTATGTAGAGGGTTACCTGTATGCTCCAGTTCAGTGTTTCACTTTTTATTATCTGGAGACCAAATTTATCTAATGATAAGCATACATTAGACAATCAAGAAAAGAATAATAAACCCTGAACTAATAATTCAATGTTGTTCTTTTCAAGATTAAAACGATTACACCTCCAAAAATACTTTAAAAAGCACCTTTTATAGATATTTGGGGAGATCAGGCACAGAAGACTGATAAAAGAGTGTAAAATCCTTCAGTAAAGGACTAGTCCAGGTATCCAGCAAAAGAATGATAGAAATAATAGTTTCAACATTAACAACTCAGAGTTCTAAGATGGTGGCACCTGGATGGGCTGCGGCTGCATTGGCTCTCAAAGGTGAAATGTTTTGAGAGGGATATAAGGGATACAGGCCACACGATCAGGAAGGTTTTAATGTGTTTGAGCAATGTGGTGGAACTAAGGTAACATACGACTTACAATCTTTGCTGGTATGGCGAGTTTCTAGCTGTTTAGGAACTGTTGATGAGACCATTAAAAGTCGTTGGCACTGTTTGAAATTGTTCTGCCGGCAGCAAGATCTGACTGCTGACACAGCGACAAATTCTGTTGCAAATCAGGGCTGTTTCCAAAGGAGGCAGAGGAGGAGAGGTCCCAGGGCTTATGGAGCAAAGGAACTGGATGAGGCTGTCGGCAGGCCCAGAGGAAGAGAGAGAGGCTTTTGGAGGAGTTGGTGATGGCAGCAGTGTGCTCCAGGGGCAAAAAGGAGTGAGGCTCCTTTAAGGAAAAGGTGGAAGAGACAGGATCAGAAAAAGGAAAGGAGGCAAGGTTGTCGTGCAGGAATACAAGCTAATTTGAGGGCTAATGCACATGGTGCTCCATTTCCATCTGTCCTGTTTGCCATCGTTCTCTCCCTAGAGACTAAAATGGACGTTCTGAAACTTAAGCTGGCCACGAACAAGGAGTGTATATCGGAGGTGGTGACGCTTTGACAGCTGTATGCAACGAAATTTCATTTTGATGTATGCCGATTGGTGTACACTCAAACTGACAATAAAGTTGTTGTTAAATAAATCATTTGCAGTTTAATTAGTAACTGGGTAGTAATCTGGTTTTCCCATTGTCTTTGCTTGTCAGAAGGTCACAAAAGGTGACCCCCAGGGCTCTACAACAGTCATGAATGTGAGTCAGTTCCCAAGTGTCTAAATTTTGATCACATGACCATGGGGATGCTACAGTGATCGTCAGTGTGAAAAATGGTCATGTCACTTTTTTCAGTGCCATTGTAACTTCAAACAGTCATTAAATCAGCTGTTGTAATTCAAGGACTACCTGTACTGTGAGAAAATGTTTGGAACAAAGATATCTGCAGAATGGGTAAAAAATATCAATTTAGCCTTGCATGTTTGGTTCATCAGGGCTTTAGTTACACTGTCATGGCTGCCATTTTGATTCTGATATTTTATTCATCATTAGAATGAATTGTATTCAAATCTTTGTTGTATTTTTTCTCTTTGGAAATATTTTCTGATCATAATATATTTAGAGAAGAGATTGAGTCATTTGTCAGTATGATATTATTGGTTACTTATCAACTAATATGATCTTGCAAGAAGCCATATACTGTACAATGCGGCATGAGGGCAAAAAAAAAAAACATAATAAAATGGGGAAAAATCCAGTATAGCAATAGCAATAGCACTTAGACTTATATACTGCTTCACAGTGTTTTACAGCCCTCTCTAAGTGGTTTACAGTGTTAGCATATTGCCAACAATCTGGGTCTCATTTTACCAACCTCAGAAGGATGGAAAGCTGAGTCAGCCTTCAACCTGGTGAGAATTGAATTGCCAAACTGCTAGCAATACTGCATTCTAACTACTGCGCCACTCACTCTGTACATTCAATCAAGCTGATATATGAAGTAAAAATAGGACTTAATTGGCTACCGGAGCATTTATTCTTTGAGAAAGGAAATAAGTATTCAATTTGGTCTTGCAGCTGGGAAATTCATCATATTAATCACTTGACCCATTTATTGTTATATAAACACTTTGAAGTAGGTTCAATCAGAAGGAAGTTTGGGACAAAGTCAGCCAGTGTATTTCTTGACTCAGCAAAGACTTGTAGCTGGTTATTCTCACTGCAAGTATTGAATTGATCAGTTTCAAAAAGTATGCAGAAGTGAGATATAGGTATCCTTGTATCTATACTAAAACATTTCTTTACAAACCATTAGAAGTTACAATAGCACTAAAAAAAGTGACATGGCTGGTTTTCATATTTGTGACTGTTGCAGCATTTCCATGGTCATGATCCAAATTCAGGCACACTTGGCAACTATTTCATATTTACGATAGTTGCAGTATCCCAGGGTCATGTGATCACCTTTTGTAACCTTCAGACAAGAAAGTCAATGGGGAAGATTCACTTAACAACTGCAGTGATTCATTTAACAACTATGACAAGAAAGATTGTAAAGTAGGGCCAGATACACTTAACAATTGTCTTGCTTAGCAATGGAAATTTTTAGTTTAATTGTGGTTATAAGTTGAGGATTACCTGTAATGAATTAAGCTGATTTAATTGGGTTGATCCTGCTATTTATGTTATAATTTATATGTGTTCTTTACAGCAACTGTCTATAAGGAAACTTGAACCCATGCAACGTACATAAAAACATAAACTGCTTTGTCTTGACTTTTATACCATACATTGTGGACACCCCTATGTTGATCCATAGCAATGAAATATATATCTTTCCTTTTCCTTCTTTAAACTATTCCTGGGAGTTGAGCAGCTTATTAATTAAAAATAATAGTAATAGCAGTGGCTTCAACTGGAACATTGAAAAAAATTAAGAGTTGATTTTGGCTGCTGAAGAACAAGCTACGTATTTGAACTAATGCAATCAGCCCAGAATATACAAAAATCAAAATTCAAAGTGCAACTTGTGCAAAGAACCAAAAAAACCCTGTAGGTCACACAAACTAAAGATTACACAAACTGATTATAAACAACAACATAACACAATCAACAAAATTATTCAGTGGAACAGCTATAAAGAATCATCCTATGCCAGTACTGAAACATTGGCGAGAATATATAGTTGAAAAAATAGTCAAAATGAGCAAATTAAAATATTGTGGATATCTGAATTCAAACTGATTTTTCACTGCACACCACATTCAATTGTGGCTGAAAAGAAGAAAGTATGGATAACTGATGTAGCAATACCATAGATAGTAGAATAAAAGACAAAGAATTGGGGAAGATCATAAATATCAACATCTGAAAATCAAAGTTGAAAGATTATGGAATAAACTGACTGTGGTGGACCCAATGGTTATTTGCACACTGGATATCATACTAAAAATTCTTTGATAATACTTAGAAAAACTGCCACAATGACAAATTTTTTATCTGTCAGTTATAAAAGGCTATACTCCTTGGATTGGCACATATATTACACTGATATATTATGACATCCAAGGTTCTTGGGAAGAACTCAGTGTGTGAAGGCAAATACCAGCTAAAGAACTGGTAGCTGTGATTTCCCATTGATGTGTATCTAATAATAATGATAAAAATAAATGATAAAGTAGTAGGAACTGCATTGGTAACATCTGCATTTCTATATATAAGGGAGATGTGAAGATATGTTTCCCCATTAGTAATTTGTACTATTTGCTTGGTTATCTATCTCTTGTTGTTTTTAAACAACAGCAATAAGGACAAATTTTAGATCATTGTAATAGTTGGATGATGCTATAAAGATAATTTAAATCGCCACTGGAAAAATGTTAATAGGATTACAAATAAAATCGATTGCCTCTCCTCATTCCTTCTCAGAATTAGCTAGTTATTATGGCAAAACTAAGGTATCATGGCCATTTGTCACATACTTCTGAGATTTTATCCCCCTGAACCACGGAGATGAACAGTTTCCCTGTCAATAAAAATGCTGCCTTGTTGCTTCACCTATTGGCTTCTTAATCCTTCCTCCATCTAACTGAAGCCAAAATACCATGGCATCTTTACTATTTAGCAGAGAGACAGATGTTTCTGGCTCTCTTTTTTTTTCATCCTCTCTTATTTTTTTTTTTTACATCTTCTATTGGCCAGGTAAAGAAGCTCTGGTCAGCATCCGAACAATGATAGCAAATACAGTTTCCATTTCGGCCTCTGAGAATTTGTGAGAAAAGTGAAAACTTTCGTAGTTGCATGGAAATGATCTTACTAGAAGCAACAATAGCACTGTTGACCTAGAGCAGGGGTGTCAAACTCAATTTCATTGAGGGCCACATCAGCATTGTGGTTGCCCTCAAGGGGCCGGGTGGGTATGGCCAGGGTGGGCGCGGCCTACTGGGTGGGCGCAGCTGGAGTGCGTATGGCCTACTGAGTGGGCATGGCCAGCTCTACATCGTTCGCATCAAGGGTGCCTATGGGGGCCTGGGCAGGAGTGGGACAGATCTGAGGGTCTCTGGCAGAAGGAGGGTCTCTGGGCCAGGGCCAAGGCAGTGGGGGCCGTTCCCTCACTGTTTCCAGGATGGCTTCACGGGCCACATAAAACCACTTCACGGGCCGGATCTGGCCCCCGGGCCTTGTGTTTGACATGTCTGACCTAGAGCAACATTTTGCCATCTTTAATTTCCAACAATCAAGAGATCATGTCTATGTTAAATCAGTGTGAGAAATTAAAATGACAGTTTTCCAGGATACATCTGGGTTATCAACTACTATCCAGCAAATAGTTTAAATCTAGGAAACATTAGAAGAACATGCCAATTGGATTAGACATTTGATAGGAGACTTAGGCAACCCACTTAATTGCTGCAGATGTGCCATGTATTATTTCACTATATTTATTGGCGTCCAGCTCTTTTCCTTCTGAGTAAATCTGCAGTATCCAATTTATGCAACATTCTGTTGATGTAGCCTCACAATAAATTAGAATCACTTCACTTGTCTGGATTACCTCTCAAGGTTGTCAAATGTGTAATCTAACTACTACTTCTTGGGGCATATTTTCATGTACAAAATAAATTCACCTTTTTCCCCCTGGTTTTCGGGGTTTTTTTTTGTTTACAACCTAGAGAAATTTGCTGATGATTAAACCTGTCCTAGAAGCAAACTGAGTATTCTAGAACTTTCCCAGGATCTTTTGGAATTCAGAAATGCAAATTAATTGGTAAGGCTACCATGAAATATGTTGCAAGATAGGTAACAGAACTTATTGAATTGATATACAGAACTTACTGAATTAATTTATTAAAGTGTGAATTATTTTTAAATCTCTCTTTCTGAAAATATAATTTTATTTTAAATGATAGGTCATTTGTTATCCAGAAAAGTAGACTTTGGTTTGACCTTCATTAGTACTGTATAGTACCTTAATTGTAACTGGCAAGTAGATAAGAGTCAGGCATGTTATTTTATGATACCTGCTCTGCAATATTTTTGCATCATACTGATATACTAGGATGGAAACCTTTTATAGAACTGTCATAAAGGTTACCTACAGATCTAAATTACCTTGTGAATCAACCTCAGTTTCATTCTGCTAATCTGCCAAACAATTTAGGCTTGTGATACACATTGGAATAGAGTCACTGTGACTTGGAACATGGTGACTTTGAGTCTCAGAAGCATTGCTATTCTCATCATACGTCATGCTGTTTTCTGAAATAGCACAACATATAACAAAATAGCTATGAAAAGTGCCTCTCTTTTTGTGTATTAAATGTTGCTATTGAATCAGTATTTTTACTTGCAGACTTAGAAAAATAAAAAATGAAGATTAATGCTAGTCTATCTAACAGTTTCTGCAGATATATGGCTTACATATATTTGTGTGTGTATGTACACAGACACGTGTGTGTATACACACATACACTTATATACATTTCAGCATATACAGAGTGTGTGAGTGTTACAGCGACATTTTTCTAATTGGATGTTTATTTTCCTTTTCCACCACAAAACTGCCTAAATAGCTTTGAGCAAGTCAATGACCACAGTCGTGATAAAATTGATTTCTCTATAATTAATAGAATTTGATGTATTTGGCTATGTCTGTCACTTTTTTTTAGTTTGACCTCCTTTACAAATATTTTGTGAATATTTGGCTATGATATTGCTTGCTTCTTAAAATAACAGGATAGCTGGGTGCTACACAGGAAATATAAAAAAAATCAGAAAACTCATATTGCTACTCCCTTTATACCTCACCATTGGTCAAGATGGCTAGGATTGCTGGGAGTCGTACTTTAGCAACATCTTGACCCCAAGATCCCTTTTCCAGGTTTCATCTTTGGCATTTCCAGTTAAGTAAAATAAGAATAAAATGGCAGTTAGGAACTGAGAAAGACTCTTCTTAAGTCTTTGGAGAGCAGCTGAACATTTTCAAGGAAACTGTCAGAAATCACTTGGAAATCCTGAACTTTACTGATAAAGAAGGAATCCAGAGGAACTATGGAATGAACTTCAAGAAGTTATGAAAAAATGAATGTGAAAAGAGACTTACAAAAGTGAAGAAAGCAGTATTGAAAAAAGATATCTTTGAACTTTATTGTTGGAAAAGATTCCCGAGAATGCTGTCAACACTCCAGAAAACTGATGGATCCATAAACAAAATCAATCCAGAATTTTCACTTCAGGCATAACTGACCAAGCTCAAAATATCCTACCTCAGACACATTTTGAAAGATCCAGCTTTCTAGAAAAGGTTCTAATGCTGGGAAAGGTGGAAGGAGAAGGAGAAGACAAAGCAAGGTGAATGGACTCAGTTACAGTGGCAATCAGTGAACTCACAAGTGCTTCTCAAAAGGCAACTGGACTTTATTCTTGTAGGAGAAGTGAAACATTTTCCAGAGAGAAACCAAGAAAGTCCTGTTGCCTTTTGATAAGTATTTTTGGGAAACCAAAAGTACCTGGATGATCGAGAGTCTCCATAGACAATGAATACACTATTGGAAGCTTGGAAAAACAACTTTGGGATAGATATAGAGAAGATCTATCTGTGTGGTTGCCAGGAGTTAAAAATGACGATGTCACACTATAGTTTATATTGTCCTCAATACCCCCTCAGAGGCCACCAAAGTCCAGGCCCTCCCAGCCCCGTTCCCCTTTGTCGCGCTCTGCAGCTGTGCTCTCAAGGTGTTAATAAAGTGTCTTTTCTAGCAGGAGCGTATGAGAAGTGAGGAGGTGGCAGATTCTCGTTGTCAAGTGGGGGCTTTCAAGAACAAAGACAACCAGCCCCTAGCTCCGGTAGTCAATGTGTGCCAGTTTTTAACAGCCCCAGGCTGTCGTAGCAGCAATAGTCAATGATTTTACAGTGACCATTTGGAAACAAGGGGGTGTGGAAAGCCCTGGCTCCAGGCAGCAATGGAAATACGAACCAAGGTAGTGAGCATTCTGCAGTAACAGCTCGTCCCACAAAGGCAGCTCCCCACAATGTCTATAACAAGTAACAGTAATCAAAGTTTGGATGGCCGCTAGTCTCCAAAGCAATAGCAACCAGGCTCTCCTTCTCTTCTGTCATCGCTTGCAGTCTCAGATCTTGTCAGTATCAAAACCCCTCCCCCCCTTCCTTTCCTTTATTGTTAAAATATGAATTTAGCTACCCCAGCAGCTTTCTCTCTCCTCACTCTCTCTTGCTCAGGATATTCCCCCTGTGAAAGAAAGCAATAAAATTCCACCATCTCATTCTCTCTCCTTCCCTCTCCTTCAAAGAAAGGGATCAGTTAAAATCTCAAATCCCTCTTCGGCTTCACCTGGTCTCTCCCCAACAACAACAGCAACCACCCCACCCCCTTTCTTTCCTCCTTTTTCTTTCCTTCTGCCTGATCCATGCCCGCCGCACCCAAAACTGGCAGCAGCTGCCCGAGCTTTCTTCTCCCTGGGCAGGCCCCCACAAAGCCTTTCAGCCAGCCCCGCTACATATGCATATTATTTATTCTCAAGATCTTGCTTTTTATCCAACCCTGCATAGAATGAGGAAGTCTGGGGCAGAGGGATGATTGAGGCAGTAGGTTTTTGTCCCTTTTATAAATTGTTCTATGTCAAGTTATTGCTTGACACTGTGGTTTTATTATTTTGAACCATGCAGACTGGACTTTAAAAAAGGTGGCATACAAATGTTATTAATATATAATATGATATGATATGATATGGTATGGTATGGTATGGTATGATTATAATATAATATATAATTAATGTAATGTAATGTAATGTAATGTAATGTAATGTAATATAATGTAATATATGCTGATTCAAACATAAGTGCTTGTGTTTGGGAATCAGAAAAAGTAGTGTGTATGCAAACTAAAAATGTCTTATCGGAAAGAACAACAAAATCCCTAAAAGCTAACAATCTATACACTAGGAAAGACATTAAGGGTGTGAGTTTCTTCTAAGGGTGTAAACCTATGAAATTATCAGATCACTTACTTAGGGTGTGTAATTTAGGCAGTTGTTTTAACCGTTTGTGAATGTTTGCTTTCAAATGATAGTCTACATTTTTGATAGCTATAAAACACAATAATTGGTTATTAATTTTTGCTTCTCTCGGACTTGTGCTATCAAATATCAGGTAGGTAAAAGCTGAATATAATTGGTGTCATTGGCACCTATCTTTGAATGAATATTTCAACAGAATTTTTTTCTAAACACATTGTTCAGCTTCATCTTTGAATGTCATTGAAACCAAAGAAACATTATGGATAAAATGCATACACTTATATATGTATTAGCATTATGTATACCTTCATTAATAGCAATAGCAATAAATACCGTTCATAGTGCTTTATATCACTCTTTGGGTGTTTACAGAGTCAGTATATTGCCCCCCAACATCTGGGTGGGAATCCTCATTTTAGTGCCCTGAGAAGCTGGTCCTTATTTTACTGACCTCTGAAGGATAAAAGGCTGAGTCAATCTTGAACCGTTAAGGATCAAACTCCTGCCTGTGTGGCAGTGTTAGCTTGCAGTACTGCATTCTAGCACTGCTTAACCATGGCTCTTTTATTGTCACTTACTCTGATTATAATCCATGTAGCCAACATCAGAGTTGTTGATCATTGTTATAGAATGCTAATTGTCTAATGTTTGTGGGGGTTTTTTACCTATCACTGTAGAGAAACATGGAAGAATGGAAGAAAGCTTTAGCTCTCTGAAAAACAGATTTAAAGAAATAGCTGAATACAAGGGCCCCACTCTGTTCCACTGATTAATTGTTCTAACTGGAAATTTCTCCTTAGTTCTAGGTTACTTCTCTTCTTGGTTAGTTGTCATTCATTGCTTCTTATCCTGCCTCCATATGCTTTGGAGAATAGCTTGGCTCCCTCTTCTTTGTGGCAACTTCTGTCATATTGGAACACTACTATCATGTCACCCCTAGTCCTTCTTTTAATTAAACTAGGCATACCTAATTCCAGCAAGCTGTTCTTTCTATGTTTTAGCCTCAAGTTCCCTAATTATCTTTGTTGCTTTTCTCTGCACTCTTTCTAGAGTCTCAACCTCTTTTTTAACATCGTGGTGACCAAAACTGGATGTAGTATTCCAAGTGTGGCCTTACCAACACATTGTAAAGTATTAACACATTGTGTGGCCTTACCAACACATTGTAAAGTATTAACACTTCACTTGATTTTGATTCTATCCTGTTAATGTAGCCTAGAATTGTGTTGGCTTTTTTGGCAACTACAGCACACTGTTGGCTCATATTTAAGCAATTGTCCACTAGGACTCCAAGATCCCTCTCATAGTTACTACTATTGAGTGAGATACCTCCTATACTATAACCTGTGCATTTGGTTTTCCTTGCCTTACTTGTCTTACTTTTTTCACCATTGAATTTCATTTTGTTAGATAGCACTCAGTGTTCAAGTCTGTCAAAATTTGATCAAAATCAAGAGGCCAAGAAGATAAAAGCCATGTTCTTCAAAGAACCATCTAAGGTATACTCCTAGCTGTAGTGCAATAACACAGTAACAGCAGAGCCACCAACAGCAAAAACTGAACATACTGGAAGAACATATGTGAGAAAGAGAACACATAACATCAGCGCAAAGTAGATGCAGGACCTAAGAGTAGACCATAGCAATCTCCCAAAAGAGGAACTAGTCATCATCAAAGTGGTAGACAGTCAACAATATGTCATAAACATGAAGAGCTGGACAGTGCTTGGCCCAGATACAATCCACACCCTATTGGCTAAAGAAACTAACAGCAGTGCATGAACATCTAGCAGCACAAATAAACCAGCTGTTAGCATCAGGGTCCCACTCAGACTGACTAAACCAAGGAAGGACAATGCTGATCATGAAAGGTCCCCACAAGGAAACAGAAAAGTTCAACTACTGGCTAATAATATACCCTCCCACAACATGCTAAGTTGTGGCATCATAGCCACCAAGCTACAGGATCATATGGGCCACTACTTGACTACAGCTAAGGACATCGGGAACAACGCCATAGGTTCAAAACAATGGTTGCTCATACACAAGACTTGATTAGACAAACCAATCTGAGCACAGCCTGGATTGACTACAGGAAAGTGATGACATACTACCACATACGTGAATCTGTAAATACCTGGAGCTACCCAAAGACAAGAATTCAATGGGACTGTGGAAGATAACATTGGAAGATAGCTCAAACAAGTGGCCATCCAGTGCGGCTATACCAAGGTCACTGACTGTCAAAGCCACTGTCCAAGACAAAATACAGAGAATCCAGGAATTCATCAGTAAGACTGCAAAGATGAACTGCTGAGACAGCAGCAGACATAGCAGAATGTTCAAGCAGAGGAAATGTCATGGCAAGACAAGACCCTGCATGGGAAGTACCATCAACAGATAGCTGAGGTGGCAGACATTGGGAAATTCTATCAGTGACTGGAAAGCTGGACCAAAAGGCAGTACTGAGGCATTAATCATAGCAGCACTAGAAAAGACACTAGCCACCAGATCCACAAAAGACAGAATCCAAGATACAGACTACGCAGAGGCCTCAGAGACAGTCCAGCACAAAGTGACAGGGGGAAGATGCAGGCAGGAATAATGTGTATTGAATGGCACAATAAAGTAGCTGACATTGTATAGAGGATGTATACTCAGATGAACCATCCACAACAAGCATCGGGGCAAGCTGACTTCCAGTGTGGTGTTGGTTCATGATAATGCTCATCTGCATACCACTAGACACACCCAAGAACTTTTGAAGCAGTTCCATTGGGATGTTTTTGATTCTCCACCCCCCATAGCCCAGAATTGGCGCCTAGCAACTACAAAGGAATTTCAAACCTTGTAAGACATTATGACAAGTTCCTCAATTTGAATGGCGATTATGTCAAAAAGTAATGTAATGATGTAGTTTTCTAATGTGTATAATAAAAGTTCTGTACCTGCGAGTGTCTGTCATTGATAACCAAAGAGAGGTTTATTTCCAAATTGCCCTTACGTGTACATGTATTTTATTTATTTATTAAATTTGCTGCCTATCATGCCACGTATTTAAATGTATGTATGAATTTTTGAATTCTTTGTGTCTCTTTGATATTTTAATATAATTCTTAATAAAATTATTGAACACACACACACACACACACACACACTTGGATAACGGGTTGGTTGGTTGGTTTTGCTTCATTCTGTTCCAGGATCAATTCTCACCAGGAAAGAGTCTGTGAAATCCTGGAGAACTGTTGTTATGCTCTGTAGACAATAATGAAAAGAATTGATAGTTCCCAATTTACAGTCCAGTGTTCATCCATATTCTATGACAGAACTGCAGGTGGATCCTGATGCAGATAGAAAATAGAAGTGAAAGTAATTTTTTAGCTGGCTAAAACACAACATGATTTAACATCTGAACCAAAATTTCACATGATATCAGCATGTAATATGTGATATCTTGATTTGGATTGGAAATACCAAAATCATGAGATGTAGCTGTTATGCAAGACTTCAGTCTTTTACATAAACAAATAAGAATCGTGGGTGTTATCTGAGAAGTCATATGCATGCAAAAGAAAGAAAGAAGAAAGAAAGTGAAAGAAAGAGGAAAGAAAGAAGGAAAGAAAAGAAAGAAGGGAGGGAGGAAGAGAAAGAGAAAGAAAGAAAAAGAAAAGGAAGAGGAAAGAAAGAAAGAAAAAGAAAGAAGAGAAAGAAAGAAAGAAAGAAAGAAAGAAAGAAAGAAAGAAAGAAAGAAAGAAAGAAAGAAAGAAAGCTGGGCTGAGAGACGAATTGGCCCAAAGTCGTCCAGCTGGCTTGGGTCTAAGAAGGCCTAGTCTTCACAATCCCTAGGTTTTAGGCCAGAATAATAATGATTACATCAAACCAACTGTCTACAGGGTCCTTACAGGGTGCTATAGTTTTTGATATTTATGTAACGGTCCCCATAAACAGAAAGCTAAAGTAGATAGACCAACAACCTTGACTCCATATTTTCCTATAAATCTGCAAATATTTTCTCCTTGAGCCTTAATGGTCTTATAAGTTCCGAAGCTAGCTTAAGTTCCTGGCTTGTTCTATAGCTAAAGAAAATAATTTTCCTACTTGGTTATATTTGAAATATACAGTGAGATTTCTGGGGGAAGAATTTGTAAAATATGATTTGGATCCTAAAATGGATCCTTCAGGTTTCTTCGGCTAGGATAATACATTTGCTGCTTTTTTATAGATGAAGAGGAAACTTCTTTTTGTCAACTTCCTTCAATTAGCTTATCTTGGAATGCCTGATTTTTTTTCTGCTCTAAATGTGAATGGAATCTTTCTGCCATTTTATCATCTAAGTTGGCAGCATTTGAAAAAGCATCATGTTACTCTTTCTATCATTGGGATACACTTTTTTGAGCCTATTTAAATAGTTTGATTTTAAAAAAAATAGTGCTCTATTATGTTGGCTGAGGGTGTGTCTCATCCTGCTTGGTAAACAGAAGTGGTAAAAACCAAAGCAGTAAAAATGACTTCACTTTGGAGTTAAGAATTGAATTTTTGTTCCTTATAGTATATTGGTAGTGGCAAAAGGAAAGGAAGCAGATAAATGAATGAAGTCAGTCTAGAAGAAAATTTATAGAAAATTCACAATAGCTCAAAAGAGCAATGTATTTTTATAGGAAGAGTAAGAATTCTTAGTTCTGTGCACTTGAATGGGCAGAATATAGCAGGTATTTATTCAGTTGTATTTTGCAAATATTCACAATACCTAGGATGTCTACTGCTCAGCTAATATATTATGGCTCAATATAGGGTTGGATATTGTGCAAAGCCAACCCTATATTATGGATTAACATGCACTATGGATTGTTGAATTAATGAATAAATGAACATTTATGGTTAAAATCATAAACACAGTATGCAAATCTAATTTATAAATAACTATTTAGTTTTGCCCCATTAGAGTTAAAAATGAACAAATTTACCATGCCATGTCACTTGAGTTTCTGGGGGGGAAAATGAGATCTAACTCTGACCAATAAATAAACATTATCGTACCCTGACAATATAAAATTTGCTCTGATCCCCTGAGATTTTTATATATATAGCTTCATCTATATAGCTTCATCTCCTGTGTTTATTACTGTGTATTATTGCCAGGCTTGAATGAGATAGATCTAAAGTGTCATTTTTATATTGTACTTTAAACCAGCAATTCTTACTTTGGAGATCAAGTCATATGACAAGTAATGGGTAGGATCAGAGTTGTGTTTTAGGAATGTTGGATCTCACCTTACTCATTGTCTACTGTCCTCTGCATTAACATATTTACTTCATTTCTTTCTTGTCACCTCCCCCAGCTTCATATTCTCCCCAGGTTTCTGCAAGAAACATAAGAACAAACCTCATAAATGTATTTGGGAAATAAAAAGGATATATTGTGGTTAGTTTGCTATTCTCCTTGGATTATCATATGTCCTGCAAAAGAAGGACTTTGTTTCATGTCCTCCATATATCAAGCATGATCTTAAGTCAAATATTATCCAGCTTTTTGAGTATTTTGTGTTTTTTAAAATTTTGGGTGGTTTCACAGTAGTAGCCATTCACACATTTAGCTATTGTGACCTTGTAAACTGCTATCTTTCCCTCATCTATAGACAGATTCAGCAGCCTGAATCCAGCAATGAGCTTCATTCCAGCCCCTTCAAATCTATGATCACTATAGTTTATAGCAGAGAATGAGATGGCTGAAGCAGTAGGCTCCAGAAGATGGTAGAGGACAGGAAAGCCTGGAGGAACATTGTCCATTGGGTCGCGATGGGTTGGACATGACTTCGCAACTAACAACAACAATATAGTTTATAGATCACATGATTCATACATTTTTATGATGAAATTTGGAAAACATGCTATTGTTGATTCCATATGATTGCTAACATGTTCTTGAAAATAAAGATTTGCCTCAAAATTTCATGTTCATGTTGGCCTAAATACTTTTTTTGCAGTTTTTAAGTGTATTTTTTGTTATGAATTCCAAGAAAGTTAACTGGCTAATGTGTCTTCCTTTCCAATTGTTTGTCTCTTCTGTCCATTCAGATATCTGTTAACCCTATAATTTCCTGTAGTTTTTTTTAGTCAGTTCCACCCATAAAATAAGACACCACTTGTCTAGTTTCAGTTAGCTCACTCTAATGGTCTTAACTTACTGCACAATAGCAATGTCTATTTTACTACTGTTGGGACAATTTTTTTATGTCTTGTGTCTTTCCATTTGTTTCTCTAATTTACATTACTTTAACTTAGAAGCTGCCCAAGGTAGGTATGTGGAGGAGGAAAAATATGATTAAGTATAGAGAAACCTAGGAACAGATCTGAGTCAGACCAGTCCCAATTCTATTGCAGGTCCCTTATATCAGCCTTAACAACAGCAAATAGGAATTGGCAAACTTTACATGTTTTTGCTGAGTTAAGGCTGAATGGAGAAAAGCGAGGGTAACATCCTCATTTCCAATGGAGTATATTCCAATATTGTTCTTGTTTGTTTATGTGGAACTTGCTACCAGCATATCTAAAGCAGAGGAAGCCCACTGATATCCTCCAAATATTTAAGCAACTATCTGTCTTGTGAAGGGTACAACATTCTAGGAGAAATATGCAGTTTTTTCAATTTAACTTGCAATTTTCCAATTAGAAACTATTTAGTGTCTCAAATTATTAGACTCACTGATGTTACTGTTTCTTTAAAAGTTCTTTGGTAAGATTCAGGTTGGTCTTGTCATGCATTGTTGACTAGTAGCGAAAACAGTGATATAAAGTTGCAGTGGTTTATTTAGGCAACAGGGAAGTGTTCTTTCTGGTATAAGGGAACAAGTTAACATTGGTGAGTTTGTGGGAAGCAAGGGGAATGCATCATAGGAAGAGAAAAGCAGCAGTGTGTTCTTGGCATCAGTTAAAAAAATGAGTTGTTTGCAGACAATATGGGGGGGAGGGGAGAGGAAACATGGTTCTCCCAAATAAAGCAAGTTGCATATGTGAAATTGTGGTTTGAAGAAAATGATCCAAATTCTTGTGGCTGCCTGTCTTCCTTTTGTTACAGTGCTTTGCGAGAAGACAGTCTTCTTGGAGTCAAGCTGAGTGATATTGTGAACTTTCTGTAGTTATTGTGCTAGAATAGAGAATAATTTGCCATTATGTTCTTTGGGATGCTTGGAAAGTTATTTAATTTCCCAGACTATTCTACAGTCTTGAGTTATTCTGAGTTTGGCCAAGGTTGTCTGCATGCTCTCCAAAGCATGTTAATGCCAAATTCTTTACGTACTGGGTAATGACTAGGTTGATGTAGTGATTAAAAGTACCAGGCTAGAAACTAGGAGGCCATGGGTTCTAGTCCTTCAGTAGGCACAAAGCCAATTGGGCCAGTCCTAAAGGAGGAAGTCAGTAGCAAACAACTTTTGCCAAGAGAATAGTGTGGAGTTGCCAGGAATTAGATTCACTTGAAGGAACCCAAATGTTACCATCTTAATTCATTTAGCTTCCTTACCAGTAAATGTTACATAGCAAGGCAATCTGAATAGCTTGCAGTGAAAATTGTTTCAGAGTGTTATACTTTCACTTACATGGTTTACTAAACACATTACATTTGAATTAAAAATCCACCTGCAGAGTTCTTAAGAAGCTTAACATAACAATGTAATTGACTGAATTACAAATACATGGTTATGCTATGTCTTTTGCAGATGGAAAGAGGGTGATAATTTTTTGTTTGTTTGTTGTTTCTAGCCTGCTCTTATTATTTTTATAAATAAGTACAGCAATACTTTCCAAACCTAGATAAATTACCCAAAGTTGGCTAAAATGGTGTTTTTTTTTGTGTAATAACATGCAAACCCAATCACAACAGACATATATAATTTTTTTAATTCCATTTATATCCCGCCCTTCTCCAAAGACTCAGGGCGGCTTACAAGCTTAGCAGTAGCCTTCATTCTATGTATATGCCTGCTTATTAGGGCTTTAATTAACTCTGATATGCAGTTTTGATTATGAAGGAAAAAGTTTGGAAATCACTTTGCTAGAGAATGATGGTGTCATAAAATGAGTATAAAGAATTAGCATTTGCATCTCAAAATTTACTTAGATTAATTATTTAAATCTAATTGGAGTTTCTCAGTATTTTTTATGAATAACATTTCTGACATTTTAGAATAAATAATGAAATACTAAGGAAATGGGGCATGTGTATTAGGGCTGAGTGTTCTGCCTTTTTTTTATACAAATGTTTTCCACAGCAGTAGTTTCATTGCAAAAAGCTTTCATGTAAGAATTAATTGAACTAGACCCACAAATTATTAAAAGCCAATAAACTTCTATTAAATCACAGAGACTCCATTAAGGTTTTTATTTTATTCCACTTGGCTTCACTATTAATTATATCCTGGTGAGAATTTTTTTGAGTAAAAGTAGGACTGGGAACATCACACATTTAGAACATATGTTTATGATTTTTGCCAGTAGCAACCAATGGAATTCACAGGGAATGCAATGAACAGCAGTAGTATGAAGGGTGGCCATGTACTGAGAATCTTCCAACTCTTGAAACAATGAAATTTGGTCACAAGCCTTCCTAGTTAACACTTCAGAGTACTTCTAACTCCAAGATTTATATTAAGGATAGCTTATCTGTGACTTCATCATTATTCTTCCCAGCATTCCTCAATTTTTTTTATAAATCTGTTTTATAAATCTGTTTTATAAATCTGTTTTAACTTTTTTAATGTGTACTAACTTGTTCATGGGCATTGTTGTTTAATCGCTTTTAATTTTTGTATCTTGTTTTTTAATATGTATGTTTACCGCCCTGAGTCCTTCGGGAGAAGGGCGGTATACAAATTAAATTAATAAAGAAAGAAAGAAAGAAATTTAATCTTTAAGACCTTTAGAACCTAGTTCCAAGCAAAAGCCACTAGATAACCAATCGTATAAGGCAGGCATGTCAAACACAAGGCCCGGGGGCCAGATCCGGCCCGCAAAGTGGTTTCATGTGGCCCGCGAAGCCATCCTGAAAACAGTGAGGGAACGGCCCCCACTGCCTTGGCCCTGGCCCAGAGACCCTTCTTCTGCCAGAGACCCTCAGATCTGGCCCACTCCTGCCCAGGCCCCCATAGGCACCCTTGATGCCAATGATGTAGAGTTGACCATGCCCACCCAGTAGGCTATATGCACTCTAGCCACGCCCACCCAGTAGGCCACGCCCACCCTGGCCATACCCTCCGGCCCCCTGAGGGCAACTGCAATGCTGATGCGGCCCTCAATGAAATTGAGTTTGACACCCCTGGTATAAGGAAATAGGGCATAAGAGAAAGAAGAAGGAAGAGGAGGAAGAGGAGGAGGAGGAAAGAAAAATGAAAAACACAATAGAGAGTGGTGGAAATGATGGAAAACCCACATACAAAGCAGAAGATATAAGAAACATACCCAAGACTCATAAAGGACCCAAGTGCCTATACTTGAATGTGTCAATGCTGTAAACATTGCATGTTCCTGCCCTGACAACGGATGAAAATCGCAGCCATTTTCTCTTTTTGCTTTTAACATGCTTTTCCTTCTATTTAGAGATTAGGTGCAGAAGGGGGTGGGGGTGGGATGAATGCTAAGCTCAGCTAGCCATAATAATAAATGCCGCTTTGTGGGAACCCAAGGATGAATTGTTAATGTTTTGGTGGGCTGAGGAGCTGGGGAGAAAGCCCGTGTTTCAGGCTAATTGGAGAACATGATTTATGACTGCTTGTTGGGGGTGGGGGTTGCAAATTGTTACTTTGTAACCAGGGGAAAGGAAACTAGTTTCGGGTTCAACTATGTAGTGCCGATACTTGGTTTCCTGAATAAAATGTTCTTTAAGGAAGAATTCTTGCCTTGAAGTTTTTGATTGGTTTCATCTATCGGAACCATGACATTAACCCAAATCTCTCTTCTATCCTGACCACCATGGGGTCCTGAGCCCCAGTCACCTTCCCTAAGCTGAGGGACAGGCTGACAAAAACTCAGGAAAGATCTCAAAATGGAGGAGGAAGGAGCACCTGTAACCAGCACCTCGGCCATGGCTGCTGCCTCAGTGGAGGGAGTGCAAGCCAGCACACCGGCGGAGAAGGAAACATTTGAGGCCTTACAGCTGGGGCCAGGACTAAAGACGCGAGAGCTGATCTGGTCATTGGAGTGGACCCTGCCCAGTGGAAACTCCAAGCACCTCGAGGCAACTCTGCCAAAGGCAAGTTCTTGGAAAGTGTCTAAAGCCAACTTGCAAGCAGGAGCCTCCCAGAACCATCAGAGAGCCAAGAGACTGGCGACTACTGAGGACTCTGGAGAATGGAAGTACCTATCTGCAGTCCATAACCAATCAGTGGAGAAATTGGTGGAGATATTCGAGGGGCTAGAGGTGAGGAGTGGGGAACAACTTTCTCACTCTTCGCATGCAAATGAACACAATGATCATCGGAGCTGATGCCAATCTGCGCCTAAGAGAAGCCCCAGCCCAACCGATGGAGCGCAGTTGGCTTCCCCGTTGCAGCCACCACTGTGAACCACTCATCCCCAGCGAATACTGGGATCTAGTGGAGGCATTTAGCGAGAAAGAGTGTGACATGCTGCTACCCCATCGGCCCAATAACTGCGCCATAGAACCATTACTGGGAGCTAAACTCCCAAGCTCAAGAATGTACACCATGAGCCATGCAGCAATATGTGAATAAAAACCTAGCAAGGGGATTCATTGAGCAGGCCAAATCACAAGTGGGGATTCCGGTGTTATTTAAGGAGAAAAAAGATGGGTCATTTTGTCTCTGCGTGCATTATAAAGGGTTAAATGCTATAAGCATAGAGAACAAATACCCTCTCCCTCTCCTGAAGGACCTACTAACACATCTAGCAAAGGGGAGCATCTTCACTAAATTGGACCTAAGAGAGGCATATTACTGAATAAGAATAATAAAAGGAGACGAATAGAAGACTTTAATGTCCCATGGGGAACTATCAGTTCAAAGTTATGCCATTTGGACTACAGGGGGCTCCAGCTGTCTTCATGCAGCTGATCAACCAGGTGCTACACAATCATTTGTACAAGGGGGGGGGTTTGGTTTATCTTGATGACATCATGATATACAGGATGAATATGGCTGACCATGTGAAGCTAGTGCAAGAAGTGTTGAAGAAATAGTTGAATTCCAAACTATATGTTAAACTGTCAAAATGTGAGTTCCATCAGACCTGACTGGATTATCTAGGCTATAGAATTTCCAGTGAGGGTATTGAAATGGATCCTGGCAAAGTGAAAGCTGTAATTGAATGGTAACCCCCAAAGACTCGCAAACAACTTCAAACCTTTCTGAGGTTCACCAACGTTTACTAACAATTCATCCCCTTATTTGCCAAAATTGCTTTACCCCTCATAGATTTGTTAAAAACCAGCAAAGATGGGGGAAAGCTGTGACTGGGCCAGCCACTGACATGGACTATGGACTATCAATCTGCTTTCGAGAATCTGAAACAACTATTTGTGGTTGAGCTGGTCCTAAACCACCCCTGCCTAGGGAAACACTTTGTGATTCAAGCCAACACCAGCAACATGGTCATTGGAGCTGTACTATTGCAAAAGAACCATGAGAGGGTCCTGCAGCCCTGCGCCTACACCTCGAAAAAGTTCACTGACTGCAAGAGAATGTGGGCAGTGTGGGAGAATGAAGCCTTTGCAATTCGATGGGCTCTGTTAAACTGGTGGCTTTACCTAGAGGGGAGCAAGGTGCCTTTCAAAGTATGGACTGATCAGAAAAACTTAGAGGCACTGAAAACTTCTTGCAAGCTGTCCCCGAAGCAATTACAGTGGGTACAGTATTTTAACTGATTTAACTTCACCTTGAAATACATACTGGGGAAAAAAACTTTTTAGCTGACACTCTATCCAGATTGCCTCAGTACAAAAGCCAGCATGAAGAGGTAAATGAAGCAATATCTATACCACAAGCCATGGCTCAACTAATGCCACAAAGAGGCCCTCATCCCGATGACCCTGGGAAACCTTGAAAAATATGATCATAGAAGCCCAGTCCAGCACAATACCATTGAAAAATAAAAACAAGAAATCCAAGAATGAACAAAGACTTGCAAAAAAAGTTAAAGATAATTAAAAAAATCTTTCTACATATAAATAACAAGAAAAAAAGTCAAGGAAACGCCAGGTCCACTTAAGAGAGAAGATGACAAGTAACTCATTCTTTACATCAGTCTTCATGCAAATATATATGTTAGAAAGCATCTGTCTGATCTTGACAAATATAAATTATCAGGACCTGATGGATTACATCCCAGAGTTCCGAAGGAGATGACAGATGTTATCTCAGAACCATTGTACCATATCTTTAAAATATACTGGAATACTGGGGAATTACCTGAGGATTGGAAAATAGCTGATATGGTTCCCATCTTCAAAAAAGAAAAAAAAAACAGACCCAGGAAACTACAGACTAATCAGCCTAACATCAATACCTGAGAAGATACTGGAAAATATAATAAAAAAACAGATCTGCGAACATCTAGAAACAACGTTATAACTAAAAGCCAGCATGGGTTTGTTAAATATAGATCATTCTAAGCCAATCTTATTTCATTCTTTAGCAAAGTGATTAAATCAGTAGCCCAACGAAATGCTATGGACATACTATATTTAGACTTCAGCAAGGCATTCGACGAAGTAGACCACCACCTACTTCTTGGTAAGCTAGAAAAATGTGGGATAGACAACATCACCACCAGTATCACCACCAATTGGCTGACAAACCATATTCGACAAGTTGTCCTTAATGATATTGCATCTACATGGAGGGAAGTAACCACAAGGTTTCGTTTTAGGCCCAGTATTCTTCAATATCTTCATAAATGATGTACATAAGGGAATAGATGGGGAATTCATCAAATTTGCAGATGACACTCAGCTGGCAGGAATATAGAAGGCAAGCTCAGGATCCAAAAAGATCTTGAGAGACTTGAACAATGGGCCCTATCAACAAAATGAAATTTAATGTGTAGAAAAGCAAGATTTTACACCTGGGCAGGAAAAATCAAAGGAGAATAGAATAGAATAGAATAGAATAGAATAGAATAGAATAGAATAGAATAGAATAGAATAGAATAGAATAGAATAGAATAGAATAGAATAGAATAGAATAGAATCTGAAAGAGACCTTGGAGGTCTTCTAGTCCAGCCACCTGCTCAATCAGGAGAACCTATACCATCTCAGACAAGTGACTCTCTAGCCTCTTCTTAAAGATCTCCAGTGAGGGAGTGCCCACGATATCTGGAGGCAAGCTGTTCCACTGTCAGGAAGTTTCTCTTAATTCTAGGTTGCTTTTCTCTTTGTTCAGTTTCCAACCATTGTTTCTTCTCCTGTCCTTTGGTGCTTTGGAAAATAATGTGACCCCCTCTTCTTTGTGGCAGCCCCTCAAATACTGGTATATTGCTATCGTGTCTCCCCTATTTCTTCTTTTGTTTAAACTAGTCTGAAGCTGTTCTTCGTATGTTTTAGTCTCCAGGGCTTTGATCATATTAGTTGCTGTTCTCTGATTTTTCCCCCAAACTCTCAACATCTTTTTTGTGATATGGTGACCAAAATTGGCTGCAGTATTCCAGGTGTGGTCTTACTAGAGTTTTATAAAGTGGTACTAATATTTTGTATGATCTTGATTCTCTGCCTCTGTTTATACAACTCAGGATTGTATTAGCTTTTTTGGCTGCTGTTGCACACTGCTGGCTCATATTTCAAGTGATCATCCACTAGGACTCCAAAGTCCCTCTTATAGTTACTGTTTTTAAACCAAGTCTCACCCAGTCTGTACTTGTACCTTTTATTTTTCCTGCCCAAATATAACACTTTGCTTTTCTCCACATTGAAATTCATTTTGTTAGACAGGGCCCATTGTTCAAACACCTGGATCCTGAGCTTGTCTTCTGGGGTGTTGGCTACTCCTGCCACTTTGATGTCATCTGCAAATTTGATGAGTTCCCCTTCAATATCCTCATCTAAGTCATATAGGTACAAGTACAAATTAGGTGAAACATGTCTGAAACACAGTAACTGTGAGAGGGATCTTAGAGTCCTAGCAAACATGAGCCAGCAGTGTGCGATAGTAGCCAAAAAAGCTAATACTGTTCTTGGTTGTATAAAACCAAGGCATAAAATCAAAACCATGTGAAGTATTAGTACCACTTTATAAAGCCTTAGTAAGGCCACACTTGGAATACTACATCCAGTTTTTTACAAAAAAGATGTTGAGACTTTGGGAAAAGTGCAAAAAGGAGCAACTAAGATTATTAAAGGCTTGGACCAGATATGCAATTTTCTCCAGGATGAGATCCAGATTGTACTCTAACTCAATTTCTTGCTGGACAATCACATTTTGTTTTGTTTTGCTTTATTTGACAGAGCCGAATCAAGGTTCAATAAAGCAGTCTGTGGAAAGCCACATGAATCAGGTTTTGTATGAGATACTACTTCTAGAAATATTTAACAATATTATTTAAAATAAAGTGGAGCATCATAATAATTCAGTTTGGGGCAGTCATTAAATATTCAGGCTTACTTTTCACTCCAGATCTCCCATATTGAATCTAGGTAACAAAACCTCCAATATTCTAGGTACCATCCAGGTTTTTGTTTCTATTATAATCAGCACAGATTCTAACATAAGGATTGTTTAGAAACATTTTGGAGTGCAGAACATAGAAGTAGGACTGGGAACAGCCCTCTTGCCACTGCCAAGTCACCTCTGCCAACTCACTGCTGCAAACTCGTTGCAGGGCAATTCATGGCAGGGACAATTTGGTGTGGGGACCCAGATGGAGAGCGAGGCAGGCGAGTAAGCAAGTGGGCAGAATACACAGCATCAGCAACTGGGGCTTCCCATTTTCACATCCCTGCTGCCACAGCTATTGCTTCCGTGCTGATCTCTGGGCAGCTTCAGAATTCAGACCATTCGGTGGTGGCAGTGGGCAGGGACAAGGTGGCAGACATGGGCTTCCCATTCTCACATCCCCCAGCTACCACCTCTTCCCCCCTCCACCATCCTGCCCACCACTGTGACCACCAAACTCTCCAAACTCTGAATGGTCTGGAGCTCAGCAGGGAGGCAATGGCAGCAGCCATGGTGGAGGATATGCAAATGAGAAGCCTCCAGACACTGTTGCCACCACTGTGCACTCTGCCCACTTGCTTACTCACTTGCCTGCCCGGCTCTACTCGCTTGCCCACCTGCTCACCAGGCTTTCCATCTGGGCCCCTGCAGCAAGTTGTTCCCATAGCAAATTGCCCATGTTGAATTGTCCTGCATTGACCTGGCAGCATCAATTGACAGAGGTGACTTGATGGTGGCGAGGGGGACGTCCCCAGCTGGCTGCACTGGGTAGTCCTATACTCTGAGACCTGGAAGTCTTTCACTTATGTGATGACTTGCACTGATTCTTTGTAACCTCTAAGAGAGACATGACTGTATGCTGCAGTCTGTTGAGACACTCATTTTAATATTAATATATACTACTTCTTTTGAGGTATGTATGTTATAGCTATTTTACAATTTAAACCATGAGTCATTTTGAACATAACTGGGGGAAAAAATCACCTTAATATTATAGCTTCTGTAAATAGAAGAGCAAATGCTAATATAAATTTGTATATTACTAAATATATATATTTTTTAAATCTTGTGCTTTTACAGTAATTCTGACCCCTCACTTCTCTAGATGAGGGGTCCTCAATCTCTCAGTCTGGAGATTGCTACCGGTCTGTGGTCCATTGAGAACGAGGCTACACAAGTGGTGGGCAAGCAGGCGAAGCTCCATTTGCACATGTATAATAAGGTTGCACGTGCGATACCCTCCCTTCTTCCTCCTTCTCACTGCCACCATCAGTCCATAAAGCCAGAAAGGTTGGGGACTGCTGTTCTAGATTATGAAATATTTTTTCTACCAGAGTTAGAATTATGCATCATCTGTTCAAGGCACTGTTTAGAAATGCAACCCAAAGATGTTTGTTGGTCATTACAAGAAGTTTTTATATGTTGAATGACCCAAAGGAAATGTTATGGCTTTAATATATGCTCTAAGATTGTCAGTGTGTCATAGTAACAGTGCATTTTAAAATCGGATATTAAAATTTATGATACATCAAATGAAATCCCAAAAAACCTGCCTCAGTAATTGATTATTTAGAGATGTAAGATAATTTACGCTGAATTAAGCAGATGCACTTAAGCTGGCTCATTTAGCCTGAAACCTTCTAATTCAGTGTCTCTAGAATAGTAATCAGTAACTTGACAATTGTATTAACAATGTATTATTGGAATAGGAACTACAAATATCATTCTCATATAAGCAACTGCTTATGATTATCACAAAATAAAATTATGCTTTCACTTTTTTTGCTTTCTTGAAGTGAATAAACCTGGGAGCCACAAATACAGTACACTGCTTCCCAAATATAATCTACTCCCTTCCTCTCTACTCACTTCCAGATTCAATTACTATTATTTCTACCAACAGGAACATAAGAATTCTTAAGAATCTGCAGGAGCTACCAGAAAATTTGGCCTTGAAATAAGATAAGGATGACTATTTCTTCTTTGTCTTTTAAAAGGTACACTATTCAAACTCTACTGGCCAATAAAAAGTCTGCAACATGAAGCAAAAAGATGCTTTAGAGAAACTTTCTCTTTTTCTTGCTGCAGCGGAAATTTTTTATAAAATTTCTATTTTAAAAGTTATTAATTGCAAAAGCTGCTCTAGAATGACTAAGATTGCAGGGTCTCATTAGAACAGAAGTTTAGATTTTAAATATATACAAATGCTGGTTTTATGTAAGAATATTGAGGACCTTTTTTGGAATAAGAAAAACTAGGCAACCACCCCCTCCCAATATTAGGTAAATGGTGAAAAACTACACATGGAAGCAATAGGTGCATATTAAGCCTTAACCTTTTAACCATCAAACTAAGCCATAAATCATGGTTTATAAAATACTGTAACTCTGTTCACTTATTCTACTAAGTACAAACTGAAGAAATTATGTTGTGGTTTAGCATAGTATATAGGTGGTCCTCGAGTTACAACAGTTCATTTAGTTTGAAGTTACGATGGCACTGAAAAATGTGACTTATGATCCGTTTCATGTTTATGACCTTTGCAACATCCACATGGTCAACTTATGACCACAATTAAGCCCAAATTTTGTTCCATTTTCTGACCTTTCTTGCTACACTTGTTAAGTGAATCACTGCAGTTGTTAAAATTATTAACACAGTTGTAAAATGAATTTGGCTTCTCCACTGACTTTGCTTGACAGAAGTTCCCAAAAGGTGATCAGATGACCCAGGGACACTGCAAGTGTCTGAAATTTGATCATATGACCATGGTAATGCTGCAATGGTCCTGAGTGTGAAAAAGATAACACACTTTTTTCAGTGCCATTGTAACTTCAAACAGTTACTAAATGAACTGTTGCAACTCAAGGACCATATGTACAGATAGTCCTCATCTTACAATAGTTCATTTAGGGACCATTCAAAGGTACAATGGCACTGAAAAAGTAATATCACCATTTTTCACAGTTATTTTCTTTGCAGCATCCCCATGATCATCTGATCAAAATTCAGATCTTGGCAACTGGTTCATATTTATGACTGTTTCAGTGTCCCAAAGTCATGTGATCCCATTTTGTGACCTTCTGAAAAGCAAAGTCAATGGGGAAGCCAGATTCACTTAATAATCAGGTTACTAACTTATCAACTGGAGTGATTCACTTAACAACTAAGGCAGGAAAGGTTGTAAAATGGGACAAAACTCACTTAAGAAATGTCTCACTTAACAACATAAATTTTGGGCTCAATTGTGATCATAAGTAGAGGACTATCTGAATGATAAAAACTTCATCTGAAACCATACTAGGTCTTTAGCTTTTGTTGCAAAATGTTTCAAAAGTGGTGCATGTAATATGAGATTCCCTTCATAGTAAATCATATGCCTTCAAACTGTTTTAGAAATGTTGTAGTCAACTTCACCAAGATTGCCTTTAATCATTTGTGATTTGTATATTGTCAAATAAAAACCATAATGTTAACTTATCTATTGCACTGTAGATGCATTGCAATTGCAACCAGAAGTGATTTGTGCAAAAATGTGAATTTTTGTAGAGTTATTATATCCAGGATGGGTAAAACTCATTGATTAGCTTTAACTTTACACTATGCCTGTATTTCTCATTTTGAATATAATTCTGTCTAAGATTCGCTAACAAAAATTTGCAATTTTCTAGAATAGTGGGTTTCTCTTTCCTCAGTGCATTCAAACAGTGGTCAAAGAGTCATTATTGTCAGAGATGCATTTAAGTTGGATTCCTAGATTTAGAAGCAGACTGATGGTATATGATTCTGTATCAAATCATATATTAAATGGGAGGGGGGACTTCCAATTCACAAAATGATTGCAGTGGTAAAAAGTGGGGAAAAAACTAAGCAGAGAACTAAACAGAAATTAAGAGAGTATGCCTACATTTGGCACCAAATTAAAAATTTTAATGTTGAAATTTTAAATTAAAGAGGTACAGGGTTTTTTTAAAAAAATGAAATATTTCACCTATTGTTTCATACATAAATGCGACTGAAACCAAAACGCTTCCTGCAAAAGAGAGAAAATATTTCACAGTGACAATTTCATAGGGAATATTATCCCTGGACGCATTAATTTCATGGGAACGTAACCAAAAATAACGAACTGGTGCCTTTACGCTTCATTGCGTCATTCACTGCTCCCGTCTTACACTTACATCGTTTTGTTGCCCCTGAGATGAAAGGCACGTCTTCAGTTAAAATGGAGAAGGCTCCATTCCACCAGCAAGAGGGGATATTTTCCAAACTAATTTGGGAATCAATGACTCAACCGCGCCAAAGCTTCTTGTCCACGGAACAAAACCAATTTCTGCTGGAGGGAGGGCGATGAACGAAACAAGCAGCAGCTCCCGGTAAAGACAGGCCCTCCTCCTGCTCTTCTAGCCCCGCCACCTCCCCAGCCAAACCCGGCAAATGGCAGTCAGGCAAGGCGGGGTAGGAGAGAACCCGGTCACTCGCCCCGAGTCTTTTCGCTGGGATGCGCAGGCGCGGGGCTACCGGGGGCAGCGCCGCCTCCATCGCCACCTTCAAAGAGCTTTTGCGGACTTTCGGCGAGCAGGCTTGCGCGTGGTTTCCTCTTTTCCTTGAAGCGGCCTGAGTGGGAAATCTTGAGATTGCGACGGTTGCCAATAGGCGATTGGTTCTCCCAAGTGTCTGAAGAGTTGGGAGGGGCGAAGAGGAGCTCAGAGGAATCCAGCGGCGGGATTTCTTTGCTCTTTTTTCTACTGGACAGAGATTTCCACCAGGTGCCCGGGGAGCCTTTGACCCCGGGCCCGCCCGAAGGGGCTTTGGCGGCACTGCTGCTTTCTGCCATTTTCTGAAGGCAGAACGTGCCCGTCTTTCCTTCCCCGTCCGGGGGGGGGGGGCAGGGGGCTGTCCGAACTTCCTAGGGGAAAAAAAGAGGAAACGTTTCAGCGAACTGTCAGGGCTGGTATCATCGGTGCAAGGAACGGAGGACGGTGGTTTTCAGGATGCGTTGCATTTGAACGCTGCTGCCCATAGAGCCCTAAAAGGTCTCCAATTCTGACTGGGTTTCCCCCCCCCCCCCATGATTTGGTACCTTTGTATTGGGACATATTCCTACCTTCCAGTCATGCAGCAGGGCTTGAAGACTCCTGTGCTCATTAGCAATGCAATCCTGATTTTTTTCAATTTTCAAATGTAACACTGGGTCCAACTAACTAATAACAGATATATCTTCACTATGTCTGATATTTACTTTTGCTTAGTCCTAGGCAAGGCATTCAAATGATACTCATGAAAAATAATAGTTGCAACACTAAGTTTTTAATCCAGAAAAATGATTGGCAAAGGACATGCAAATAATGGCAGACTATTTATGGGAGGCTATTATAAAATGTCTGGAATTGGGGGTGTAAAGGAAGGGAGATATGACCATCCTATCTACATAACTGGGACATATGAAGCAGCTTATTAGCATCTTACTTTCAAGGAGTTGGTTTTTCTCAAGTGGTGCAGACTTTTTCAGTATCAGTTTTGTTCAAGAAGGGCTGTGTCCATGCCTAAACACAAGAGCAGAGAAACTATGTAAACTTTAATTCAGCCAAGGTGCTTTGGAAAGTTAAAACCTTTCCATATGACATAGCTTCCTTTTATAATCATGAAATCATTAGCCATAGTTAAACCTTTCCAAGACTGGGCTAAGCAACCAAGAATTTAGTTGCTTAGCACTATTCATCCAAAGCTTCTTTAGCTGGAAGATTTAAGAACAGGGTATTTCCAGTACAGGGGGTTTACAATGCACAGTGCCTCCTGATAAGCTCAGATGTAAGTGGCAGACTTACAGCAAAGTTCATTGCTGTGAATTCATAGAGATTGACAAAATATTGCTAAAAGGGTAAGTTTTCAAGTCTGGCAATTTTGTCTTGTATGCTGCCCATGATGAGCAGTGCCAACAATAAGATTTGAAGTTTAATAATATTCCTCCAATTTAAACAGGGAAAGGATTGTACTGCCTTACTTCTTTCATACTACTTGCTAACAGACATGTACAAAAATTGGATGTAAAAACAATGAAATAGTCCTGTAGGAGAAATAAATTTTATACTAGGCTCATAAATACTTTGTAAGAATGCATTAGAAGTGTTACTTAGGTCTGAATGAGAAAAAAGAACTTAGTTTTTAAAAGAACACAAATTTGCAAAGTCTTCCAATCATAAATAAACTTTCCCTGTGAATACAGTATTTTTACTTTGTCATCCTTAGTGGAATCACACAACAGCCAAAGCCATTTTTTTCCCAAAGGAAGGGATGAATTGCTTTTTTATGTGCAGGTAACCACAACTGCATTCTACTTCATTAAAAAAAAGTCCTGTTAGTTAACCAACAAATAAATTGATGGTAGCAGAGCCAACATTTTATACACTTTAGGATTATCAAGTAGGATACAACATACTGAGAAGCAGAATGAGGTAACTTGCTTGCAGCAATATGTAAAGTGAGAGAATAAGTCTCAAATAAGAATCATTGTATATATCTACGCAGGGGCAAAAGATTCTTAAGTCTCCTTGTGGCAGTGAGACCTTGAGGCAAAAACAACCTGTTTCCATTAGTAAGTTGTGCTTGTTGCTCGTCATAGCTAGAGGGCCTTGTCGAATTCTGTACCAGAATTAGCCCTTAAGGCAGATACTACGGAGGACATGGCAAAAGGTATTTTCAACTCTTGCAGTGGCACAAAACTCTAGATTTATACTTATCAACTTTAAAATAAATCCTGTAGTGTACACTCAGTGCTACTGTCTCAAGTCAGACTATACTCACCACTGTTCCCTATACTTTTCAGCTGGGTCCTTCAGGACAGCCAGGGAAGAAAAGAGTTCTGTGGTGTTCCTGCCTGTTATGCAGTTGTTGTATGCGCAGAAGGCTATTGAGAAATGGTAAAAGTCAAGGAGGGCAGGCACGTTTCAGAACAATTAAAAAGATGTACATATTTCATAGGGATTGCTTTAACTCCCATGAGATTTGAAGTGCAGCTCCATTTTTGTTCAGAAGCAAATCTAAAGATATTTAAGAAGATTTTTTTTCTGAGTTCAAGGGATTGTTTTACGAAGAAACGCAAACAGGATTAAAGAACCCACCGGAGAGGTGTAAATCCGCAGGGATTCTTGAAAACACCAGACGGAAATCCTCTTCTACGGGCAGGACTATTCAAGAGCGCGGAGCTGAAAGCCACCTCTGTTCCAGCTCATGCAGCGCAACCGACTTTTCCTTTCACTGAGCACCAATACCAACCCTCCACTTCCAGCGACTTTAGTACAAAGCGCTCGTGGAAGGCAGGGGTAGAGGGTGTCAGGACCGGAACACACTCAATGCCGCGAAATAGGTGGGCGTCCTTTCCCTCTTTTCCGGGAAGCGATAGCGTGAGATGGAAGCAGGGGTCCTCTCCCGGGCAACACCTGTGGGAGCTGCCTCCGGACAAGAAGGAAAGGCAAAGCTGAGCTCTCACCTGCTCCCCTTGGAACTCACATGCTCGCTCTTGCCGGTCGCCAAGTGAATGGGAATGAACCCTCAGACCATCATCTCCGCGTCCCGCGGAGGGATTGTAGTTACCTGCCTTTCCTGAGAATCTCGCTACCTCAGCAACAGGCTGTTTCAGAATCAGCTATCTTGAAGCGCCCGCCCGCTCCAAATGGGAGCGATCAACTTTCCCAGGTGAACCATGTAGGGTCGCGCCGTAGAAGAAGCTAACTTACCCCGAACAGTCTCTAGAGTCCACGAAAGGCAGCTGGGGGGAAAAAAAGAACGCATCGTCACGAAAACACTTTTGTCCATTATTTTTAAATGCAACGTCGCACAATCTAACCCGCCCGACTCACTTTCTTCAGCGGTGGAAACTGTGCTGGGTATTCCTTGGGAAAACAATTAGGAGGCAGGTGTAGGTGAACCCTCGAGTGGAACCCGCCCTTTTCTTCTTCAAAAATGTGATTGGTTCCTACAGAAAAGCAATTTGACAAGCGTTGGTCGGCAGTAAGTAAAAACTCAGCAAGCTCTAACATCTCAAATAACTGGCAAAGAGAGCTGTAAAAGAGAGCAGGACAAAAATTTATCTTTGTCGATCTAATTGGATGTTGTCTGTAGCAGTTGACAAATAGGTTCTCTTCTCTTTTCCTCTCCCTTGTAAACTGGAGAGAAGTCTTACTGGGACACATTAAAAGACAGGTATAACCAATGTTGATAATAAAATACACCTGAAGGCCTCAGAATAATTACTGAAGAAAGCATCAAAACTTGAAGAGAAGAGGGACTGGGAGTCAACATAGGGATAGCTATGATATTTGTTTAACTTATTTTAATATTTTGTTAAATGTTATTCATATCTGTTTGGGACAAGGGTAGAGATAAAGTTTTCTACGTTCTGGATGGGAGATTATAGTTGAATATTAAACATATGTTCAAGCAGAGATTTGAAGAGAGGGAATAGGCAGCCCTTCTAGGATTTTGTTTGTTTCTTAACATGTTAACATTGATACTTTAATATGACTTTAATGTATTCTGTTTGTACCTCTGGAATGGCATACTTTGGGAATGAGTGGAGTTTCTTGGGATAATCAATGTCCCACTGATATGATCTTCTAGACCAGTATTTCCCAAGCGTTTGAAGATATGTGAACTTCAACGCCCAGAATACCCCAGTCAGCATTACACATCTAGCTTGATGCCTCCTGGATACAGGATGATAGCACACAGAAACAATTTTTGATCTCAGAAGCACAGTTGGGGGTATTTCGACCTGGAGTAAAAATGCAATCATAGAATGTAAGTGTCTGAGCTGTGAATAATAGCCTCAAAGATTTAAGTTTTCTGTAAAGCAAAATTCATAGTTAAGGTACTAATAAATAATTCATCTTATTTTGTGTTTATCCACTGGCATGTTTCCAATTCAGACTAATAAGTGTAGCTTATGAAAATAAAATCTTTGAACTCATCCCTTGCCCACCTCCATAATCTACAAGCTAAAAGCTTCCCCCAATTCTTGCATGCTCTTTTTAAAGAGTACCACCAATTCAGGCTTGTCATAGTATTAAATATCTGTCTCTTCTCACACAACTTAAAATTTTTATTTTTAAAAAATAAAAAGAATATGAGCTAGGTTCTTTTATTTAAACTATAACCAATTAGGTAGGCTTAAGACACAAAACAGCCAATAATAACACAGGTCCCTAGATAACACACACACAGAGTGCATTACTTACTTCTAGTTTCTCTCTTCTGCACTCTATTCACAGTTACTGCTATTCCAATACTCCCTCAGCTTTTTCGCAGCAAGCTTTTATAGTTATTTTGCTATGCTGATGCTGAGGAGAAGCCTTGAAAAGAATGGAAAAAGCACAAGTTCTGGCAGTTTTTGGGGCAGCCTGTTCTCATGCTTAAATGTCATTTGTAAGGACATATTTAATCCTATTTAAATACCAATGTTAACATTCTAGAATAATAGAAAAGATAAATTATAATTACTGCATCTTCTTTTCTTCCCTCTGCCTATGCTTGTGTTTACTGATGCTTTGAATTTATTTCAATGGAGTTTGGTCATGTCAATGAACTGTCTGCAATACTTCCCAAATATCATCCTCCTCCTTCAGAACTGAAGAAGCTTCTTGGATGAGAAGCGAAACATTTTCAGAGTAAAAACCAAAAAACTCCAGTTGTCTTTTGGAAGGAAAAAAAAACACTTTTGGGACAATCTCCATAGATGAGTTCTCTTCTTCATTTTACTATTTTTTTATCTTGCCTTCTATGTGGCCATTTTTGGAGTAAACATGTCTTACATCAAGGACTGCAACAGCTGCTGACAACTCTCTTGAAGCAGCTTTTGAAGTTGGTTCCATAATAATGATACAAATGATGCCCTGAAAGATGTGCAGAACTATCACTTCCATGGTGTCATCACTCCCACAATGTCATTATGGAAGGGCAACATGCAATGTTTCCTTGGATAAGACTTAAAGTTGAACACATCTGAAGAACATCAGGTTAAGAAAAGCTGATGTGAAGTGCTAAAATTGATATTATTTGCTGTTACTCTCTGACTGCTACATGTTCCAGG
Source organism: Vipera ursinii (assembly GCF_947247035.1). NCBI lineage: Eukaryota > Metazoa > Chordata > Lepidosauria > Squamata > Viperidae > Vipera > Vipera ursinii. Next base: position 87,652,171 of record NC_139517.1, read on the forward strand.
ACAAGTGAAAAATGATTTTATCCAAGTTTCATTTTATTGATTCAGTAAATTGATCCTTTTAAACAATAGGACAAGCGAAAAATAATTTTGTCCAAGCTCCATTTTATTGGTTCAGTATAATTAATTCCTTTAAACAGTAGGTAAACAATAAATAGTTAATGCATCAGTCTCCACAGCAAATTGAAGTATTCAATAAAATTTGCCTACTCTAATACAGATAGTTCTCAATTTACAATCATTCATTTAGAGACCGTTCAAAGTTACAATGCCACAGAAAAAAGTGACTTATGACTGTTTTTCACATTTACAACCACTGATCATCCCCAAGCTGATCAAAATAAAGATGCTTGGCAACTGGTTCATATTTATGACTGTTGCAGTGTCCCAGGGTCATGTGATGACCTCTTGTGACATTCTGACAAGCAAAGTCAATGGGGAAGCCAGATTCACCTAACAACTTTGTTACTAACTTAATAACTGCAATTATTCACTCAATAACTGGCGCAAGAAAGGTTGTAAAAGGGCAAAAATGAACTGTCTTGCTTAGCAACATAAATTTTTAGCACGATTGTGGTTGTAAGTTGAGGACTGTACTGTAAGAATGACATTTCCAATATAGCAAGAAGTGGTAGAAAATATTAGAGTAGCACAGAATATATGCTTCCATTAGCTACTTTTGTTTTCTTGCTTATTTTAGGAAACCTTGGTTTATTTATAACTCTTATATTTTGTAATTTTTGAATAATTATACTTTTAATTTCAAGTTATATAGTTGTTGGGTTCAAGATGTGTTAATATAGGACTCAAATGAAAAAAATATTCAGTTCAAGACACATTTGAGGTTGTTGATCATTACTGAGCATTTTCACACTGTAACACTTTTGATGTGAGATCTTGTTAGCAGAAGAAAAGGATGTACATTTATTGGGATTTACACAAATTAAAACTTTTCAGTTCACACTTGGACTTGTCAGTGTGGAAATCTGTCTGTAGCAGTGCCCCAAGAGTTTGCTGCTTTTGTCAAAATTATGAAAGCAGTGTCACCCATTAAAAGTTATATATAAATATAACGTGTACATTTTTACAATTTTTCCGTGAGTGACTGCAATACTTTGAAAATTTTAAATTTTACAAATATGGATAGAATGATATTCCCAAATAAATCTGTTTAAAGGATCCTGGTGTGAGTTGTCATAGACAAAAATATGGTAAATATTTAGTCTTGGAACATTTAGTTTGGAATTTACAGAATGTGCATAATATATTATTACAATATAGATTATAAATAATGTATATAAATCACAAAAACAATTATTTTACTTATAACAATACAATACAATCACATATACATTGTGTTTTGTCTTTGGCACATTAGTAAGTCTTTGAGCCCTGTATATATATATATATATATATATATATATATATATATATATATATATATATATATATATATATATATAAGGAAAAGAGTAAGAAAATCAATTTTTTATAATATTTTTTATACTGAATATTATCCAGAATGCATTGGGAAAACACAATGGGCTACTAAATATTTGATTTCAGCTAACTGGTTAATACCTACCGAAGCATATAGTTTGATATTTTTTTCTTTCATCATATTAAGAATTTTAAAAGTACAAGTAGTTCTCAACTTAGAATCACAACTGAATCCAAAATTTCCATTGCTAAATGAGACAGTTAAGTGATTTCCCCCCCCATTTTATGCCCTTTCTTGTCACAGTTGTTAAGTGAATCACTGCAGTTCCATAGTAACATGGTTGTTAAATGAATCTGGCTTCCCCATTGACTTTGCTTATCAGATGGTCACAAAAAGTGATCACATGACCTGGGACACTGCAACCATCATAAATATGAGTCAGTTGCCAGGCATCTGAATTTTAATCATGTGACCATGGGAATGCTGCAACAGTTGTAAGTTGAAAGTTGAAAAACGATCATAAATTTTTCAGTGCAACTGTAACTTGGAACAGTCAGCAAATGAACTGTTGTAAGTTGAGGACTACCTGTGGGGAAAAACTTGAAACTGGTGGAATATTGGAAACGATTGCATCATTCTGTTAGAACAGACATGTCAAACACAAGGCCCGGGGGCCAGATCCGGCCCGCAAAGTTTCATGTGGCCCGTGAAGCCATCCTGGAAACAGTGAGGGAACGGCCACCACTGCCTTGGCCCTGGCCCAGAGACCCTCAGATCTGTCCCACTCCTGCCCAGGCCCCCATAGGCACCCTTGATGCAAACGATGTAGAGCTGGCCACGCCCACCCAGTTGGCCATATGCACTCTAGCCACGCCCACGCAGTAGACCACGCCCACCCTGGCCATACCCACCCGGTCCCGAGAGCAACCGCAATGCTGATGCGGCCCTCAATGAAATTGAGTTTGACACCCCTGTGTTAGAATATTTGACAAAGGTCTCAGTAATTTGAGCTATTTATTTATATTTATTTACTAAAACTGTGTATGATGCCCAGTGATAGGTCAGAGCAACCAACAATCACATAACCTGCAGAATGGTCAATAAAAATAAATCATCATCAATAAAATCACAAAATTAAAAACCAGTCATCGATCATAGCCAGTATTGTAAACTGGGATGTATCACCTGCATCACAAACACACTGGAATAGAAGTGTCTTAATTTACTGGCTGGATGCCCTTCCTGATGCCTAAATGGAGTTTGCAGGAAATATTTTCTCTTTGTGTCTAAGAGAAAAATATTTGTTGCTACCTAGGACTGAACTATCAACCTTCTGAGTGGGAGGTGAGCAATTTTACCACTAGGCCACCATGCAGCTCCAACTATCTTCTGGTGAGGGGAGAGGCCCACCTCAACCAAGGAATCAAATGTTCCATGCGGCTGGAACAGCCAACGAAGAAGTCTGAGTTTACAACCAGAACTTCACCATACCTTATCACCTTGCACATATAGGAAGGGAAGTTCCAACCTCGAGAAGGAGATGTTCCCACAATACGAACTGAACCATAAGAGCTTTATTGGTTGAAAGTAGTACTTGAAATTGTATCCTGCTTTCAGCATCAATGCTACTGATATGCAGCAGCCTTCTTCTGCCAACAGTTGTTGCAATTTGCGGTATTTTCAGCTTCTGAGTCATCTTCAAAAGCCATCCCAAACACAATACATTGTAGTAATATCCAAGTGTAAGTTGATAAGAGGTGTGAATGAGTGTCTCACTGAATAACTCTTGCACATAAGTTATGAAATCTCAAAAAGACATAAAGTACGTTTTTTGTTTTTCAGTGACAAATGGACTTAACAAATTTATTTTTTTCCATTTACACTATGGTATCATAAATTACAAAGCATATTTCACTTCACAAAATAAAACCATTCCCATAGCATTTTATAACAGTATTTAGTATATAGCCTACAATATTTAAAATTGTGCAACTTAAGAGAGCTTCTAGGACTATTATACTAGCAAAATTATACCCCACTGACATTTGGCCTGCAGCCTGGATTTATCTCTCTAGCCCTTGTTGATTTAGATAAAGGATAATTAATATACATTATTTCCCTGCCCCATTTGATCTTTAATCTTCTTTCATTATCAAAATTACCCACTTATTTATTTAGAAACCTATGCTCCCTGAAATAATTCAGAAAACAGTATAATTGGTTTTCAAAACTTGCAATCCATACAAATCAAGAGTACAATTTTTCCTAGAGAAAATTCTGATTTACACTATATTATCTACCTGTGTGTTAAATATGTGTACAAAAATCTTATGATGAGAAATATGTATAATATTAGAATGAATTGCATTTATTATATTGACAGGTCAGTCTCTAGAAAGACAGAATAAAACTTTCATGAAATTTGATAATGTATCACTTCTCTTTCATTCACTCTCCATTATTAACACATTGGCCAAAATACAATGAAGAGGAAAGGCTTAATTAAAACATGTTTACTTTTATAAATATTGAACTCATTTGGCATTTAAAAATAACAAAAATCGAAGTATGAACTTTTTACTAAGTTCAGAGATATGCAAGAATCTGGCATTATTTATTTTAAACATAACTGTACTGCATTTCAAAAAACAAATGTTAAGTATCGTAGTTGATGGTACTGCCAATAATATATACCGTATATACTTGAGTATAAGCCGAATTTTTCAGCCCACTTTTTGGGCTGAAAAATTCCACTTCGGCTTATACTCCAGTCAACAAAAAAACTTACCAAGGACTTGTGCGCGGCCGAGGCTTTGGAGCTTCCGGGATCGCGCTCACCTCTCCCAAGCCACCGCCGTCCGGAGACCTGCCGAAGTTTGGGGAGGTTTGGGGAGGTGCGCGCGCACCTCCCCAAACGAAGCCGGGTCTCCGTTCCTCTGCGCCCTGCCTGCCTGCTTCTTTCCACAGCGGAAAGAAGCAGGCAGGCAGGGCTCGGAGGAACGGAGACCCGGCGACGTTTGGGGAGGTTTGGGCGCCTCTCCAAATATCCCCAAACGTCGCCGGGTCTCCGTTCCTCTGCGCCCTGCCTGCCTGCTTCTTTCCACAGCGGAAAGAAGCAGGCAGGCAGGGGGCGGAGGAACGGAGACCCGGCGACGTTTGGGGAGGTTTGGGCGCCTCTCCAAATATCCCCAAACGTCGCCGGGTCTCCGTTCCTCTGCGCCCTGCCTGCCTGCTTCTTTCCACAGCGGAAAGAAGCAGGCAGGCAGGGGGCGGAGGAACGGAGACCCGGCGACGTTTGGGGAGGTTTGGGCGCCTCTCCAAATATCCCCAAACGTCGCCGGGTCTCCGTTCCTCTGTGCCCTGCCTGCCTGCTTCTTTCCGCTGTGGATATTTGGAGAGGCGCCCAAACCTCCCCAAACGTCACCGGGTCTCCGTTCCTCCGCCCCCTGCCTGCCTGCTTCTTTCCGCTGTGGAAAGAAGCAGGCAGGCAGGGCACAGAGGAACGGAGACCCGGCGACGTTTGGGGATATTTGGAGAGGCGCCCAAACCTCCCCAAACGTCGCCGGGTCTCTGTTCCTCCGCCCCCTGCCTGCCTGCTTCTTTCCGCTGTGGAAAGAAGCAGGCAGGCAGGGCACAGAGGAACGGAGACCCGGCGACTGTGTATTCAGGCTTGCAAAATGGCGGATCGAGCCTCTGCTGGCGGCAGAGGTTTGCAGAACGGCGGATTGGCTTATACTCGAGTCAACAACTTTTTCCAGTTTTTGGGGGTGAAATTTGGGGTCTCGGCTTATACTCGAGTCGGCTTATACTCAAGTATATACGGTATATATATTTACAATATACCTCTTTATGGAGATAAAATTAAAACAAATTATTCCATTTGCCACATTTCTACAATAAATGTTCAGATGGATGTAAAGTAAAATCTTTTAAAAACCATTTGCAATTGAAGAAATATGTCAGGATAATACTGCAACAGTGGTAAATGCTTTCAATATAGTACTGCATAGCAATAATGCTTAAGAAAAATATATGGAAAATAATGCACTGCACTGAATTATGTTCTTGCTTAATAAAAAGACATCCCTAAAGCTAACGTAAGTATAAAGTATATTTATAAATACATGTTTTATTTCACTCAGACATATATAATTATGTCTTACATGTAGTATTGCAATGACTAAAGATATTAATTCATATCTTGAAAGTAATATTATGTGAACATGGATCTCACTGCATTAATTGGTCCCTGTTTTGACATATATTTCTACATAGAAATGTACGTATGTAGACATAGTCTATTTGTGTATAATTATATTCAAAGTTTCTAAACAAAGAGAAAACTAAAATATCTAGCAAAATACATTTGCTACACTTTGCTGGACCAAGAGAGTTGATTTTAGTAGAAATTGAGCCAGAATAATATTTGGGATTCAGTTCCATAGTAATTTTTTTGCTTCAATGATCTAAAGAAATATAGAAAGTTTCTTTTCTTTTAATAAGTCAACAGAAGAAATCTGTAACCTTTCTATACAGGGACAAATTGGAAACAAGGTAAAATGAAAAGGGAAGATTTTTTTAAAAAAACTTTTGTTCTTCTAACTTGTTGAAACATAGCTTTTACTAAATATTTTAGTGTACATTTACAAGACACATAAAACGCAACATTGCTCATGATTCTTTTATTTGAGTTTAATTTTCACTGCAGATTATTATAAATTTATAGCTTTGCTTGTCTAAAACAGAACATCTTCATTTTCTATTAGTATCTGCACAATTAGCTTCTGGTACCGCATATCGTTGAGTGTAGCAAGAGTGCTATCTTCTGGGGGCCTCATTAAAGTAGGTCCAAACACTATTCCCAGATTTTCAGCATTCATAAAATTTTCCTTTTCATTCATGGTAATCCTACAATGGGAAGACAATATGCACGCGTGCACACACACACACACACACACACACACACACACACACTTCTTAGAATTGTTTTTAAAAATATTATTTTTGATGTTCATGACCAATAATGTACACATATGTTTCTACAACTTAAATTCTACAAATTATTTTGCTGTTTCACAGTTCCTTGTATTTATTTACTTCAGGTAATAAAACAACACAAACATTACAAGATCCTCCTTGGTCTTGGTCTTTTCATCTTTTAAATTCTAATACATCCAGTGACATCATACAAGTGTACCAGTCCAAGCTTCCTATTTTTATTTATTATTCTTTTTAGTTGTTTTAGTTATTCCATCAAGGAGCATAAGAAACAAATTGTCAAATGCAACAATGACCAGGACCACACATGAAGTTCCAATTAAACCGAATTATTACTACTCATGCGTATGCACAGGAATTTACTCAATGAATGGTTAGCATTACTTTGACATTAGACAAGAGGCAACAGAATTCAACAGAATATTGAATTCTATCCATTTGTGGCTATATAGAGTGTCTAGGCTGATTCCCTTTTTAACTCCATCCTTACATTCTGCCACTTCTTCTCCACAAATAAATATCATTATTTTTCTGTTCTCAGAGGTCCCTCTAGTAGTGAGTTCCATAAAGACTCAATCTTACTCTCAGTTCCTTACTGTATCTAAGATAAAGAATGTGTAACTAAATGTTTATGTGTATGTGAATTGCTTCCATGTGCCTTAAGTGTCTTTCATCTTTTTCTTAAGTCCCTCAATAATCTGAAAGAATATAGGCCTATATAGAAATTGTCTTGATGACTATCTTGTTTTAAAGCCCCCCCTTCTCTCTCTCTCTCTCTCTCTCCACACACACACACACACACACACACACGTACGTACGTAGTCCCGGACTTACAACAGTTTGTTTAGTGACTGTTCAAAGTTATAATGGCACTGGAAAATGTGACTTATTACCATTTTTCACAGTTACAACTGATGTAGCATCCCCATGATTATGTGACAAAAATTCAGAAGTTTGGCAATGGGTTCACATTTATGACTGTTTCTGTGTCCCAAGATCACACAATCAACTTTTGCGACATCACAAGCAAAGGAATGGGGAAGTCAGGTTCATTTAACAATTGGGTTATTAACTTATCAACTGCAGTGTTTCACTTAACAACTGTGGTAGTGATTCACTTAAGAATAGAAATGTTGGGCTCAATTGTGTTTATATGTTGAGGACTACCCGTACACACACACACACACACACACACACACACACACACACACACCATAAAACAAAGCAATATAGCTTACTTTTTGAGATGAATCATCAGGTATCTAAGAGTTTCATAATGTGCAGCAGGAAGTAACATTAACACTTCATGAACAGCTTCTAGTCTTTCATCAGCATTGGAGATTTCTGTAGGACACGGTAAATTTCATTAGGGATAAATGTCAGCATTAAATAAAAATCTAATTTGGAATTTTATATCGTAAGAATTTTAGAACTATGATATTATGGAATGTAATCAGTGATTAATAAAGGAAATCTGTCTTAATACTTACTTGCTGCCTCTATGAACTTAGAGTAAGTATCATAAGTGATAACAGGAATTGGTAAATCTCTGAAATACAATTTTAGTGCACCAGCAATAATATTTATGTCAGGATATATATTAGCAGAGACATCTGCTTTGTCACCATCTGGAAAAAGAATGAGTATGGGTTTTAAGATTATTTTTTACAGGAACAAAAGTAGCTATTTCTTGTCATAGCTTTTCAAACACAGACACATAGATCTATACATACAGCGCTCACAAAAGTAAAACAAACCAAAGTACAGCTTTTTGAGATAAAGTGGGGGATTATAAAACTGAATCTGAAATGGCTTTGAACTATCATTAAAAGCCTATCTACATTTTAGTTTAGTATCTCCTTTTTCGTTCCTTATGTCGCCTGAAATATACACAATATTATTGTTGGTGCAACTGTAGGAAAATATGTTCTTACACAACTCCCATACAGATCAAAGCACTGTTGCTATGCATAATATTATTATGAGTACAGCAGAGAATCTGTTCCTTATGATTTTACCAATCTGGTTTTTTAAAAAAATGCCCAAGGTTGTTAATGTTTGGATTATAATAAACTGAACAATATGTTTAAAAACAGTACAAATTAAAAATAGATGAGAAAAGACTGTTCAGCCTCTAGCCAGATTTACGCAGTTCTCATGGAAATAGGATGGTGCAGAAATAGGACGATAGGACTTTTCTATGTCATTTTCACTAGAAAGATAAACAGTGGTGGGATTCAGCTGGTTCGCACCAGTTCGGTAGAACTGGTAGCTAATTTTTTGTTGTCCAGGCCCAGAATGGACTTTCAGAAGTGGCATCCACACAGAGAATCGGTTGTTCACATATTTGAATCCAACCACTGCAAATAAGGCAATATGGGGAGATAGTGCTGGCTCAGGAATACTGGGAGTTGAAGTTCACAAGTCATAAAAGAGCCAAGGTTGTCCTACCTCTGAGCTAGCCTGTTGAAAATAAAAATTAAATTTGTAGAAAGTATAATTCCTTCTGAATCTTTCCCTCTTTGCTTAACTGACTGTATTTTTGTATTTTTATTGGTTTTACTGATCTTGTGGATTAACCCTTGGCACTAAACCTGAAAGAATATATCTACACTTCTCTCAGTAGAAATAATGGTCATCAGGAAAAGACAAACTATAAGCTTATCATATTAGCAAATTCATTTGGAACAGTTGAATTAAATTCTGTTATTTCCAATTCAGCGTGTAGGGATTGGGAAGCAATTCTTTAAAATAAGCAGCCTATTATCTAGTATAGCCAGGGCTTTTATCCTCATAGAACTCTCAGAACAGCATTCTGGCACCTTTTTTTTTTTTTTTGCAAAAAAAGAGCTCCCTCTATTGGCTTTTGAAAGCCTATTGCAGGGCTAGGCAATTTTTGCCCTTTTTTATGACTCGTGGACTTCAACACTCAGAAATCCTGAGCCAGCCATGCTGAGGGGAAAGGGAGAGGTTTCCAAGCTGAGCCATGCTGGTTCAGGAATTCTGGGAGTTGAAGTCCTTGAGTCATAAAAGAGCCAAGGTTGCCTACCCTGCACTAGAGGAGGACATTAAAATTATTTACAGGGTTACTTCTTTAGGAACTAAACTTTTAGAATCTAAAACAGCTAATTCAAAAAAGTCAACAGGAAAGAACCTCACATTTTTCATCTGCTTCTGTCTTTTGGAAGGTAAAATTAGATAACAAAATAATATATTTCCTATGTTAACATCTCTGCAATGAAATCAATAAAGGTAAGAGGAAAGAAATGAGACACATTTTTCTCAATGTAATATGTCTAATTTAGCTGATGCTAGAAAAAAAATAGTATCTTTTGTACATACTCTTGAAAACTATTTTGAATCTAACTATCTATTACAACTAAACCACTTTAAATTAAACAATTCTTAAGAATGAAATATTCTTAATTTGGACTTTACTTTTACTGTTTGGACTGTTGTGTGTTTTGAAAAATAGATTATTTAGAATCTAGTTACGTTGCACTTCAGTCTTTAAATAATTAACTTAGTACAGGTTATGCTGACTCAGGAATTCTGGGAGTTGAAGTCCATGAGTCATAAAAGAGCCGAGGTTGCCTACCCCTGACCTAGTATATACATAATAATATATGATGTTTTTCATGGTGAGCGTAACATCAATAACAACATTTATTAAAAAGGCTAAAATAATTTCTGGTGGTATCTGTACATTAAAATTTTGTTTAGTCACAATCTTTCACTTCATTTAATTTGAAATCAAGTGAAAAAATGATTTAAATTATTTTATTAAAACAAATTAATGGCAATTCTTTTATAAAAAGTTGCCTCAAACAAAATGAGTTTGACATGCCTGCTCTAGATAGTTGAATGCTCCAAAATAAATTCTAGACCAGGCCTGTACATGCAGCCTACCAAGCACCCTTGGACAGAGCACAGACTTTTTTTTTTAAAAAAAAGTAATAAAATCACCACCACTGCCCTGAAAGTCATGTTGCGTAGTGCCTCCATGGCTTACCATCACCACGAGCTCCAACACTGTAGATGCTCCTCTAGTCACCAAATCATTGATTAGCCTACCAGCATTCCTTTGCAGACCACAAAGATTTTTAATTTATCAGTGTGGGCCTTTCCTTCTACAAGTTGCACAGACCTCTTCTAGATTTTCCTCTTGCCTTTCCGAGTTAACTTCTTGGTCTGTCATTGAGCAAGAATTGACTTTGTAGGGAAGCATATTATCATGTGATGTATATTTAACATGTTCTACCTTTATTTACTGATTATATAATATTTGTATGCAATCCACATGGTGAGGTTTGGGGCAACTTACAATATTTTTAAAATCATAAGATTAAAACATAAAAGCAGGGCTTTTTTTCTCATAGAACGCTCAGAATGGCATTCCGGCACCTTTTTTTGCACACAAAAAAAGCTTTTGCACAAGCTATGCTACTCCCTCTATTGGCTTTCGAAAGCCAATAGGAATTGCTGCTGAGCACGCCAAAAGACCTGGCCAGCAAACGTTGCACTGGCAAGTTGTCTGCAGCAAAGGAAAGTTGGCAGGAACTTTGCATCCCTCCCTGTTGCCCAACTACACCATCTCAACTAGGTAAGTAAGAGAGGACAAGGAGTGGGAGGTGGGTTCTGCGGAGTCCATGTGCACTCCTTCCTTGTGCTCATCTGTGTCAGCCAGGCTGGTGGCCTACCTGGTGCTGGACCTGCTCCACCATCGCCTCGCCCTGCACGCCTAAGTGGCCGCCCTGCATCGCCTGGCCCACACTGCCTCCGCCCCATGCAGCCCTGCCATATAGAGCGGGCCCCGCTGCTCCCACAGCACCAGCCATACCAGCTCCGGCCCCGGGGGGCAGCCCACCGCCAACACCCCTTGCACCCATGACCGCAGCAGCACCGCCCCCCACGCCCACCAAGATGAGAGTTCTGGCACCTTTTTTTTTTTAGAAAAAAAAACACTGGTTATAGCGGAATGAATTTATACATTAGCATCCTATTCGCTACCACTTTTACTGTCACAATACATATTTTTCTCTCAGCCTCCTATTTATCTCATATTTGTAAAAGCGTAGAATTAGTATTCTAAAATTTTGTTGGACAGTCCTATTATTCTGTGGTACAAGGAGAGTTAAACTGCTACAAAAGTGAAACAAAATATTATTTTTAAACATTGCAGCTGCCACTACATTATTGAAAAGATGACAAACAAAAATGATCGATTATCCAAGCCCTCACTGCATATCAAAATCACTAACTTACTTAGTAGAGGGGACATTGATAAAAGCAAATCATATTGCAGAAGAGCTTTAAAATGAAGTTGATGCATATTGCTGTGCCAGTAATTTGCTTCAAGCAAAAGAAGTGATAAAAGAAGAAAGATTAAAATGCAGGAATGTCCATCCTTTATTATAGCAATTAAAAAATTAAGTCTGATGAAAATATTGTTCATATTTGCTGTGAGTCATGAGAATCCATAACACCTATCAATAATACTCTTGGGTTGTTTTTTTAAAAAAAAAATAGAAAACAAAGATATAAGACTTCTGCGTCTAAAATGCATCAGCTTCAATTTCTTTTCATGAATTATGAATATAAAACATTTAGCTAAAATAATTGCTTACTCTGAAAATTGGGTTCTTTTATGTTTATACATCTATAATACTAAGATAAACTGGATATGGAAAATAGTAGTGTAGTTTTTTAAAAAACCAGTGGTAGTTACGAAAGCTGCAGTTTTTAAACTCATTGATCAGGATTCAGCAAAGAGAAGAGCTCAAAAATTAGTTACAGCAACATGTAGCCTATACTTCTCTACTATTTCTTCGTTTTTTTAATGAATGGAAAATTCAACTTCCTATTATGAATGGAAAATGTTTTTTCTTTAAATCAAGAACAGAAGTGTGTTGAGGAATGTAAGTGTAAGCTAGGAAACAAGGAGTGAATGCAGTGCGCACACATTTCTAAATGTATGTGCAGTCTACAAATTTAATTTATGCTGTGTAAAGGATAATTATTGCCCAATTTGTTGCATTTGTTGGTTTAGTGGCTAAATACAGAAGCCAGGAGACCATGAGCTCCAGTTCTGCCTTAGCCATGAAAGCCGACTGGGTGACTGTGGACCAGTTACTCTCTGTCAGCCTAAATGATCTCACCAGCTTGTTGTTGTATTGAAAACAGGACAAAGGATGTTCGCCACCTTGACTTACTTAACAAAATAATAAAGGTGGGATATATTTTTTATTTTTTTATTTATTTAATTCCATTTATATCCCACCCTTCTCCGAAGACTCAGGGTGGCTTACAAGCTTAGCAGTAGCCTTCATTCTATGTATATGCCTGCTTATTAGGGCTTTCACCCCCCCAAGCGGACATTATCCTATATATGGACATTATCCTATATATTGAACAATTGCATGTATAAGCTAGTCTCTAATGTTAACTATGTTACCGATTCTCTATTTTTTTATTTTAAGTCCCATTAATCATTTTTAAAAAAGAATATAGATTCCAGCATTGCCAAAACCAAAAGGGCAGTCTTTTGAAGAAAGACATTAACTATAAATAGGCATTCTATTATTATATTTACTATATACAGTATTCAAAGGCTTACATTTTTAGAGAAGTACTCAGACTGTTTGTAAGTCCTATCTGGGGTACACGTACAACTTGTTATAAATCATTGCACTATGCCATTTTCAGTCAACCAAAAAAAGACATGTCATGCATGGTATGAACTAGGTGATTTCTGCTCATTCTTATCTCTAGGATAGATTGTGTTGCTGAAATATTCACAAGACAAAGATGAATAGAGACATCCATAAAAATAGGAAATATAATTGTGCAAGTCTCTCTTAGTAGTAAGGCAACATTACATATGAAATATTTAATGTGAAGCAGGACAAAGAAACAAACAAAAGCTCAGAAATTAGTAACCACAATGAGGCCACTATGAGCAAGCTGTACAATAAGGGTTTTATATGCTGGCAGAAACAGAACTGAACAACAATTCAGCACAGTGAGCAACTGTTGCTGTATAACATTAATTTTCATTCAGTGGAAGAATAAGCAATCATTCTTGCATTCTTACTAAATGTTAGAGGAATCAATAGCACTAAATCAAAAGTCTTGATTTTTTTAAAATCAGAACATTATCTATCCTTATAATTTACCCTTGTTTTACAGAAAGTGCAGAAATAGCACATGATAGAGCACTTCCAGGAATAAGGAATTCAAGTGTGGTAGAATGTAAAAAGATTCATTCTTGTCTACAGCAAAGCATCATATGAGCAAGGCTGTAGGCACAAATGAGGGTCCCGGTGGAATATCTACTACTGTAAAAAAATGCACTTTGGTTTCCTCTGGTAATTCAGGATCCTACTACAGAAAGCTTCATAATGAAGAGCAGTATCTTTCTTTATTTTGGGATACTATGCATCCTCCAAATAGGATGTATTTTGATGCATGTGGTAAATATAAGTTGAAAATAAAAGAATAATTATATATAACCTTCAAGAGAAATAAAAATTACATATTTGATGATAAAACCAAACCTATGAGGGTGTGCAATAAAACAGAGTAGATATCATTTTTCCGAATCTAAAATAAATTGATACCTCGGTCAAAGGCCATTTTGACATCTTCAATGTGTTCAGTGAAGCCTGAGACTCTGTAAATGCCTTCTGACTTCAAACCTGCAAACCAAAATTCTATCAATTGCTGTCTACAGATACATTTTCATTCTATATACTTTTTCTTCCATATTTTCTCAGGTGAATTTGCAACTATCTTTGACAGAACTTTCATTTCAAGTGGAGAGTGTGGCTTTCATTTAATTTAAAAACTTTCATTTTATTTAATAAGCTACAGAATTATGTTCTGCTAAGTTAGACATAGTTAATTAACAACTGTTGCTTTCTTTGTCTAGAAATTGCACTAAGCAAAGGTCTCCTTAGTTTTGCAATCCTTTCTAAAGGACACACCAGAGACTAGTGTAGCATTGTTTCATGTAAAATGGTTCAGTCACTATAAGTATTGTTGCATGGTAGTGATTGGAAGTCAATTTAAACTGAATAAGGATGGTCCTTTGAAACTGATGGCTTCATTCTAAAAACAATTACAAAGGGAATTTTTCTGTTCATCCTTCTTTTATAGAATCCCTTAAGCCCTGAAATCTTTTAGAAGGCCACAAGCCACTAGCATACTCAATGTGGACCAGAAACATATTGGCAGTCAGTATAGGTTTTGTAAAAGCAGCAGTTATAAGAAACTGCTTTTGGTAGCAACTTAACTGCCATATTTTGCTTGAGATCAAGCTTCTACGTCATCCTCAAGGAGAGTCTCATATAGTGTCCACTTTAGAGGGAAAATTACTAAATAACTTCTAATTACTTCTGAAGAACTACTATACAACAGAGGAAAATTAATCATCCCTATGAAATGTCATCCCAATCTAAAATAGATTCCCATGTTCACTTTGTAATTAAATAAAAAGAAAAATCACAGACCTATCTGCAAAGCGAAAGATTTCAGGAATTTTTAATATATTTGTAATGATTCAGATTTCTGTTCTTGGTTTGGCTTATAAGAAAAGGCATTTTAAGTGAATTATATATTTATCTTGTATTATAGTCTAAACACTCTTACTTATAACTTTAATATTGTTATGTACTTCTTTTGATTTTCAATTATCTTTCAACAATTTTAAATTTAATAGAACTTTTCAGAATAAATTATTTTAAAGAAAAGAGTTTAAGTGCGCAAAATTATTTAAATAATTAAATAATTTACATTAGCAAATGAAAAAGTAGCAAAAATGTTTTTTAGATTTTCTAAGATAGGGGAAAAATATTTCAAGCTTTCAAAATCTATGCATCTAACTAAAGCTGTGTTGTCTCTGAGCTAGAAGCAATTACACAAGTCTGATTCAAGTCAAAAGACATACAGTAAATTCAAGCAGCCTTTCCCAAGCTGGCTCCCTCCAAATGCACCATGGCCATAAGAATTTTGGAATTCCCAGTCAAAATGCTAGCCATCTCAACTGGGTGCTACAATAGCAACACACATGGAGAGCATGAGATCAGGGAAGTCTAAAAAGAAGAACTAAAAACAAAAGGATGCTTTTTAGCAAATGCTCATCAGTTTTGAATTTCTGATCAATGCCAAAATCAATTTTAGAAATTCTTTTGTACTAAAATTCCCTTCGAGTTTTTCCCCCCTAAGCATTCTTGCCAGTTCTATATGGAGACGTCAGATTAAAAAAGTAAAAGCTTTCTTAAGCTCTAATTATTACAGTTGGAGCATTAAAAAGTAGGAACACATGCAGACCTACTGGAAATCACCCATAGGTCTATCTTTACACTTAAATCTAACTTCAGCTTACTCAGCTGGTTGAAATTTAAAATATGGGTTCTTAATCTTTCACTTACAAAAGTTTATTAGAAAACAAACAAAATACAAATAACCCTGATATATTATTTTAACCATTTTTGAAATACTTAACAGAATATTATTCAGACTTTAGTATCTGATAATGATTATCAAATATGGAATGATGTCAGAATTTCAGTAATTGAGAAATTAGAATTTTGATTAATCAAAACATAAAAAATATACCTCTTGATTCAATCTCACGTATGCATATGTCCACCACCATGGGTCTCTGTGCATTGTGGGCCTTCACTAGTGTAGTGAGATCACAGCAATAGACCCGCTTGATTCTCTTAAGGTCTGGTTGGCAGTCATTGGGAACATACTTTGAACATTGCTTGTGTACATTTAATCCACAGTCTGTAGAAAAATATTAAGGTGATATTTTCTGGTATTGTAAACTGCATAAAGTTACAAGATTGAAATAACTGGCTATGTAAATTAATCAAAATTAAATAGTTGACAAGAGTGAAACATGGATATAAATTGATATACATGATATACGTTTGAATCTCTAAAATTATTTTTAACATATCTATCCTATAGATTAAGCTAATAAGTAGAACAACTATACTGTTATGAAAGCTGGTCCTTATACAAAAACAAAGGTATTGGATTTGGCTATTACCAAAACAAATAGCAGATGGTACACGGCCTTGAGCTCTTAATTAAATCTCATAATCTACAGCTGAGACATAAATGATCACCATGTTCCTAGTCTTGGAAAAATGTTAGGCATCATTACCTGAAAACTAAATTAATTGCTATTTTTATTCAACAAAAGTCTTCATGACAATTTACACCAAAATAATATAAAACTGTTAAAATTAATTAAAATGTAAACATTCCAAATTTTAGAAAGCAGCATTAAAGCACAATAACACAAAATAATCCACATCTTAAAATTCTCATCACTTCAACAATTATATATAACTGTTGTAAAGACCATTCCACAACTAGACTATTATTTATGAAGAATCTCTTTCCTTGATGATTAACCTCTCCCTACCTCAAATGGAAAAAGTGTTTGCAGGAGACCACTAAACAAAGATTTTAATTTAGGAACTTGCACATATTAAGTTATTGAAAATGAAGAAATTATGCAAAGTACCTATGTAGCAAAAAAGGACAAAATGGATAGAACAGTGAAACACAGGGTAATTCTGATAATATGATAAGAAATTGATCATAGCTCGATGTACGACACCAGAATTGCATTCAATGGAGTCAGATCACCCTTTCTATAAAATTAGTGAACACTTTCAAAAATACACTATGGAAGCTATATGATATTTTAAAGTTATTAGTTGAAATTAAATTTAGACAAAACACATGTGCACTCAGTAAATAGGATGCTAGACTTGAAATTGAAGTTCAGTTTAGCTTTGTTGCATTCTTCATGAAAGAGAAGAAGCTAAGTCTAGAAGGGCTCTTAGGTTTTCAGCTGTCACTGGATTTATAAGGCAGCTGCAAAAGCAGATGTTTTTTTAAAAAAATATTTTTAGAGCTAACATGGAGGCCTGAAGAATCACAAAAAATGTACATACTAAGCTAAAAATTGCTTTTACAGCTAAAAAAAGCAGTAGTACTAAGCAGTTGTGTTAGCAAAGGGAGTTGATCTTATCTGGAGGCAAAAACCAAATATTATGTTTACAGCAATATTGTGATTCTCCATTTTTTTTCTTTATTAAAAGCAATTATGGAGCTTTTCTAGGAGCAAGGGAGATTCTCCTTCCCCTCACTCTTCTCTAAATGTTGGAGTGCTAAAAAAATGGAGTTCTTTCCATAGGAAAAATATTATGGGGAGAGGTTTGGGGTTCTTATGTAAGTACCTATGCGCAATAAAGAGACAATCAATACATATAAGTCAAAAGTTAATAAGTTCCCTTACATTAGATATATTTGTAATTTGGGATCTTTCACTCCTTGCCCATAAAACTATTAGGCAGGAACACCTTGAGCATGCAATCTTATGCCCTTGTATATAGAAATAAGCTCACTGATTTCCTTCAGTCTTAATTTTGTAAGATTAATTTGTAAGATTGTATTTAATTTCCTTAGTGAGAGGTTGGGTAAAATCCCTCCTGTACATTTGCAGGAAAAGGTCTGGTATATATCAAGGAGTGGAATTCCCATCTGAAAATGTTGGGAAATCTTCAGAGATCTCACTGCAATTGTTTGAAGTGATGGAAAATAATCATATTAACTAGGTCTAATTATTTAAAATAATAATAACATGAAATCAAATTTTTGTCCCACTCTCTTAGGAGTGTGGCCTTCAGCTCAGAAAATCTATGTCCCATATACTAATAGTTCAAAATAATTGTAAAAGGCAGCTTTTCTTGGAACAGGTTACAAACTGCAACAAAACCTTTAACACAATCAAACAATATTTTTCTCTCCCAGGTCCTTGTGAAGGACTAGATATGATAAAAATGCCAAATTCAATCTAAACATCTGGCTGGCAATGTAACTAACAGTAATAATAATAGTACAGTGTTTTTATGAGTGCACGAAACATGGTCCATTCACTTGAACTTAAAAAAATATTGGTTTTACATCCATAAGTAAACTTTATATACTTTAAGTCAAATACCATCTAATGTATTTATTATTTTGTTAAATCTAAACAAATCCAGCCAGTGTAAGAATTCTCACTAAAAATTTCTTAGAGTTAATATTGCTTTCTTAGAGTTAATATTAAAAGATAAAGGTAAAGTTTCCCCCGCACATGCGTGCTAGTCGTTTCCAACTCTAGGGGCCGGTGCTCATCCCCATTTCAAAGCCAAAGTGCCAGCGCTTGTCCGAGGACGTCTCTGTGGTCATGTGGCCGGCATGACTAGACGCCAAAGGCGCACGGAACGCTGTTACCTTCCCACCGTAGTGGTCCCTATTTTTCTACTTGCATTTTTATGTGCTTTTGAACTGCTAGGTTGGCAGAAGCTGGGACGAGTAACAGGCACTCACTCTGTTACGTGGCACTCGGGATTCGACCCGCCAAACTGCCGACCTTCTGATCGACAAGCTCAGTGTCCTAACCCACTGAGCCACCACGTCCCTTAGAGTTAATATTAGGAATTAATTAATCAGAACATTAAGTTTTGCATGAAAGAAATATACGGTACTATTTCTTAGATTACATTATTAAAATAACAAACCCAGCAGTACATAGTATATTTAACACTTTTATTTCTATATTTCATACAAAGAAAACATTTTCTCAAATCCTAAGATCATACTTCACTTTTCCACTCTTAACACTACATTGATATTTCAACTGATGACATCTGGATATGTTGGGATACAGATATATTAATTAGGAATTTTGGAATTTGTAACTTAGCACATCTGCAGCTGTAAATATTGGCACTATTGTGTAATAGTCTCTCTCTCTCTCTTTTTTTTCTCTCTCCCTCCCTCCCTCTCTCTCTTTTACAAGTATGCTATTTTAGATAAGATGAAGAGATCCCTTTGGTCAGCCAAATTTGTGATATAAGAAAAGGAAGCAATATGTTATGCCATAATCATAGTTACATTTTTACTGTCAGGAAAGACCTCTATGATTATAGCAGCTTGGCCAAATCTGAGGATCAGCCACCTTGTTTTAATGAGAATATCGCAGGAAATTAAAATATCACAGCCAAGAAATTAAAAGACGCTTGCTCCTGGGGAGGAAAGCCATGGCAAATCTAGACAGCACACTAAAAAGCAGAGACATCACCCTGTCAACAAAAGTGCGTATAGTCAAGGCTATGGTCTTCCCAGTTGCAATGTATAGCAGTGAAAGCTGGACCATAAGAAAGGCTGAGCGCCAAAGAATTGAGGCCTTTGAACTATGGTGCTGGAGAAGACTCCTGCGAGTCCCTTGGACTGCAAGGCGATCAAACCGGTCAGTCCTAGAGGAGATCAACCCTGACTGCTCTTTAGAAGGCCAGATCCTGAAGGTGAAACTCAAATACTTTGGCCACCTAATGAGAAGGAAGGACTCACTGGAGAAGAGCCTAATGCTGGGAAAGGTTGAGGGCAAGAGAAGAAGGGGACGACAGAGAATGAGGTGGCTGGATGGAGTCACTGAAGCAGTAGGCGTGAGCTTAAATGGACTCCAGCAGATGGTAGAGGACAAGAAGGCCTGGAGGAACGTTGTCCATAGGGTCGCGATGGGTCGGACAAGACTTCGCAGCTAACAACAACAATCACAGGAAATGGCAACTCTTTATTATCTCATTTGATCTCAGTAAAGCTAGTAATTTTGGACCTGGTTCATGCTTGAATAGTGCATCTAATAATTCAGCTCTGTAGATTAGACTAGGAATTCAAAAACCATCTGGGATGAGGAAATGGCAACTACTTCTGAATTCTTGCAAGAAAACAGTACAGGTAGTACTGTTAGATACAATCATTCAAAATTAAAACAGGACTGAAACTGGTGACTTACGACTGGTCCTTATGCTCCAAATGAGTACTTGACAGCAGTGTCCATGTCATGTGGTTGTGATTTGCAACCTTCTCAGCTGGCTTCTGACCAGAAAAGTCAATGAAGGAAGCTGGTGTTGTGATTCAGGGTCAGCCTGTGGGTTCGGCAGTTGGGTCGGACGACTCAGAGGAGGAGGAGGGGGGTGTTGAAGAGCTTGCTGATGATGGCCTTGAGGCTCCGCAGAGCCCTTAGCCAGGCCCCTCCCACCTGGTCACGACGCAGACCCAGCTGTGTGAGCCTGACAGCATGGATGAAGATGACCCACAGCTGGCCCTGTTCAAGGACGCCCGACGCAGGAGGCAGTCAATCAGGAGTAAACAGAGGAAGGCAATGGGGCACCTCGGAAGGAGGCAGAGAGAAGCCACGCCCTGAACTGTATAAAAGGGGAATGTGTGGGAGGGCTGGTTTGCTGAAGGCAACCGCTTAAATAGTCCTGTTTCATAGCTCCTGTTTCATGGTTGGTGTCTGTTTTATGTTAATAAATTTGGCAGGCTTTATTCCAGCCTCTTGCCATTTGTAAAGGGGTTGTCCCTGCTTTTTCTGCAGGGCCGGTAGCAGGCTGGTACAGAACAGCTGGATTCACTTAACAATAATGTTAAATCAAGTGCAACTCACTTAGCAACCACCTTATGTCAAGCGTGGTCATAAGTGGAGGATCATCTGTACGGTTATAAATACCCATAAGATTACTACTTCTGTTTTAGAGAACTTTACCTTTATCTTTGGAAGAAGAATGCTCTTGCTAGCTATACTCTGAAATATTTTCCCTTTGGAACTGGACTTGACTTGTTAAGTTTCAGTTAATATGCAGCATTCAGCAGATGTTCTCATTTAGCTACGTGGCATATAAAGCTTTATCTTTTAATTGTTTTCACATAAGAACTTTGTTAAAAGTTCAAGATATGAGAAAAACTACTATTGATGGATTCTGGGTATTTGTAGGTATTTCAGTGCAAACCTATATCAATGTGAAAGTATCTCAAATAGTATGCCAGCACTTAGAAGCCAATTTAACACTGCTACTTTTATTGTACTAATGTATTTTCAGTAAATTTCTGATATATTTTAACTTAAAGTCCCTTAATAAATGATACTGCTACCTTTCTCGTTAAAAATCTTCTATTTCATAAAAGGAAGAGAAAAAAAAAAAGAGAGAGAGAGAAATTCAGTTAGGCAGCTGGCTGCATGAAATGGAGATATTTGTTTTAATGCAGCTATCATTCTTATTTTATTCAGGTTGGATCTGCTACTATATTATTATAATTTTTTAAACTTTTCATAAACATTCAAGCTGAGACTAATGTTCCAAATTTGCTCTTTTAACAGAGAACTCACATACAGCAAACATATCCAACACACCTTCCTCCTCTTATTTTCCCCACAACCCTCACCCTTGTGAGGTGGATTGGACTAGGAGGAGAGAAATTAACTGGCCCAAAGTCACCCAGCTAACTTTCATGTGTACGGTGGGACTAGAACTTACAATCTCCCGGTTTCTAGCCTTTTGCCTTAACCAT
The DNA here is from genome assembly GCF_947247035.1 of Vipera ursinii. NCBI lineage: Eukaryota > Metazoa > Chordata > Lepidosauria > Squamata > Viperidae > Vipera > Vipera ursinii. The sequence continues at coordinate 87,674,030 of NC_139517.1, forward strand.
GAGATCAAAGTAGCTCCTAAAAGTTGGCTTTCAGCACTCTTAGAGATCATTTAAAAGAGATTTACATTTCAATTTTTTAAATAAAGCAACGCAGCATTTATATTTATAATTACCCGAACATCTTACACCCTGAGCAATGAGTCCCCACATGAAATTGGCACAGTATTCGCACCAGTGTGGACCCCGAAATGTGTGGACCTGCAAAACAAATAAGAAACAAAATCCAAGGTCACTGAGTGGCAGAAGGCCTGGCAGATGGAATATGAAGAAACAGAAACAACAATACATTTAGTTAAGAACAAAAGTACAGTTAGCTCTGTTCCAAGGACTGAGGATAATGATTCAAGGGAAAAGAAGACTGTATGAGCATCAGAGTTTTCCTTCATTTTATAGGCGAAATAAATTATTTTACATGAAATAAATGAGTTATGTTGTTTGACACTTATTAGCGAATATGCAAGGTGGGGAGTTCAGATTTAGCTTAATTACTTGTAATATAAGGTAAAGGTAAAGGTTCCCCCGCACATGCGTGCTAGTCGTTTCCGACTCTAGGGGCCAGTGCTCATCTCCGTTTCAAAGCCGAAGAGACAGCACTTGTTCGAGGACATCTCCGTGGTCATGTGGCCGGCATGACTAGATGCCAAAGGCGCACGGAACGCTGTTACCTTCCCACCGTAGCGGTCCCTATTTTTCTACTTGCATTTTTATGTGCTTTCGAACTGCTAGGTTGGCAGAAGCTGGGATGAGTGACAGGCGCTCACTCTGTTACGCGGCACTCGGGATTCGACCCACCAAACTGCCGACCTTCTGATCGACAAGCTCAGCGTCCTAACCCACTTCAAACCTTTGTAATCATGGATGTTGTTGCTAATAAATAAATACAGATAGTCCTGCCTTAGCAATCACTCATTCAGCAACCAGTTGAAGTTATGGTACTAAAGAAGGAAACTTATTGGTCCTCAAAGCTCCTGTTGCAGTGTCCCCACATTCACAATAATTGGGAATTGGGTGCTTGATAACCAGCATGCAATTACAATCTTCACATGATCACAGGGTTGGCCTTTGCAACCTTCACTGCTTCAACAACAAGAAAAAATGAGTGGAGAGCTGGCAATAAGTCACAAGTTGCAATCATGTGATAACATGCTTAACAACTGCACAATTCACTTAACAGCTGAGACTGAAACTGCATAATTTTTTGCATTACAACCATGTCAACATTCCAACTTTAGTTCCTAACTGAAGACTATCTGTAGTGGGATGCTCTCTTTATGCTGAAGAGAAATTGCTTCACCTCGTTCTCAAGAAGCCCTCAGTAGATCCCAACATACTAAACTATATAGTATCCAATCTTCCCTTTTGGGGGGAAGGTTGTTGAGAAAGTGATTGTGCAACAGCTTCATGGGATTTTGGATAAAGCAGATTGTCTTGACCTCTTTTTCAGACCAGGGTATGAGATGGAGATAGCACTGGTCGTCCTTTTGGCTGACCTCTTGTTAGAATGGGATGGAGTTAGTAGATCTATCTTTGGTCTACTTGACTATTTAGTGGCTTTTAAAACCATCAACTGTGGTATCCTTCTGGACACACTTCAGGGGTTGGGATTGCTTACACTGAATTGTGCTGGTTCTCTTACATCCTTACAAACTGGTTCCAAATTGGTTCCAATCAGTGTTAGTTAGGAATGAGAAGAACTACCCCCTCCAAAGGTGATTACTCCAACCCTGTAGGCTTTCCAGAAGATCATTAAAACCTGGTTCTACCACTGGACCTGGGGATCCAATGGAAGAGGATAGTCCATAAATGACTGTACTGGATGTAAGCTCAGAATCATAATGTTTTGTTCTTATTAAAGTTTAAATTTAAACTTTTAACTATTTTTAATGTTTTTGTTTTTAATATTTTTTTTCTTTTGTGTGTGCCTACCGAAGCACAAGTATGAGGTGGGCAGTTATATAAATTTAATTAATGAATGAACTTGATGCCCTCCAGCCAACTGAAAACTGCATGCTTGCTGAGAATGCCAGGTATTATAGTTGAGTAAGTCTGGAGGATGCACAGTGAAACTAGACTGAATTGTGTTTATTATTGAATCACAGTGTACATAGTTATTTTTTATGACAATCACCAGACCTAAATGGTTTACTTCTAGTTAATATCTGCCATGAAAAATAGATGCTGAGGCCAAATATACACAATCCACAAAGATGCTAGACAACTTCACTCATGAATGCAAGGGGATACCTTTTCCAATATTCTCAGTAAAAATATATCTGCCAATAAATAATAACAGAAGCAGCATGGTCACTGTAAGACGTCAGGCTTGAAGCATGGTTACTGTAAGACTTCAGGCTTCCATATATATATACAAATACACACACACACACACACACACACACACACACTTTTTTTTGGCTTGCTAACTAAGAATAAAGTATTTGTACTATATAATCTAGAGCAGGGATAGGCAACCTCGGCTCTTTTATAACTCATGGAGTTCAACTCCCAGAATTCCTGAGTCAGATAGCTGACTCAGGAATTCTGGGAGTTGAAGTCCATGAGTCATAAAAGAGCCGAGGTTGCCTACCCCTGATCTAGAGTATACAAAATGCATCATAAAGGGGAAAAATTAAGGGGCTTTCTCCCTCCCCAATTCTTCACAGTGAGAAAGAATTGGACAACCCTTTCAAGACAATACAGAAGGAATCTCCTTGTGGCTTCAGGTGAAGGTATCAAGCTGCAGATGAGACTGAAAAATGTTTAAGAAAAAGCAACAACTTTTTCATTGAAATAAATTATCTAATTACCGTATATACTTGAGTATAAGCCGAATTTTTCAGCCCACTTTTTGGGCTGAAAAATTCCACTTCGGCTTATACTCCAGTCAACAAAAAAACTTACCGAGGACTTGTGCGCGGCCGAGGCTTTGGTGCTTCCGGGATTGCGCACACCTCTCCCAAGCAGCCGCCGTCCGGAGACCTGCCGAAGTTTGGGGAGGTTTGGGGAGGTGCGCGCGCACCTCCCCAAACCTCCCCAAACGTCGGCAGGTCTCCGGATCTCCGTGCCTTGCCTGCCTGCTTCTTTCCGCTGCGGAAAGAAGCAGGCAGGCAAGGCACGGAGATCCGGAGACCTGCCGACGTTTGGGGAGGTTTGGGGAGGTGCCCAAACCTCCCCAAACGTCAGCAGGTCTCCGGATCTCCGTGACCTGCCTGCCTGCTTCTTTCCGCTGCGGAATGAAGCAGCCTGCCTGCTTCTTTCCGCTGCGGAACGAAGCAGCCTGAACGAAGCAGGCTGCTTCTTTCCACTGCGGAAAGAAGCAGCCTTCTTTCTGCAGCGGAAAGAAGCAGCCTGCCTGCTTCTTTCCGCTGCGGAACGAAGCAGCCTGCCTGCTTCTTTCCGCTGCGGAACGAAGCAGCCTGCCTGCTTCTTTCCGCTGCGGAACGAAGCAGCCTGCCTGCTTCTTTCCGCTGCGGAACGAAGCAGCCTGCCTGCTTCTTTCCGCTGCGGAACGAAGCAGCCTGAACGAAGCAGGCTGCTTCTTTCCGCTGCGGAAAGAAGCAGCCTTCTTTCCGCAGCGGAAAGAAGCAGCCTGCCTGCTTCTTTCCGCTGCGGAACGAAGCAGCCGGCGGCGGAGGCTTGCAGAACGGCGGATCGGCTTATACTCAAGTCACCAACTTTTTCCAGTTTTTGGGGGTGAAATTGGGGGTCTTGGCTTATACTCGAGTCGGCTTATACTCAAGTATATACGGTAAATACTTTGAATTAAAGTCAAACAAAAAATCAGATTCTGAAAACTGTACATTCTTTGTGACACACTAAGATGATGCATAATATACAGTTTACTCATGTTTCCTAAACTCAAATTACAATGCTGCTACTGGGCTTTAACCAAATACTAAATAATAGTCTATACGTATTCAAAGTAGAGTATTTTTAGACAAAAATACTGACATACTTGCTTTAAGATCATGTAAACACTAAAGACAGTGCACATTTTTAAATTGGTCTATCTAGAAAGAAGTTACACCTAGACACAGAAAAATGCTTACCGAATTCAGAGTTAGGTAAGAAAATGCCTTGGTTTCATCATGTATTTGTTGGGTTTTTTTCTGTATTTGTTGGGTTTAGAGGCAGTCCCTGGGTTAAAAACTTCTGATTTAACAACTTGTACTTATGAATAGACTGCCATTATCCTATTATATTAAAAATTGAAATATGTATAATGATCCATAGTAATGAATACACGCGCACATACACACACTGCTTTATGACATTCATGATAGTGGTACCTATCAAGTGAAGCTTCAGTTGTTCATTGGCCTGCAGAAGGAGAATGCCACACACCAATTGTATACCATACATTAAGAGAAATATTTGGCTAACTGATGGTAATTAGGAACTATATGTACTGTTCTGACTTACCTACAGATTTGACTTAAAGACAGACTTAGGAACAAATCTTGTTCATAATCTCATGTTATTTTGTGACTTACAACGACAATTGAACCCAAAATTTATGTTGGTAATAAAATGTCTGTTAAGTGGGTTTTGTCCCATTTTACAACTTTTCTTGCTCAGTTGTTAAGTGAATTACTGCAGTTGTTAGTAACCTGGTTGTTAAATAAATCTGGTTTCTCCATTGATTTTGCTTGTCAGAAGGTTACAAAAGATGATCACATGACCCCAGGACATTACAACCATCATAAATGTGACTCAATTCCCAAGCATCTGAATTTTGATCATGTGACCATGATTTATGCCATGGTCATAAATGTGAAAAACAGTCATAAGCCACTTTTTAGTGCTCTTGTAACTTTGAAAAAAATGTTATAAATCGAGGACTACATACAATGGATCTTTTCTTAAATTTGGCACGTTTACAATATTTAATAAATTCAAGTGAAAAGGAATACTGCAACAATGTACAAACTTTTATACTACAGGATAATAATGTTGGCTAGGAATCTTATATTTGAGGGTAGGCCAGACAATGTCATGTACATGGTATGGTTTGGAGTTTCCAGAAGTTTTGTGATTCATTCTTACTGTGTCTTCAGTTTGACTTCACAAAGGTTTCTATGTGTTATCTGCCTCTGAATGGCAGAAAGTAATACCATCAATTTTCAGTTAGATTTATATAATTAACAGCAACACATAATCTATGGATAATAGATAACAGGCTTATTATAACTTTGCTCAAAATGAATAACAGGATATTTGTGCAGATATTCAGGGACAGTTTGGCTGTTACTGATTCTTGAACGTTTCAATCAACTATGCAAACACAAACACACTATTTTTGTTTTCTTGTATTTTCCAAGTCAACTTGTTTCATTCAGATGCCAATATACAGACAGATTCTTATTCAACAAAATCACAGTAAGTGCCATTTGATTACAAATATGCAGAAAAAAATAGGATAGGGAAAAAGAGGAAATATTATACTAGTCTTAATTCTGCAATGGGGAAGCTAATAGTAAAATTTAAAGTGTGGCCGTGGCTAAATCATTTAGTCACTTGCTAATCTAAACCATTTGCTTCAAGTTTAAATCTTTGCCCTAAAAAGGTACTTCAGACTCATTCTGAACTCAAACAGCTGGCCAAGGTGGTTAAAAATGCTGATGGTCCTGCGATGCATAAATATGCATGTAAAATTATATAATCACACACACACACACACACACACATCTTCATATTAGGAAAACTGAAACCAGCTGCTAAACTGACAGCTGCAATTTTACATGGGACCCTCATGGACCTGAAATATAGAGACAGAGGCATGTACCAGCTGTATTATGACATCATTTAATGAAGAATGTTAAATTGATTATTCCAATATCATGATATGGAATTGCTGGTCATATTCCAGGTTAATCTGGCTATGACTCTAATTATTTTGGAGTTCAGGTTACTTGAGCACATTTGTCAAGATATTCGGCAACATCAATTATTATTAGACATCTCTGTACAAGGGCTGAGGCCAGAATCTTCACTATATTCTTTAATAGCATCTATTTTAAATTTTTAAAATTATTTCATATTTTGGTCAAGGACTATAATAATTAAATTTTTTACCACTGTTGTAATGTGAAATGCTTTTGACAGATATTGCTAAACAATACAAGAAGTAGTCCACCTTGGACTCTTCTGGCTTCAAATTGTTAATATATAATTTCCCATTAAAATATCAAAATGTTAAAGAAAACCAGTAAGTTTTGTACAGTAAGAACACAAATATTACAAAATAAAACGTTAATTATAAGCCACCAATTTACTAAAATAACAAAGCCAATGAAACATGCATTCCCATACAACATCAAAAATGGTAATAAAAGAGTTGAGTTAAATAAATTTAATAAATAAGAAAATATGTGTCAATTTGTTGCCTGTCCTTATAGTGTATATTTGTTTGATTTATATAGCACATTCTGGGCATCTTACAATAAAATAAATAAAAACAAATAAAATACACAATGTGAAATAAAAGCACATAGCAGATGAGCATCATAAAATAACTATTTGCAAGGCTAGAGATGGACTCTCTGGGACTCCAAGGCCTTGTGAAAGACCAGATGGGCCAGGCTAACTTACTCTCAGCTGGAATAATGTTCTCCATTAGCCCGTGTCCTGGGCTCCACTAACCAACAGCACCTGTAGCACATCCCTCTTTCTGGACAGCAGATTCTACCAGATGGGTAGAATCAATTTGGGAAAAATGGTCACATAAGAAACCCAGTCCCAGACCCATAAAAACTTTAAAAGTAACTACCAATACCTTGAATTGCACCTAGAAGAACACTGGAAACCAATACTACATGCAGAATATGGTGTTACATGTGCCAAGTAACTAATGCCATTAACTACTTCCAAGTGTTCTTCAAGGGCAGTCCCATGTAGGGCATGTTCCATGAGCCAGTTGCCCAGGCTGTAGTTAGTTTCTTCCCAGATTGAAATGAACATGTTTTAAACCGTTTCTAAACATGTAATGCTTTGCTGATTTAGGAGTATTAGGAAATTAAGTCTAAGCCTAGGTCAGTTCTAAAATGTAATCTAGCCATGAGAAACCTAACACTTGGGTCCTGAAAACTACTAAATGTGCAGAATCTGAGGGAATAAGAAGGCATTACCAAAACTGCCCATAAGGCTGTACAATGTATTTAATATATCTCTATAGCACAAAACCTTCCAGCTATTCTCAGTATTTTACAATAAATAAGTGAAAAAATAAGGTGTTCTATTGCAGGTTCCTAAAGACCAAATAAGGGACGCGGTGGCTCAGTGGGCTAGGATGCTGAGCTTGTCGATCAGAAGGTCGGCAGTTTGGCGGGTCGAATCCTGAGTGCCGCGTAACAGAGTGAGCGCCTGTTACTCGTCCCAGCTTCTGCCAACCTAGCAGTTTGAAAGCATGTAAAAATGCAAGTAGAAAAATAGGGACCACTACGGTGGGAAGGTAACAGCATTCCGTGCGCCTTTGGCGCCTAGTCATGCCGGCCACATGACCACGGAGATGTCCTCGGACAAGCGCTGGCTCTTCGGCTTTGAAACGGAGATGAGCACCGGCCCCTAGAGTTGGAAACGACTAGCACGCATGTGTGGGGGAACCTTTACCTTTACCTAAAGACCAAACCAAAAGTATACATTCAATGAGTCTTTGCTCTTATATTAGGCAGCCTATAAAAATGGGTTCAACAAAGTTTGATGAAGGGTACATTTAAGGCAACCTGGAAAACTGTCTATGGAAAGTGGGGGGGGGGGAGAAAAAGAAATAAAAATCATTTACAAGCAAGATATACTGGAAAGATGAAATAAAGGAGGCAATTTCTTCCTAGGTGTCTCGTGGTAATTTAAATTCATTACATTAAATTGAGAGTAATATAATGATGTGATAATAGCAGGGGGAAAAACAGGTGGAAAGCCCTTAATGATTTTGTTCATTTCCTCCCACTCTTCCCCCCCCAATTTGCTCTTGACCTTGGCAGATAAAGCACTCTGAATAATATCAACAGATGGAATTACTTGGACCAGAAGTGTACAAGATGTATGGGAAAAATTAGCATGTGAATCAAGCACAGGATATTGTTGGTTGGTTAAAAACTTTATTTAGACTCATTCTAAAAACATACTGAAGGTCTATTTATAAAGTGATAGGTTCCCCTAATTTTTCATCATTGTCTCTCTGAATTGATGAATTTTTTTTGTACTTGGCACAAAAAGCAATTCAAACATACTCATGATGACAATCTAAGTCAGGGGTGTCAAACTCAATTTCATTGAGGGCCGCATCAGCATTGCGGTTGCCCTCAGGGGACCGGGTGGGTGTGGCCTGGGTGGGCGTGGCCTACTGGGTGGGCGTGGCTAAAGTGTGTATGGCCTACTGGGTGGGCATGGCCAGCTCTACATCGTTCGCATCAAGGGTGCCTATGGGGGCCTGGGCAGGAGTGGGACAGATCTGGGGGACTCTGGTAGGAGGAGGGTCTCTGGGCCAGGGCCAAGGCAGTGGGGGCCGTTCCCTCACTGTTTCCAGGATGGCTTCGCGGGCCACATGAAACCACTTCACGGGCCGGATCTGGCCCCTGGGCCTTGTGTTTGACATGTCTGATCTAAGTGTATATACTTCAGTCTAATAAATCTGTAGTACTTGTGAACCTATTTATTAGCTGAAGCCTCAGAAGAGTTGATAAGACCCCCAGATACTCCTCAATTGAAGATACCCCAGTCTCTTTAAATACAACATAGTATTGTCTCCTTTTTTACATTGAACTGAAGTTTAAAAAATTTCAAAGTATTTTTAATAAAAAAGCATCAAATATTTATTATAATGGGTTTCTTTGAAATATGTTGAAACTCTTTCTTTTGTTCATTTTTCTCTTTTACATCAACAAAGCCAATCTTAGAATATAGGACAAATTAAACAAAGTTAATTAATTAATTAATTAATAATTTTAAAAGAGAACGTGAGATTGAAGAAATCTTTCTTTCTTTCTTTCTTTTTTGTAATCTAGGTGTATTTGAATGAGTTGCACTGTGCTAGTTGAAAAAGTCAATCTCTTCAACAATCTGGAGGAGACTAGAATTCTTTCCAATCATTAATTACCTATATTGTCTGATAGGTTGTTGTTCTGATAAATAAATTACAACTTTAATGCCAATATGATGCTATGGGGAAAATAATCTAAATAGTTCTCTTTAAAATTGAGAAGAAATTACCTGTTATCAGAAGCTAGGAACATTAAGTTTGTTTTAAATTTCAATGCTTCTATTAAAAATGATAGAGAAAAGATCAAAATAGATCAAATTCCACTTAAACAGAGTATAAAAAAACATATGGTGACTATCAAATTGTTACGCCTAGGATGTTATTTCTCAGAGTTCATCCACACATCTGCAATTGCCATGCTTGTTTCTCATCCTGGAGCTTGCTGTCACCAGTGTGCTGTTGTACTGTGTATCTGAAACAGGACATTGCTGTACTGTTCTCTGTACAGCTCCTCTGTAGGATGCTGTGGAGACACTGACCAGTGATTTGTCCATTGAAATTCTAACATCACTAACTGCAGGAAAAGTTGCCCCTAATCACTGAATATAATGCATACTCGGATTGCTTGCACAATTCCTCCTCCTCCTCCTCCTCCTCCTCCTCCTCCTCCTCCTCCTCCTCCTCCTCCTCCTCCTCCTCGACAACCATTACATGGGAACAAAAAGTTTGTTTCCCTTAATTGCAACTTACTATTCTGCCAGATTTGTACTGTCCTAACGAAGCCTCCCATTACGAGTATTTCAGTTTAGACTTATATAATAGATGTGCAAAGCTATAAAATATTCTTGCATACAATCACATAATTATTCCAAAATGACTGGAAACCCGTCATTCAGTTAATCTACTGACAATTAGCAGCAAAGAGAGCTTTCTATCTTTTGGCTAACACCCATCTATTGGTTGCCCACATTTGTGCTGGAAAGATACAAGCCATTGGATAATTGTTGCTGAAAAGCTGCATAACTATTATTTATATCAGTATACATGTAATAACATTTATCACTTATTCTACATAAAATGTATGTACACTCTCTCTAGTCTGGCACATTCAGATACCATTCTACATTTCCCAACCAACATGGTCAAGTTGTAGTTTAAGAAGACTAATTAGAAAATTACGAGGAAAATCAATCAAATCCTATAATCCACAAAGGGCTAGGCTAGGGTTATTAGAGTTCAGAATAAATCAAAACTGAAAAAGTTTTCTTAAGAAGCAGAGTTGACTTTTTCCATTGTCATAAATGGTGTCCATGTACATAAAGAGACATCCTTATCTCAACATTTTATGTATTTCTACACTTGGACCATTAAACTTGGATTCCAATATATGATAGTCACAGAAGTGAGGACATTAATGACATAGAATTGTCATCAATTTTAATGTATTACATTCAATGTTAATTAAATTTCAGAATTGATTCACACTGCATTTGAATAAGTTCTGTGATTTACGGTATCTCTTAATGGCTGCAGATGCATACATGAGTTACCACCACCATTATCAATAATATTGCATATTTCACTTCTAAATGTTTTGTATCTACAACCACTCTCTGTATATATTCATATACAGAAAGTAGAATTTTTCATACACAGAAACATATATTTTAGATGGTCAGAATACTTCGTTTCACAGTAACAAGTGAATGTTAGTAGTTTGTAATCACACTCTAAAATAGACTATCCTGAACCTGGCTCTTTAGGTCTCTTAAAGGTTCATTCACTGTTGTTGCATCTGACTCCATCCATTTTGCTACTGGTCATCTTCTCTCCCCTTCCGTTTTCCCATTGTAATATTCTTATTGCCCATTAGATGTATTGTATTTCAGCCCACAGTCCTGGTCTGAGTATTATAGGAGTTGAAGTCTAATACATCTGTTGAAGATCGGTTTATTGTTATAATTCAGTTAGGAAGTAGTTCTATTTATTTGATCTTTTTGCAGTTGCAAAATTTGAATGCCAACTCCCATTTCAATTAACTGATTTCTTCAAATGTATAGGCTAACTTTTTGCATTTTCTAAAATTGGAAAGTTGTATACAATAACAATAGCTATTTAAGGAGTATATGGAAATAGTCAAACTAATTTATAGGTTGTAGTTAGGCTGTAGAAAAAAAATTAGTTCAGGCCTTCAGAAGAGGCTAGAAGAGGAAAAGGAGTTATTCATCCTAGGAAAGTAGAAACTATCAGAAACCAACTCAAAACAGCTATTCCTTAATCATATTCCCCTTAAAAAAAGGGGACAGTGAACGTTTTGGAGAAGTTTTTAAGACTGATGACAGTCCTTTGAGGAAGGCCAGAAAGATGAAATAGACATTGCAGGAATTCCAGAAATTCTACTTTTTGTTGTATGGCAAATTAACAGTATTTTGAATCATTCATTCCTGCCTTGGTCTCTTTAAGGTTAAATATATATGCAAACAATAATATGTAATTTGATACTGTATGCAAAATTCTAGAAGCAAAGCAGAGTCTGGTCAGTATTTTGATGGAAGACCACTGTGAGATTCCTGGGCAGCTAACTTGACTGGTAAGTTGTACTAACAACATCAATTTGTAATCAAGTTGAGCTGTCCATGGAGCCATTTCTTTGTCATCTTTGTCAGCTAGTCTAGACAAACAACACACCCAGAAATATTAGCTCTATTTTTATTGTTAATTTACATTATCTTGCAAGTCTGAAAACACATCTCTTCCTCTTCCCCTTTATAGTCCAAGAAACTAGGAAATGGTCCATTCTGAGATATTTGCCATACCCTATTCCTTCTAAAAGCTCCCCTGCCTCATCTGATTATTGCCCAGTCTATGGCCCTTCCTCTTGTCTCCAGAGGACATTCTCACAACTTGGAACACGATGATCTCATCTGCAATGAGTATCATAGTATTTTAATCTTTTTACGAAGAACTATTAGTCATCTATTCCGAAGTTCAATTTAAGACCTCTTGACAACTTTAGTGGGTTGGAGGTAATGTATATAATTTAGGTCCTGACAGGACTCAAGGTTGACTCAGCCTTCTGTCCTTCCGAGGTCAGTAAAATGAGGACCTGGATTGTTCAGGGCAATATGCTAACTCTGTAAACTGCACAGAGAGTGATGTAAAGCACTATAAAGTGGTATATAAATCCTAAATTTGCTATTGCTATTGCTACAATGTAACTTCAAATCTGAACAGGTTATTATTCAAGCGTGAAGGTATAAATTATTTGGTGTGATGAAAGACCTTTAGGCAGAACTTTCTCAATGTTAGCACTAGACCAGGCTTAGGCAACCTTGGCTCTTTTATGACTTGTGGACTTCAACTCCCAGAATTCCTGAGGCTGCACAGCTGGCTCAGGAATTCTGGGAGTTGAAGTCCACGAGTCATAAAAGAGCCAAGGTTGCCTACCTCTGCACTAGACTATAAAATGGTGCCCCTGTGTATGTAGTCACAACGCTAGCCATTTTTAGTAAAATGTTACCAATTTTAATTGTCATTCTTTGCTTTTCAATTTCTGTTGTATTTGTAAATCTTTTTTTTAAACTAAATGAACTGAATACCACTTTGGTTAAACTTTCTATATAAAGACAACTTATTATATAATTTGACTTCATATGTTAATGTTAATTATACTTATATACATTATATTTTATAATTCAAGGCAGCTAACAAACACAATAATCTTTCCTGTTCCTCTTTTTCTGACAACAGCCCTGTAAGGCTGAGGTGGCTTTCGAGCCTAAAGTGGGTCCCCTGGATTTTAGCCTGGTACCTTTACCATTAAATCAAACTGGGTCTCATATATATAATGAGTTTACTCAAGGTGAGTAAATAGGTAAATGTTATATTATGGAAAAATGCCTTAATTTTTTCAAAGTAATTTAGACCATGTGTGTGTGTGTACACTTTAAACTTCTTATACTGGAAAAAAGTATCCAATTTTCAGGCTACTCATTTAAGGTTTGTAAAAGAAATAATATGGTTTACTGCTTAAAGATGAACTTTTTAAATAGGAAGCAAAAGTGTACACTAAACAGCTAGAGTGAATAAATAAAAAGTTTTGGGCACACATCCAGTTTTAAATCAGAGACTAAACAAGAAAATTTCAAAGATGGAAGAAAGAATGTGGAGGTCAATGTGGAAAATATGTCCTAAGTCATGAGAAAATATTTTTCCAGCTAAAATGAAATCATTTTTCATAAAAAAATGATAGGGAAATTTATAAGAATTAAGTATGCTTTAAATATTTTTTTACAAAGGATTGCTCTTTTTTCTCTTTGAAAAAGCAATGCCGTGGATATCTGAAACATTTAAGTATTTTTAAATCCTTCAACTTAAAAGTACTAGGATAATGTTTTAATATTACTGCTCAGTATTTGTACACAATTTTAAAATCGCTCTTTCAAAAATGAACCATTTTATAAACGAAATATTTTGCTAAATAATTTAAAAATTCCATTTAAAAGGCTTGTCATGGAAGAAAATGATGTATCTGTTAATTCTTTTTCTTGAATAAATGATTGCAAAGTAATTTTTCACAGGTTATACTGTTTGAATCAAGATAAAATATTCCTATGTCCACACACGCTGAATTTTTTTAAAAAAATCTTTATATAGTCGTGTACTTATTTAAATGACTATAACTGTAAAAAAATGCAGTAACTTGCTATGGAAACGTGCCTACAGATATATGTAGAAAGAGTACAGTTTATGAACATATTATGTTTGTTCTTGGATATGGTCCACAGTAGTTACCATCTGTCCCTCGAAGAGATAAATTGTCAATTTAACAACTCCTCTTGCAATAGATTTTTGTTTTCCTTTACTGTAGTATAGATATGTCAAACTCGCGACATCATGTGATGTTGTGCGACGTATCGGAGCTTTTTCCCCATTGTCGGCAATGGGATGGGTGCGGTTTCCTTGTGATGTGTCCAGCCCATGGGACGGCAGTTTTACACCCCTGCTATAGTACATTAATACAGGGATGATGTTTGAATATTTATTGCTCAATATTTGTTCAAAATCAAATGCATGTATTCTTACAGAAGTTCCTTACATTCAGAATTCTAGAGCTACCGTATTTTTAAGGCAGTGATTAGCACAACCATAACTTCATGTCCAATAAACGAGGTGTCACAGAATGTGTTCCCAAACTTGATGATAACTGTGGCTTTCTCTTCATTTATTCTCATCTAGAGTTCAGACACTTTTAACTGCAGTAACTGGATAATGTCTCATTCTGGAATGGATGCAGCTGTTCCCACTACAGACAGATCCAGATGCTTGGAAGCCAAGTACTAGAAAATGAGTCACCTTTCTTATATATGCACGTCATCCCAAACACTGCCTTAATGGGAAAATGATTCTTTCTAAATGTAAACTCGGAGCGAGGAAGCTTTCCTGTATTGCAACAGATCTGGCTACATGGACTCCAGTAAAACTAACAACAGGCCACTCTTTATGTGTGCCACAATTTCATGTCCTCTGCATTTGATATGAATGATGAATGTAAGGATTACTTTCATAGGTAGAAGTAAAAATCTGGCATAATCATTTGGCTATTAATTTTAAAATACACATAGTAAATAATCATGAATCAGAGAAACATACTTTCAAAGCATAAAGTTGCAAATATAAACCTATCGGGTTTATATTTCAAAATACAGCACTGAGTTCTTACTGATTTAATGAGACTTTGTTTCACATAAGAAGCGGTATGATTCCCCCTCTTTGCAGCGAGTCACAAGGAGGAGAAATGTCTGTTTCAGCAAGATCAACTGCATTTAGATTCCCTGTCTTTTGTTGGAGCCCTACCCTTGCATTTCTAAGCAAGCCAATATTTCTTAACTGTGTTAAATAAATCTTATTCATCTCAAAAAGAAGTCATCCAGAAACATCAACACTCAGAAAGCAAGAAAATAACATGTTAGATTAAGTAAAAGATAGGTAAGCTTTCAATGCAAAACAGCGTCTACAGCATAAAAGTCCTTACCTTAAAATTGTGTGCTTTTTCATAGTTGAAATGGTTGTCGTTCTGAGTCAGTGCTGCTCTTCTGACCAAGGAGGTGATCTGTGAATAGGCAAAGAGTTTCAGTGGTTGCCACAAGAGTGCCCCTTTCACGCCCATCTTAACCCCCAAAGCTACTGCCAGGAGTTCTTGGCGCTTCCGTCCTTGCTTTGATTTGTGAACCACAGCACAAGCTTTCTCATTGTCAAGCCATAGCTCCTCTGCAAACATAGTGCTTGGATCCCAGATCTTTTCCTTGTCTTCAACAGAGGCTGGAAGGTTGACTGCTGTCAGCTTGGTCCAACTGCTTCTTAAGTTAGACAGCAGATTTGAAGCAGCTGCGGCAGCCCATTCTGAGGAGACCTCTGGCATGTGACTTGAATGGGCTGTCTTGCGTGATGGAAGGAGCTCCTGCATCTGAATAAGTAACAGTATGCTTTGTGATACTTTTTTAAAAACAAAGTGTGCACAGAACAATAGCCTGGATTCATGTGCGGAACGACTCCTGCTTCTGGCCCTCCCAAGAGCAGAGGATCCTGCCAGGCACTGAAGAAATACCGACAGCTTTACAGCTTCATGTCACAACACATCTCCAAGGATAGATCACATCTACCCAGGAGCCCCTTTTTTCCCCCCATATAAAAAACTCTAATGCTGCATCCAATTGCGCTCAGAGCTGGAGACCTCTGAGCTCTTCCAGTACAAACACCATCATATTAAGCCTTTAAACCACAGTGATTCTTTAATCTTGTTGGGAGGGAGGAAATACCCTCCTCTTTTTCATATCCTGTACAAGGAAAAATCTAGTAGCACTTGAAAGATTAGTAGCCATGGCTGCCAGCACCTTAAATGAAGATTGTTTCTGACATTCTCTGCTTTTTGCAATACATAAAATAAATTGCAGTTTTTTCTCATTATTTTAAAATAACATTTAAAAGAATGCCCAAGCTATTAAATTGATCAGGGAAGGAAAAAGAGCATCCCAAAGGGAAAAAATGAAGTATAAGACTTCATCTAGCCACACAATTTTTATGGTACAGTTGCGATTCCTTCTATGTTTTGTGTGTGTGTCTCTCTCTCTCTCCACAACTATTATGGCAACACTGTATAATTGAGAAATAATGCAATCCAAATGCTGTCTATAACAAAATGTTGCCGTGTTGAACCAGCAAATCCTGTATTTCCTCAGGATACATTCCACTATTCCAACCTCTCAATGCTTTCCATTCCCCCCCTACAAAGTGAAACTAAATATCCATCCCTAAATTCCTCTACAGGTAGTCCTCAACTTATGACCATAATTTTGTCCTAAAACTTCCGTTGCTAAGTGCAACATTTGTTAAGTGAATTTTGCCCCATTTTACACCATTTCTTGCCTCAGTTGTTAAGTGAATCGTTGCAGTTGTTAAGTTAGTAACACGGTTATTAAATGAATTTGGCTTCTACATTGACTGCTTGTCAGGTTACAAAAGGCGATCACACGATCCCAGGACACTGCAACCATCATAAATATGAGTCAGTTGCCAATCATCTGAATTTTGATCCCATGGCCACAGGGACGCTGCAATGATTATTAGTGTGAAAAATGGTCATAAGTCAATTTTTTCAATGATGTTGTAACTTTGAACGGTCATTAAACGAACTATAATGAATCAAGGACTACCTATGCAATGTTGAGGAACTGAACCAGTTGACTGAACTTTGCTGCATAAGAAAATCAATTTGGCCTGATGATGGAGAGGGGGAGAGGGGGCTCCCCATTGGCAGGAACTCTCAATTCTCCTATCTCCTAGCACTTCTTCACTCCCTCTTGTTGCCATTGTGCCAGGACTTTCCTCATTCTTATTCCTCACAGAAAGCAAATATGACAAGGATGAATCATGTGTGTGTGTGTGTGTGTGTGTGTTTGTACCATGGAAGCAGGTACTCCCTACTATACCTGTACATTTGTTTTTTCTTGCCTTAGAACAGGGGTGTCAAACTCAATTTCACTGAGGGCCGCATCAGCATTGCAGTTGCCCTCAAGGGGCCAGGTGGGTGTGGCCTGGGTGGGCGTGGCCTACTGGGTGGGTGTGGCTAGAGTGTGTATGGCCTACTGGGTGGGCATGGCCAGCTCTACATCATTCGCATCAAGGGTGCCTATGGGGGCCTGGGCAGGAGTGGGACAGATCTGAGGGTGTCTGGCAGAAGGAGGGTCTCTGGGCCAGGGCTAAGGCAGTGGGGGCTGTTCCCTCACTGTTTCCAGGATGGCTTTGCGGGCCACATGAAACCACTTTGCGGGCCGGATCTGGCCCCCGGGCCTTGTGTTTGACATGTCTGCCTTAGAACCTTACTTTTTTCACCATTGAATTTCATTTTGTTAGGTAGCACCCAATGTTCAAATCTGTCAAGATCCTTTTGTATCTTAAGCCTATCTTCTGGAGTGCTGGCTATTCCTGCCAGCTTGTTGTTGTCTGCAAATTTATTGAGTTCAAATTTCATTCAGCCCTATTCAATTTTGTGGTTCAATTAAACTCATCATTCCTAGGGTTTCTCAAGAATCTCTCTGCTAAAGCTTCTTGTCTACTCTCACTTTCTCTTGGAAACAAGTCAAGACATTCTACTAGAAAATTAGAATGTATATAATTTTTTTTATTAAATATAATTTTGTTTGCTGGTTTGGCTAATAAACTTGGCATTTTAAATTGTTACTGTGTTGATAGGTTTGTCAACTAGATTGATAATTTACAAACAGTATTAATACGTGAAAGCATATAAATTGCCATCAGCATAATATAAATATTAAATTTATATTATATTAAATTTAAAATGTTAAATATTTAAATATTAGGGCAATTTATCCAAACCTTATTGGCCTATTATTAATTTTAAAAGGTCACAGAAGAGAATGTTCCATGTTATTTATATGAAACTATTTGTAGAATTTTGTGGACCCTGAAAGTCTGCTGTTGAAATTATTTCTTCACCTTAGGGATTACATTCCTGTCTTTTTTGTTCTTTTTGCTTTCAACAATTTGTACAGATCTCACTGCTGAAATATCCACACACTCTGCTGCTAAATAAATCTATTTTGCAGCTGATAAGACAGCTGACAGCTACTTTTAGGTAGGCTAGTAGAGAGATTTGGACCTGCTGTGGGATAATGTTTCATGCTCTCCTGTCCTACCCTTATGCCATTGTGGGCCAATAGCTAGTAGATACCGGATTCAGAGCAACGTTTTTTTTAAAGCTTCTGTTATTGAAGTTTAGCCTTTGCCCCCTGTATTTCTTAACCTTGGCAACTTAAGTTTGGCTCCAGCATGCTGACTGGGAAAATATGGGAACTGAAATCCCCACATCTTAAAATTGCCAAGGGTGAGAAACATTGCTTTACCTGAACAATACAGCAGAGATACTATCCTCATTTCCCTTGGACTACTAGCATATCTGAACTCAGTGAATTTTTTTTATTAAAGATTTGCTTGGGATTTCACAGAACATTGCATTAGGCAAGGTTGTTTGATATCCACCATTTGACCAATTTTTAACATCTTATTTGTGCATTTTCTTTCTTGATGAAGAATGAAATTATATATCTTTAAGTTACATAACTCAATCCATAGCTGTGTTAAACGGATATTAGAAATAAAGGAAATGTTAACTTTAACATTTGCCTTATTATGTTTGATTTTTTTAAAGTGCATAATGCATACTGCTAAAGAATTAATTCACAAGCAATGGTGACACTTTGCAATGTACCTGTTTGGTACGTGCTCTGGAGACAGACATATTTTGTGGCATTTCTGGAATTATTTAAATAGGTCAACAGCACCAACACAAAACTCTGAGAGTAAGATCAATTTTCTAGTAATCCTTTGGAATTTGTATTATATCACTTAAATTATAAAATCCTATTATATAAGGTACAGTACATCATTATGCAATACTGCAGTTACTCTGCTCCAAGTACAGGATTATACATAAAACATCTTATTAGAACCCTTATTTTAATGAAATAATTTAAGGAGAAAAATACAGTAAAAAGAGCTGCTATTTCTCCTATTCCATTAAGACATAAAGTTCACCCATACATCTCTGTAATTTGTGATAAGTATCATAACATCTATTCAGCTAGGCTGTTTTTTTAAAGTTGTCTTATTGTATCAGAATAATGTCTTTCATTAAGAATCCACTTTTGACTTTGGCCCAAATCCCAGTAACTTCGTTAACACATCCATGTAGTATGTTTGGCAACAATATTTGTTTGCTTATTTTAAACTACCTTTCCTTCAGGTGCTCAAGACATGATGTTGCAGGAAGCAGACTATGGCTAAATGCTATTTGTGCAAAACAGAAGAGTGTAGGCTGGTTTCATGAGGATTGCAAAGGCAATCGTGTCTGACTCTTTTCATTCATGGAGGTGTGAGAAAGCCTCAGATGCCCTGATATGTGTCTTGTGGGATAGAAAGGATAGTTGCTTAGTAACAGGGATAGCTGTTCTATTAAACATTGGTGTGCCTCTATGATTCTCTTCATCTTCTCACTGGACTAGAGTGAAAATAGATCCTGAAACTGGTTGCAGCAGAATTAAAACCTTGATCATACCATATGTGGTTGGTTAACTTTTCAAGTTTCTAGTAAACACATCAGAATAAAGAAAACACAAAGATTATTATTTTGTTACTCTTCCATTTCTGTATTAAATCAATGATTGAATATGATCAAAATAAAATTGTACAGCTGCCCTCAATCCATTTGCATATCATGCTGTGGTTAGATGCAAATGATGCCTATTAAACACTACAGAGATGAAGCAGGTTTTTTTTTTGTCCCTAGCATTCTTCTGTAAGGAAGAACATTTATGGCTGAATTATAATAAAACTAATACTGTAAGTTTTGCAAACCCACCCCCTCAGAACTTGAATTTGGATTATTAATAGGATGAATTTTGAATAGGTGGCGTGTCTTAAATATTTGTAGCTTTTTTCATTTTTTTTATAGTCATAAACCTCACTTCCTGTATTGGCTGACCTTGGAAGACTCTGATTGGCTTACAACATCAATGAAAATGTTAAAAACATAATGACAAAACATAGTGGCCCAGACAAAAAAGCAAGTATAGCAATTAAAAGAAATAGAATATGGACTCTACCAACTGCCTATCTCTGGCCTGGAACAAAACTAGTTTGTAAGGGCTTTCTAGAACCGCAGGTGAGGCACACAGTCCATATCTCGGGGAAGATGCTGTCCTAGAGAAATACAGAAGATATGGTTCCTAAGTCCCACAAACTGACAGCATTTGATTAAGGAGTCATTCTTCCACCATCAAAAGCCATAGAGGAGCATTGTCTTCTTCTGTTTTTACATAAAAGGAGATCAATATATGCCAGCTGCGTTTAAACTGTTCACAATGAGCTTTTGAGACACGTTTTTTGTGGTATAGAATTAGGCAGAGACAATAACCAGCAGCAAGATAGACCATACTATCCAAATTCTTAACAGTGGCAAAATTCATAGCCAGAGTAATACTTTGATTAAAAATAGGATTTTCATCACTATTATTCCAATTTATATAAAAAACAAGAAATTTTTCTGAAGAAAATAGGTGAATATTTAAACAAACAAAAATTGCTAAAGATTGCAGAGAAACAGAAACAGATTATGAATGGACCCATAACATTAAGGAAAGCTAAAAGCTATAAAAATGGCTAAAACAGGAATGGTGCCTGTATATCTTACTATAAATGCTTTGAACATACCGTAAGTTTTTTACAGCAATTACAAAATATGATGAGTCCTATTTTAGAAAGGAGAAAGATGCCAGAGAAAAGAAGCAAATATATTAGTAATAATTAAAGAGGAACAAGATTTGACTTTAACAAGAAACTATTAGCTGATATCATTACTGAATAATGACTAAAATTTGTTTATTGTGATTTTGCCCGACAGGTTGAAAACAATTTTGCAAATTTTATTCATGAGGATCAATATTTTTTTCACCTAAAAGACAGTTAAAAGATGATATAAGAAACATGTTGGGCATTTGGGGTCACACACTCGACCTTGTTTTTTTATCTGGACAGTGGTTTGATGATCTGGGAGGGGGTTCGCCTGTCATGGATCGATCATTATCTCCTGCGGCTGGTTTTCCGCTATGCCACCCCTCGCTGCTGGGCTGCGGAGCCGACCAGGTGATTTTGCCCCAGGTGCCTAATGGATCCAGAACGGTTCCAGATGGCGCTTGGATCTATACCTATCTCCCTCACTCATAGCCCGGCCGATGCCTTGGTGGATGCCTGGGAAAGGGTGGCTACTGAGGCACTCGACCGTGTTGTACCCTTGTGTCCCCTGACCCAGCGCAGATCCCGGTGGCCTCCATGGTTTTCTGAGGAGCTCCAGGAGATGAAGTGTTGGAGACGGGGTCTAGAGGTCTTATCTCGCAGCGATGGAGGCAGCGAAATCTAACTATTTCGCTGCCCTCATCGCGTTCGCAGATAATCACCCGGCCGCCCTGTTTAGGGTGACTCGCTCCCTCCTTAATCAGAAGGTGAGGGAGGAACCCCTGCAGGGGCGGGCCAAGGAGTTTAGTCAGCATCTGATGGATAAAATCACAAACAAGAGGCCCCTGATTAAGTTCTTAGTTAAGTTTTTTGTGGGGTTAGGGAGGGGGGAGGGAGAAGACTATGGTTGCGCGGGAAAGGCACGCCTTCCAGCCACCATAATACATGCCAGGCCCACGGCCGTTCGCGACGGCGTACAACGAGGACCAGTCGCCGATAACACCCAGTGGCGTACTGACAAACGTCCCATCCCTAGGATGGTGGGGAATGGCAGAAGGTGCACAGACAGAGGGCCGTATCGTCACCGGGAGTGTCATCTCCGCCCTGTACAGGCGGTGAGACGCTCCGACCCTCTGTTCTCCCCCGGAGGACCTGGGAGCAAAGGTGCGCACCCTCCCATGCTAAGGCTGGTCTACCTGAATGCAAGGTCCGCAGCTAACAAAGCTCACCTCATTCGTGACCTAGTGGAGAGTGAGCATGCGGACCTGGCCTGCATCACGGAAACCTGGCTGGGCCCAGAGGGGGGTGTTCCTCTGGTTGACCTCTGCCCGCCAGGTTTCAAGGTACTGCACCAGCCCCGGGCTCATGGGAGGGGCGGGGGAGTGGCAGTTATCATCAGGGAATCCCTTAGCCCGCGAGAGACCACCGTCCCTCAGATGGTCGGGTGTGAGTCTCTCCTACTGAGATTCGGCCCAGGGGCGCAGTTGGGTCTGCTGCTGGCGTACCTACCACCTAATCGTGCAGCGGCGGCCCTACCCGAGCTACTCGATGTCCTCTCAGGGTTGGTGGTTGAATTCCCAAGACTCATGGTCTTGGGCGACTTTAATCTACCGTCCCTGGGAGGATCGTCCGAACTGGCTCGGGAGTTCATGGCTTCCATGACGGCCATGGACCTGTTGCAAATAATTTCTGGGCCGACTCATGAGAGAGGCCACAACCCAGACTTGATGTTCTTGTCTGGACGGTGGCGTGATGATGTCGGTGGGGGTGCCACAACTATTACGCCCCTGTCATGGACTGATCACCACCTCCTGCGGCTAGACTTCCCCCTTGCCACCCCCCACCGTGGGTGCACGGTGCCAGTCAGATGGTACCGCCCTAGGCGCCTAATGGACCCTGGTAAGTTCCAGGGAGTGCTTAGGGACTCGCATGCACCCCCTGCTCACAGCTCGGCGGAAGCCTTAGTGGAAGCCTGGGAAAAGGCAGCCACGGAGGCTCTGGACCGAGTTGTACCCTTGCGGCCTCTGACCCGGCGCAGATCCCAGCGAGCCCCATGGTTCACCGAGGAGCTCCGGGAGATGAAGCGTCGGAGACGGGGCCTAGAGAGCCGTTGGAGGTCCAGTCGATCCGAATCCGACCGATTGCGACTAAGAATCCTCACCAGGTCTTATCTCGCTGCGATAAGGGTGGCAAAATCCAACTACTTTTCCACCCTCATCGCGTCCGCAGATAATCGCCCGGCTGCCTTGTTCAGGGTGACTCGCTCCCTATTAAACCAAGAGGTGAGGGGGGAACCCTTGCAGGGTCGAGCCGAGGAATTTGGTCAATATCTGCTGGATAAAATCGCTCGGATTCGAACTGGTTTGGACTCCAACTGGGCTGAGATGGAAGAACAAGACATGGACAGTCTTGTCGACGTCATCTGGGAAGAATTTGATCCTGTAACTCCTAAGGAAGTGGACAGGATTATGAGAAGGTTGAGCTCCTCCACATGCTTACTGGACCCGTGCCCTTCCTGGCTGGCCTATGCAGCTCGAGAGGCGACACGAGGCTGGTTCCTAGCGGTCATCTCTGCTTCTCTGAGTGAGGGTCACTTCCCCACCGCCTTGAAGGAGGCGGTGGTGAGACCTCTCCTCAAGAAGCCCACCTTGGACCCATCCTCTTTGAATAACTTTCGTCCAGTCTCCAATCTTCGCTTCCTTGCGAAGGTTGTTGAGAGCGTGGTGGCGCACCAACTTCCTCAGATCCTGGATGAAGCGGTTTATCTAGACCCGTACCAATCGGGTTTCAGGCCGGGCTACAGCACGGAGACGGCATTGGTCGCTCTGATGAATGATCTCTGGAGAGCCCGGGACAGGGGCCATTCCTCTGTCCTAGTCTTATTAGACCTCTCGGCGGCTTTCGATACCATCGACCATGGTATCTTGCTGCGACGCCTCAGGGGACTGGGAGTGGGAGGCACGGTTCTGCGTTGGTTCTCCTCCTTTCTCCAGGGTCGCTCGCAGTCGGTGCTGACAGGGGGACAGAGGTCGACCCCGAGGCCTCTCGCTTGCGGAGTCCCTCAGGGGTCGGTCCTCTCGCCTCTCCTGTTCAACATCTACATGAAACCGCTGGGTGAGATCATTCGCAGTTTTGGAGTAGGGTACCATCAGTATGCTGATGACACCCAGCTTTTTATCTCAACTCCTAACAATATCAGTGATGCCCTAGACGTGATGTCCCGCTGCCTGAAAGCGGTCCGGGAATGGATGGGGAGAAACAGGCTTCAACTGAACCCAGACAAGACTGAATGGCTGTACGTACCGGCAAGCCAGGAGATTCAGAACGTCCCACTGCTTAACATTGGGGACAAGTTACTTCCCCCTGCTGATAGGGCCCGCAACCTGGGTGTCCTCCTAGACTCGCAGCTCTCCCTGGAAGACCACATTGGAGCTGTGACCAAGGGGGCCTTCTCCCGGGTTCGACTAGTTCGCCAACTACGGCCTTATCTAGACCTGGATTCCTTACGTACAGTCACCCATGCCCTTGTGACATCTCGCCTAGACTATTGTAACGCTCTCTACATGGGGCTGCCCTTGAGATCCACTCGGAAGCTTCAACTGGTGCAAAGTGCGGTGGCACGGACACTCTTGGGAGCCTCCCGATACTCCCATATCACACCTCTCCTCCGTGCGCTGCACTGGCTTCCGGTTGCCTTCCGTGTGAAGTTCAAGGTGCTAACAATGACATTCAAAGCCCTACATGGCATGGGTCCGGACTACCTACGGGAGCACCTTCTGCCGATGTCAGCACCCCACCGTCCTGTGCGCTCCCACAGAGAGGGCCTCCTCAGGGTGCCACCGCTCAAGGAATGTCGGCTGGTGGCCCCCAGGGGGAGGGCATTCTCAGTGGGTGCGCCAGCCCTCTGGAACACCTTACCTACCGAAATCCGGATGGCCCCTGACCTCCGTACCTTCCGTCGCGACTTAAAAACTTTTTTGTTCCAGCAGGCTGGCCTGGCATGATAGCGTTAATTGGGGTCCCAGTTTGTGTTCATTAGTGTTTCTTATTATTTTATTGTTCGGTCTGTATTCTTCGTCCTTCCTCTGTACACCGCCCCGAGTCCCTCGGGAGAAGGGCGGTTTATAAAAACTAATAAAAACTAAAACTAAAAAAACTCAGATTCGGGCCGGTCTGGACTCTGACTGGACAGAGTCTGATGGGGGGGGGAGATGAGCGGTCCTGGCAATGTTATCTGGGATGAATTCGATCCTGTGACCCCAGAAGAGGTGGATAAGATCATGGGGAGACTGAGTTCCACCATGTGTTTATTGGACCCGTGCCCCACCTGGCTTGTGTATGCAGCTCGGGAAGGGACACAAGGCTGGTTTCAGGCAGTAATAACTGCTTCTTTGAGGGAGGGTACCTTCCCTGCCGCCTTGAAGGAGGCGGTGGTGAGGCCCCTACTCAAGAAGCCTGTCCTGGACCCAGCTATTTAACAACTATCGTCCAGTCTCCAACCTTCGCTTTCTTGCGAAGATTGTAGAGAGTGTGGTGGCGCATCAGCTCCCTCTGTTCCTGGAGGAAGCTGATTATCTGGACCTATACCAATCGGGCTTTAGGCCCGGGTACAGCACGGAGACGGCATTGGTCGCGCTGGTGAATGATCTCTGGCGGACTCGGGACAGGGGTTGTTCCTCTGTCCTAGACCTATTAGACCTCTCAGCGGCTTTTGATACCATCAACCATGGTATCTTACTGCGGCGCCTCAGGGGGTTGGGAGTGGGTGGCACTGTTTTACAGTGGTTTTCCTCCTACCTCCTGGGTCGTTCGCAGTCGGTGTTGGCAGGAGGGCAGAGGTCCGCCCTGAGGCCTCTTGTTTGTGGAGTTCCTTAGGGGTTGGTCCTCTCTCCCCTCTTGTTCAACATCTATATGAAGCCGCTGGGTGAGCTCATTCGTGGTTTCAGGGTGGGGTATCATCAGTATGCTGATGATACCCAGCTTTTTCTTTCCACCCCGAACCAACCCAGTGATGCCCTCGACATGATGTCCCGTTGCCTGGAGGCGGTCCAGGTTTGGATGGGGAGAAACAGGCTTCGACTCAATCCCGCCAATACTGAATGGCTGTGTATATCGGCATCTCGGATTAACCAGTCTTTTCCATCGCTAACTATGGGGGGGTGATAGGGCCCGTTGATAGGGCCTACAACCTGGGTGTCCTCCTGGACTCACAGCTCAGTTTGGAACCCCCAGGGGGGGTTTTGCCCAGGTTTGCCTGGTGTGCCAGTTGTGGCCATATCTGGACTGAGATGCCCTATGC
The DNA here is from genome assembly GCF_947247035.1 of Vipera ursinii. Taxonomy (NCBI): domain Eukaryota; kingdom Metazoa; phylum Chordata; class Lepidosauria; order Squamata; family Viperidae; genus Vipera; species Vipera ursinii. The sequence goes on from NC_139517.1 coordinate 87,700,114, forward strand.
ACAGTCACTCATGCGCTCGTGACCTCCCGGATAGACTACTGCAATGCTCTCTACATGGGGCTGCCCTTGAGGTCCACACGGAGGCTTTAGCTGATGCAGAATGCAGCCGCGCGAGTTGTGATGGGAGTCTCCCGATACTTTCGTGTAACACCTCTTCTCCGTGAACTGCATTGGCTTCCAGTTGCCCTCCGGGTGAGATTCAAGGTGCTGGTGATGACCTATAAAGCCCTAAATGGCATGGGTCCAGATTATTTTAGGGAGCACCTGCTGCCATTGTCAACTTCCTATCATCCTGTGCGCTCCCACAGGGAAGGCCTCCTCAGGGTCCCGCCAGTCAAGGAGTGCCGGCGGGTGATTCCCAGGGGGAGAGCATTCTCGGTGGGCGCGCCTGCCCTATGGAATCAGCTGCCAGTGGAACTCTGGTTCGCCCCCGACCTTCGTTTGTTTTGCCGGGACCTATAAAGCCCTAAATGGCATGGGTCCGGATTATCTCACGGAGCACCTGCTGCCAGCACCAACTTTCCATTGTCCTGTGCGCTCCCACAGGGAGGTTCTCCTCAGGGTCCCGCCGGTCAGGGAATGCTGGCGGATGATCCCCAGGGGGAGGGCGTTCTCTGTGGGTGCACCTGCCTTATGGAATCAATTGCCGGTGGAACTCCGGATCACTCCCGACCTTCGTTCGTTTCACCGGGACCTAAAAACCTGGCTTTTTGAGTTAGCTGGCTTGGACTGAGGGGTTTTAAGGTTTTTAAATTCTAATTTTAATTTTTTTTTAAAATTCCATTTATATCCCGCCCTTCTCCGAAGACTCAGGGCGGCTTACAAGCTCAGCAGTAGCCTTCATTCTACGTATATGCCTGCTTATTAGGGCTTTCACACACACCCCAAGCGGCATTATTACAAAGTCAGCTTATTGCCCCCAACAATCTGGGTCCTCATTTTACCTACCTCGGAAGGATGGAAGGCTAAGTCAACCTTGAGCCTGGTGGGATGCGAACCTGCACTAATTGCAGGCAGCTTGGTGAGATTTTATTTTAATTTTTATATTGTATTGTTTTAATTTTGCCCTGTAAACTGCCCTGAGTCCTTCGGGAAAAGGGCGGTATATAAACTGAATTAAATAAATAAATAAATAAATAAATAAATAAATAAATAAATAAATAAATAATGATGGTTTTCTTCACAACTGTCAGGTCAGCAGTCTTCCCCATGACTGTGATTCCTACTGAACCAGACTGAGAGACGATTTAAAGGCTCAGGAACCCTTTGCAGTTGTTATGGCTTAATTAGCTGATTAGAGTGGGACACTTTGAGCCTAGAATATTGCACCTTTTCACAATATTCTAATTTTCTGAGATTGTGGATTTGGGGTTTTCATGAGCTGTAAGCCATAATCATCACAATTATGACAAATCACGGCTTGAACTATCTTGCTTTGCATGTAATGAGTCTATCTCATATATTAGTTTCCCCTTTTAAGTTGCATTACTGAAATAAATGAACTTTTGCATGATATTCTAATTTTCTGAGTTTCACCTGTACTTGCACTAAGATTATAGAATTAGGTGGCAAATTGTAAAGTTTTCTCTGGCCGCTTCAAGTATTAATCAGTGCTGAGGCCTGACCTGTGTATGGAAGAATGAATACATAGTTAAGCAGAATAATGATCTGGATGAAAGTTTATGACACTTAATTTTAATTTTATATATTGTTGTTTGCAATATTTATTAAATATATGCTGCAGAATATAATTAAAAGACTATGATAAAATTTACTGTGATTATGTAAAAACTTGTGTTACATTTACATTGCAAATATACTAGTCATACTACCTCCAAACTCTACCATAAGGATCAGTTCTCAATTGTACTTTTGACATGCTTTTTATTGGTAAAAAACTACACTTATTCTTAAGCTCCCCTTGCTTCTAAGCATTCTTTTCTTGTCTAATCAAAATTGTCTCATGAAAATAGCCCATTTCTGTTAGGATTAAAAAGTATGATCACTGTAACATTTTCTGTTAAAATCATTTATCTTGGGAATCTGTGAAAATGCATATCTTTAGATACCCACCTTATTGCAACAAATAATGTTGTCAGCTTCTGTGCATCAACACTCAGAATTTGTCAGATAATGACCTACAAATCAGATTTAATGACCACCTAGTTGGCCATATTAGAATGCTCTGCAGCTTAATATAATCTTTCACATGCTAATCTTTTTCCCCCCGCTGCACCCTTATATGATAATACTCCTATCTTTTCTTTTAGATTCTTGCTTTCAAAATATACTTTTACTTTATGTCTTACAGCTTTTCATATTTTTTGCTTTTAAATTATTTTTGATGCATCCTTTATTCTTTTTAAATGATTGTAACCTGGTCTATGACCATAATAAAGATTTGATTTAATTTGATGGTAATTCATAGGCCTTCACTATGAGGCAGTAACAAGTGTCCTAATTGTTAACAGCTTTAATTACATTTAATTAATTAAACAATACTTAACAATTCTGAAAGTCAACATTCATCTGCGAAAGTAAGAGACAACAAAATAATCATAGACAATTAATTCCTTCCAGTTTTACCATATAGGGATTGCTTTAATTCTCCAGAGCCAGCATTAGCATGCAAAATCTTTGGGTAGCTGAGTGGTCCACAGAAATATTGGTCTGTGTTCCTGCCCTCAAATCATCCTCTCTTTCTCAAATTTTAATGGAGGTCTCCACTTTTTAAAATTTTCCAAAATGCCCAAAAGCAATCATCCCCAATATAATTGGGAACTATCTGGGCATATAAAAATTTCTGTCTCCAGTGGCTGCTTAAGGATGAGCAGGCAGTGATCACAGCGCAGGTGGCTAGATTCTGTGCAGCAGGATTGGGGATTCATATCTATATCTATATCTATATCTATATCTATATCTATATCTATATCTATATCTATATCTATATCTATATCTATATCTATATCTATATCTATCTATCTATCTATCTATCTATCTATCTATCTATCTATCTATCTATCTATCTATCTATCTAGTAAAGGTAAAGGTTCCCCCGCACATGCGTGCTAGTCGTTTCTGACTCTAGGGGCCGGTGCTCATCTCCGTTTCATAGCCGAAGAGCCAGCGCTTGTCCGAGGACGTCTCCGTGGTCATGTGGCCGGCATGACTAGACGCCAAAGGCGCACGGAACGCTGTTACCTTCCCACCGTAGTGGTCCCTATTTTTCTACTTGCATTTTTATGTGCTTTCGAACTGCTAGGTGGGCAGAAGCTGGGACGAGTAACAGGCGCTCACTCTGTTACGCGGCACTTGGATATATATATATATATATATATATATATATATATATATATATATATATATATATATATATATATATATATATATATATATATATATATATATATAAGTTTACAGATGGTCCTATAGTCAAAAGTAGTGGTAAGTGAAAGGGAAATATTATATAACATTATAAATAAGAATAAATGCTGAAAGAGCACACAAATGAGTATTAGTTTACCAGTTCCAGATCTGAGTTACTAAAGTAAATATAGAAGTAAAGTTTATATGATGCTGCACCTAAAACATATTATAGGACTACTCCCTATTTTTCTTTTTTTATCTCTGGTGGGACACATGGATCAGAGGTTAAAGATGCTGAGCTTGTCAAATGGCAAGCTGACAGTCTGCATTCGAGATCTAAGCACTGCGCAATAAGGTGAGGTCCTGTTCATTGCACCAGTTCTGCCCACCTAACAGTTCGAAAGCATACGATTGTAGTAGATTAATAGCTACCATTTTGGTGGGAACGTAGCAGCATTCCATGCACCTTTTGTGTATAGCCATACATGACCATGGAAAATGTTTTTGTACAATGCTGTCTCCCTCAAAAAAACAAAACCAGAAATGAGCACCACATCCAAGAGTTGGACACAACTGGACAGGGAAACCTTTATTTTTAGTTCAGCAGTGTCCAAGAGGCAAGGAGAGTGATAAAGCAGGGTTGTGGTGATGTAATGTAACCTTAAGTTCTTTTCCATGTGCAGTGCAATGTCACATATGTGTCTAAAGGGGCAGAGCTTGCAACGAGAACCAGTAGACCCTGCTATCTATAATGTAAGAGAATTACTTTCAATAAAAATAATAATAAGAGTGAGAACGATGAATTATTGCAGCCCCACAAAGCAATTACAATCAAGCATCTGGGGCTCAGTAATCAACTTCAGTAGTGCTTGCTCACAGCATCTTAGTTGAGATAGTCATTACCATGTGTATTATCCACCTCATTATACTGTGCTTAGTTTGCAAAAAGCAATTACAATAAAGGCTGTCCTTGAAAAAGCACTGGATGTACATAAGTAATCTTTCTGCTCTTCATAATAAACTCCCCCCCTATTTTCCTTTTATCTCTTATCCTCCCACTTTCTCTTTCATCCTCTTCAATCTATCCCAGCACTGTTACCATCAATCACCTATTTGTTTCTTGTGAAAATTCATTGTGATGTAATTCTTTTTCCTTGGTGAGATACTCCATCTGCTTGTGCTTCTGCCACTATTTTGTTCCTCTATCTTTCTGTTTGCCAGTTCTTCTTATTCCTAGTTTCACTTCATGAACCACTATTCTGTTTTAGTTCAATGTATTCCTATGAATGTATTTTAATTTTATTGCTGTATAATTTATGCAGTTGATGGTTGTCACTAATATTATTTTCATTTTCAAATGGATATCTCAATTAGGGAGAAATCTGTAAGCTTAAGGTTAACTAACATTTCCATGATAATTAGTCATTAGTATGTTAACTTGCTTCAATCCATTCTGCACAAAATACTTTCTTTTCTTATAGGCCAATGAAATATTCTAAAAAAAGGAGAGTATTTCTATAATACATTGTCTTGAGAAGAAATTACTTTAGTAACTGAAATAAATTTTCTTTGGGGTTTAGTCTGATAATCAGCTTTTTGCACTATTCAGTTGGTAACAGCCTCGTTACAATCTGGTCTAGAGATGAAGGGAAATGTTTGCAACATTAAGAAAATGTAGAGGATTAGTATATAATAGAAGTTGATACAGCTAGATAGGCAAGGATCATAACAATCCAGGACTGATTTAGTTTGATATTTGAATAAGACAAGGCAATGATTTTAAAATATTTTAAAGTATAACCACCTCCGATTTTGGATACTCCAAATATGAGGTGAAAAAAAATCCATTTTTTTATAAACATGAATACACATGTCATGCAGTGATATTCTGAGATTGTTGAAAATCTTAAGTCTAAAACTATGACTTCATTATTAATAAAAATCTGTAAAATATTTATTTATTTATTTATTTATTTATTTTTGGGACTTATATGCTGCCCTATCTCCCGAAGGACTCAGGGCGGCTAACAACAATAAAAAACAACAGTACAAAAATTAAAAAAGAATTAAATAACAGCCCCAAAATAAATTAACTACACAGTTAAAAATTTAAAAATTAAAACATATTTAAAAACCCATCATCAATCCAGGTCAGCCTGATGGAAAAGTTTTGAGGTCGCGGCGGAAGGACCGGACAGTTAATCTGTCATCATAATTGTTTCAAGGTCTAGGTCAGACATGTCAAACACAAGGCCCGGGGGCCGGATCCAGCCCGCAAAGTGGTTTCATGCGGCCCGCGAAGCCATCCTGGAAACAGTGAGGGAATGGCCCCCACTGCCTTGGCCCTGGTCCAGAAACCCTCCTCCTGCCAGAGATCCTCAGATCTGTCCCACTCCTGCCCAGGCCCCCATAGGCACCCTTGATGTGAACGATGTAGAGCTGGCCATGCCCACCCAGTAGGCCATACGCACTTTAGCCATGCCCACCCAGTAGGCCACGCCCACCCAGGCCACACCCACCCAGCCCCTGAGGGCAACCGCAATGCTGATGCGGCCCTCAATGAAATTGAGTTTGACACCCCTGGTCTAGGTGATCCAATCTGTATGCCACCAGAAACTAACGGCACCAGAGTAATTTATCAGACTTCTCCAACTATTTCCTAGTCACAAACTGATTTTCATTTATTTTCTTCAAGTAATATAATTCTTCAAAAGTCTGTCCTATTACACCTCAATGCAGCCTTTGAAAACTCTAGCTTCTTCTACGTCAGTCAATTTAAAATGTATATTATAATTTTTATTTGTTCTATTGCTATAGAAATCAGAAACTGTATGCCTAGCATTGGTTGGCAGAACAGCAGTTACCCATTCATGAAAATGCAGCAATGAGCCACTCTTGGCATTTGAAACATTGAGCTTTGGTTTATTCTCCATAATCCTTTTTAAAATAGTTTTTGGCAAACCTGAACTTGGCCATAATAGGTTGTCATTTCAGGATTCAGTAATGTGAAGGTTAAGCCTTCTTGAGGAAAAGCCTTAAATGAGCAGTCTTGTTACATAGCCACACTCCTTTCAAGTTCTTCATGGCCAAAACCAAACCTTGATGTGCATTGAAAATGCCCTGTAAGATTATGACCAGATGAGAAGGATGACAGTTTTTCAGAAATGTTTCCCAGAAATCACAGACCTAGATATAAATAGCACTTCTGTTCTGAGCCATCAACCACTCTTCTGACCTCTGAGCACATTGTATAAGCAACTTTGGGCAAAGCAGACACAACTGAAAGCCTACTGTGGCTTTCTGTGGAAATAATAACAAATATTATCATGAGATTTACCCTGCAAGCAAAATTGCTTATGATAATTGAATTCTAAAGTCACCTATCAGAGAAAAGAGTTATGGAACATGTGTTACTCATGAATGTGAATTTGCAATAACATATAATGAAAATGTTCTGTTGTGGAAAAGCCTGAAACTTCATATGATGTACAGGTTTTTCACTGATATTTTTTAAATACTGGGTCATTTATAAAATTGTTCTATGTTACATTTTAAAAAATACAACATGATTCTTTGGCTAGTCCAAAGAACAGCACATATATCTGCCTCAGCAATACTATACTTTTGTTTCCAAAATTTGTAATTTTCAGTTTTAGCTGTATCAGCATGGTTGAAATAGTTTTGCAGGCCCCCAAATAAACAGTAATGCTTGTTTTATCTGATACATGGTCAAATGAATTCTATACAAATTTCCTGATATGAAACAAATCAGAGTAAATATGTTCTGAATATTTGTCCAAACATCACATAAATTTACTTCCCAAAATACCTTATTAGGTTATTTTTTTGAATGTCAGAATCTAGCCAATATTTCTCAAATGAAAGGAGAACCTATTTAGATAAGATAAACTTTGTCATTTTTTTTTACTGTGGGCACAACGGCACACATAAAAAATGAAATTTAGTTGCCCACTCTCAAAGTGAAACACATACATGACACACACCTAAACATACTATATACAACATATTTATAGACCCACACCCCTACATATACATAGCAAATAAATATTAAATATTGTCCATCTTGAATATATAACGGAAGGAGGTAGCTTGAGAGTTCACAAGGTTAATGCTGCATGGAATGAAACTATGGCTGAATCTGGGTGTTCTGCTACCATGAAGCCTCCTCCCAGAAGGTAACAAGGAAAACAGGTCGTGAAGAGGATGTGTCCCAAATAATCTTACAGACCCTGCTCAAGCAATGCTTCTGTGCTATGTCCTGGACCTATTTGTAAGCTCCTCCTTTAGAATAAAGAGTAGAGGAGCTACAAGTGGTCCTTCTGACCACAATTGAGACTAAAATGTCTGTCACTAAATGATGTGGTTGTTAAATAAAATAGTACCAGATTTTTCCATTGTTTTTGCTGTGGTTGTTAAGCAAATCACCATGGTCATTAAGTGAATCATGTGGTCATTCAGTGAATTCCGATTCTTCCATTGACTTTGCTTGTCAACCACCCCCCTCCGCTGGAAGTTGGTTCCAAGCTTCCGTTACACTTTCTGTTAAATAATACTTTCTAACATTACTTTTGTATTTCCCTCCTTGGATCAACCTAGGGTTAATTCATTACGTCAGCTTGACGTAATGCCCCTTGTTTTGATTTTTGCTTAATATTTAAAATACTGCATACTAGAACTTTATTCAGACCCTTAATATATTTAAAATTTTCAATCATATCTTTCCTTTCTCTTCTGTCCTCCAGGCTGCACATATTAAGTTCCTCCAATCTCTCTGATATGTTTTGTCTGTCAGACCTTGCCTCATTTGGTCTGTCTCTGGACTCAGTCTGATCAATTATCTTTTTTTAAAATGAGGTCTCCAGAACTGGACATAGTATTCCAAATGGAGTCTGATTAAATTATATTTTGATAGTGATAAGTGAATCCAATGTTAGGGATTGGAAATACAATGTACTTAAAAGAAACCAAAATTATTAAATGAAATAATTTTGGCATTAATCATTTGACATCTGCTTATCAACTGATAATATTTCTGTAAACTTTATAAAGGAATAGATTGCTACCTTAGAACTAAAATAAGGAATATTTGGATGGGTAAATATAAGCAGAATTTCCACAATAAATTTTGGGATGTTCTGATCTACTACCGGATTGTTTATCTTAGATCGGTGAAATTAACTCTGATTATAAGAACCAAATAAGGAATGCTGCTGGCAAGTCTTTTTATTTTATATTAGTTTTTGGTTTTCCTGTTAATTAGATAAAGAACTTTGCAAAAATCATAAGATTGACTGCAAACTTCCCACTTAGTAGTTTGTTTCATTTTACTGTTATGAAGTTAAATGTACAAAAGTACCTACATTTCTCAAGTTATTCTGCAGCTGAATATTGACAAAGTGTTTTGTTACTTTGAAGGAAGTGAATAAAGAAAACATGCTATTGATGGTTTGAAGGGACAATGAAAAAGGAATGGACTGAAAAACAGGAACACTTTCAGGATCACTGTGCAACACTTGTCCAACAGGAAGAGGAAAAACATATCGGATAGCAGAGTATGAGAGCCAGTTGGTTAAGGCACCAGGATTGAAACCAGAAAATTGTGTTTTAATTCTGTCTTAGTCAAGAAAGCCTTCTAGGTAATTTTGAGCCAGTCAGATTCTGAGCCCTTGATACCAAGCCATTGCAGCCAATGGATTAACACTAAGTTGATCCAAAATAGAAATGTGGATCCTTGAGGGGAAATATTAGGGGGAAAACAATGGCAAGTATACTGTAAGTGTAATTTGGAGAATTGGGGAACATTTGTCAGTGCCTTGAATTCCATTTTCTAAGGGTTTGGCTAGTCACAAAAGAAGTACAGGTAGTGCTCAACCTATGACCAAAAATGAGCCCAAATTTTCTGTGATACATTTGTTAAGTGAGTTTGCCACATTTTGCGACCTTTCTTGCTACAACTGTTAAGTGAATCTCTGCAGTTGATAATTTTGTAACTTGGCTGTTAAGTGAATCTGGCTTCTCCATCGACTTTGCTTGTCAGACAGTCACAAAAGGCAATCGCATGACCTTGGGACACAGCAATGATCATAAGTATCAGCCCATTGCCAAGCATCTGAATTTTGATCACATGGTCATGGGGATGCTGCAAAAATCATAACTGTGAAAAACAGTTCTAAGTCACATTTTTCTGGGAAAGTTCAGAGCCAGCAGGAATCTGACTGCCTGCACAAAGCACCAGCTTGTCTCCACTGAAATGGTGCCTTCACATAGAACAAGCTTTCAAGCTGCTAGGTGGGCAGAAGCTGAGGTGAGTGACAAGAGCTCACCCCACCACACAGTGCAAGGGGTGAACTGCTGGAACAGTGACCATCACCAACATCATTAAGCCACTGACCCACTGCGCCTCTGAAGAAGGTCTTAACTTCAACTTTTGCTTGAAATCATCTGTAGGCAGAAGATAATCAGAGCTTTGTCTTAATGGCTCCATTGCTAAGGGAGCCATTTTTATCCTCTTTTTACCTATGTTAGTATTAGATATAGGACAATAGGAAGTAAAGACATTAACTGTATAGTTTGCTAATCATTTCATACCATATACTAAACAGAATTAGGGATTTTGAATTCTGTAGCTTTATACTTTCTTTTTATAGCTCATAATATGTACATGAAACTGTCTTGGAACACTGCATTGGGTCCCAGTATTCTGTTGGCAAAAAAATTCTACTGCATTCTTGGAAGAGCATCTGATTGCAATGTTCTTACTACCATGACATTTTGGTTGTCTTCCCTGGAAAAAGAGAATTCTTTGGTAAATCATCTAAACCAGTATTTGCAGATTTCAACTCTCAGAATATTTAGCAAGGGCCATGTTGGTTTAAGAATTCTAGGAACTGAAAACTATACATCTAGTATTTGTCATGTATGTCAAACAGTGATCTAAACCAATTCTCAAATTGCCAATTTATACTTCAATTCCTTACATTTTTATTTTTTTTATGAGTGAGAGAGCAGGCTACCCACAGCAGGCAAAGTTGACTATGAACCCTGTGCAGTGAAACATCTCTCTCTCTCTCTCTCTCTCTCTCTCTCTCTCTCTCTCTCTCTCTCTCTCTCTCTCTCTCTGTAAAGCAGCTAAAAAGAGATGTTTTTCTCTAGTGGAACTCACAAGTAATAACAAGAACAGTAATAATAGCAGCAGGAGGAGTAGCAGTAGGGATGAATAGAGAATGATGTGTACTTAGTATTTCAGTATGAGAGTGCCTGTGTGTTTTGTGTAGAAATTGCATTGTTGTTGGCTTTTTTGTGTCTTGAGCTCATCAAATTGGGTATGTTTAAAAGAACCTGTGACATTCTGTGAAAGCTGTTTAAACAACACCAACAAAAATATATTATTTTTTGGAGCTAGCATCAATAATAGCAATAACCAGTACTGCAACATCTCAGATACATTTTTCATATATCTCTCAGTTCCTGAATATCTATTAGACAACCAGAACTTTACAAACTTTCTGAATAGTAACAATAAGCCTTCAGGATAACTGATTCATGGGAGAAAAAGTTCCACTCTGAGTTTTCCCACTTGGGGGGAAGGACTGGGATTCTCAGTGTGCACTTTCAGTTGAACTGCCTTGGACAGACAGCCAAATGTATGGCTTGAATGACATCAACTAATTAGAACAACTGAACACACTTCCCTAACATGGCTGCTGCTATTTCAAGTGCTTCTGGTAAAATCTAGATTGAGAAAAGACAAATTATAAGCAGGCTCTTTCCAGTTTTTGGTTACAAGAACACAAACAGCTTGCAGAATGCACAGGTACTATATTAAAATGAATTAATTACATATTGTTGCATTAGAAGTAAATGTAGAGCTATCTTTATTCTAAAATAATCTCATTATTTCAAAATAATATTATATTATCTTGGAATATCAATACTAAGTTCTGCTGTGGGCATTCTTTCTCCATAATATTAACAATGTTTATAGAAAGTCTTGGGCCTCAATGAAGGCTTCAAAGTCCTGATATTATCTTTATTTTAAATTTAAATAGTAGTTTAATTTAATTTAACTTAATTTAGTCTGTTGGATTTCTCCATAAATCTTTCCTATGCTCAATTATATCAGGTACAATTTAACATTAATATCCTTGTAAAACCTTCCAATTTCGAATCTGCTATGCTCGGTATAAAATGGGGATATTCTGTAATCAAAATCACAATATACAGTACATCAGTGATTTGTACCAAGGGAACAGATTTTTTTCCCAATTCTTTATGTATTTTGGGAATTAACTACATTCAATATTAAGCCCAGTCTTAATTTTCCTTAAAATAAAAAGCATATGCTAGGTTATGTATGCACAGGCATGATCCCACATGGTGAATATTGTCCAATTTGTTAGTTATTATGTACAACTCCAGCAAAAAGACAGAAAGATGAAAGTTGCTTTAATAAATATCTGAACAACTATTTTTTAGTAGTTGAGAATATGGCTTTCAGACTGAATAAAAGTTCCACCAATAGCTCAGTATCATGTATACATTAATGCCTGGTATCTTCAGTGTAGTCTTGCAGCAAGATGGGCACCAAACAAATTTAATAAATAAATATGTAAGTTTTTACATTAAAAAAAACCACAGAGAGCAACTTGGAAAGTAAGTTTTGAAACCAGATGAAATCCTTAGTGTGATGCATGATTAAGAGCAGATTCATCCATTTGTGGTTTCATTTTTGCTTTCCATGGCCTTGGAAAGACAGACCTAATATAAACATTACTAGAAACAGAAATCATTGCTGCTGTTCCCAGACTATGCAAGCTATGACTTCCAGTTGGCTTGTCTTTTAAGTTTTTATTTAAACCAAAGTAAACCTTATTATCTTTAGTGACTGTTTGTTATAGAAGTCATTAATGGTGAATTACTGAATCCAACAAAGCAAAATTTGGATCTATGTTCATACAAATTAATTAATGTTCAAACTCAAAGTAACTACAAAAAGCAGAAAAAATACTTTTTATACTTGATGCAATAGTTAGAAAATAGCATCTTTTATTCTAGAAACTCATTCATTTATATCTAGTATAATTTAAATGGATTAATGAAAAATTATTTAATAGTTATACCTTTTAGATATAATTCTTGTAAGATTTTGTGGTATTTGTTGAAAACTTCAGGCAGTCTGGTCTGTGTTAGCAGGGTAAAAGTTACTCTCTCTCTCTCTCTCTCTCTCTCTCTCTCTCTCTCTCTCTCTCTCTCTCTCTCTCTCTCTCTAACTCACGCTGTCCTCTGAGAAGCTGACAGGCTTATTGGGAGTGGCTCCTGCCAGTAAGAAAAACCTAGACATAATAATTTTACAATAGGTAAAGGTAAGGGTTCCCCCGCACATGCGTGCTAGTCGTTTCCGACTCTAGGGGCCGGTGCTCATCTCCGTTTCAAAGCCGAAGAGCCAGCGCTTGTCCGAGGACGTCTCCATGGTCATGTGGCCGGCATGACAAGACGCCAAAGGCGCACGGAATGCTGTTACCTTCCCACCGGAGTGGTCCCTATTTTTCTACTTGCATTTTTACGTGCTTTCGAACTGCTAGGTTGGCAGAAGCTGGGACGGGTAACAGGCACTCACGCTGGTACGCAGCACTCAGGATTTGACCTGCCAAACTGCCAATCTTCTGATCGACAAGCTCAGCGTCTTAACCCACTGAGCCACCGCGTCCCTTAATTTTACAATAAACACACATAAAGAACCAGCACAAAGATTTATTAAACTACCCTAAGTTAGGAATTAAATTTGTATCACTCTCACAGCAGAAAAAGGAGGAAGTGTGATATATGTCAAGGAAAGAATCCCAGCAAAACAAATCTACCAAGATGAGGAAGGTAGAATATTGAAATCTCCCTGAATATAAAAAAAAATCACCCTGGTAGGAATTTATGCCCCCAATGAGAAACAAAGAAAAATTTTATAAGAAAGTACATAAAGTTATTGGTAATATTGAATATGAGAACATTTGCTTAATTGGCGATTTCAACGCGACTGTAGACAGAAAATTAGTTTATAAATGTGACGAAGTAAGGAAAGGAACCAGGAGAATACTATCTGGTACTTTTTTCAAAATGGTGGAGGAACATAATATCCAAGATAGTTGGAGGGAGAGAAATTTGAATGCAAAGCAATTCACATATTATTCAGGGCGTGAACAATCCTGGTCTAGAATTGATATGGTCTGGACAACAAAAGAATTAAATTCAGATGTAGACGACGTAGCAATAGATATTAATACATGGGCAGACCACAGTCGCATTATAATTAAATGGAAAGGACAGAAAACAACAACAAGAATGGACCCTGAAAAAGGCAATCTTAAACCAAAAAGAATTTAAGTATAAGATGGAAGAACAAATGTGGATATTCTTCCAAACGAATAAGAAAGAGGAGACTAACATCCAAAACCTATGGGATACAGCCAAGGCAGTCATGAGAGGAACCGCAATTGCATATATGGCCAATGAAAATAAAAAGAAAGAGTAATTACATACAAAGAAAAACCAAAATGCTAGTTAAAAACATGTCCAAATTAGAAGAATTTGAGCTAGTGGAAAAAATTAACATTCAAATATCTAAAAGGGTAAGGTCCCTGTGGATCCAACTGTCAGCAAGATGCATCGCACTCAAAAGAGAAAATTACGATAAATTAATAGATCAAATCACAGTAGACCTAGATAGATGGAAAAACTTGCAGCTCTCCTTCATGGAGAGAATAGCGACAATCAAGATGAATATACTCCCTAAACTACTTTTTTTATTCCAATGTGTACCGATTAAATTAGGCAAAGATTTCTCTGAAAACCTAGATAAAATTACATCCAAATTTATCTGGCAAGGGCGAAAACCAAGAATCAAATTTAAACTATTACAACATGCAAAGGAAAGGGGAGGGCTTGGCCTCCCGAATTGGGAAAAATATTATCAGGCGGCAGCATCTGTGTGGACAAAGGACTGGATAAATCTAAAGAATAGAAGACTGTTAGCATAAGAAGGTCATGACATGCAGATAGGGTGGCATGTGATACTGTGGGACGGGAAACACAAGGCACATCAGTACTTTCAGAAACACTACATTAGATGGGCACTAATAGAGGTGTGGACTAAAATTAAAAAATTCAACTATATAGAAATTCCCAACTGGATATAAACTTTGGAGATATTTATGTACCCAAAATTCATGAACTTAGGAAGAGTACATACAAAGATATTCTAGATAAGAACAGAGAGCTGAAAACAAGGAAAACACTATTAGAAGATGGCATAGAGCTGGAATGGTGGGCCTACTTGCAAATACAGAGATGATACAGAAAAGATAAAAAAGAACCTGGGATAAAATTAGAACACACAGATTAGATAAAATCCTATTAGGAACAGAAGACAAAACGATAAAAAGATATATCAATATTTATTACAAGATATGTTAGAAGAGCAGGCTAAACATACAATACTAATATGGAGCAAAAATTTTGGCTATACCATTGATCTAGACAATTGGCAATCACTATGGGATAGGAAAGGGATGCGGTGGCTCAGTGGGTTAGGACGCTGAGCTTGTCGATCAGAAGGTCGGCAGTTTGGTGGGTTGAATCCCAAGTGCCGCATAACAGAGTGAGCGCCTGTTACTCGTCCCAGCTTCTGCCAACCTAGCAGTTCGAAAGCACGTAAAAATGCAAGTAGAAAAATAGGGACCACTACGGTGGGAAGGTAACAGCGTTCCGTGCGCCTTTGGCCTCTAGTCATGCCGGCCACATGACCACGGAGAAGTCCTAGGACAAGCGCTGGCTCTTCGGCTTTGAAACGGAGATGAGCACCAGCCCTTAGAGTTGGAAACGACTAGCACGCATGTGCGGGGGAACCTTTACCTTTACCTTTATGGGATAGGAACAGGAGGCTAACGCTAGCCACCAGCTATAAAGAAAATTTATACAAGATGTTTTATAGGTGGCACCTTCCCCTCACAAGGCTAGCAAAAATGGATAAAAAAACCTCACTGACATGCTGGAAATGTAGAAAGCTACCAGGGACCTATTATCACATGTGCTGGGAATGTCTAAAAGCTCAAAATTTTTGGCACCTGACAAAAAATTGGCTTGAAGAGATAACATTACAAAAAATTGAACTAAAACCCGAAACCTTCCTACTATGGATTATTAACGATAAATTCAACAAAGGATCTTTATACTTAATACTGCATATTTTGACTGCAGCAAGATTGGGTTTCACTCAAAAATGGAAAATGAAAGAAACTCCTACTGAAGGAGAATTAATAAGCAAAAGCCCACCAGGTTTCTGGGTGCTACACCGACCACGAGCTCAAGGTAGGGGTGTGGGTGTGGCGGTAGCTATCAGGGAGACCTTATGTCCATGGGAGACCACCGTTCCTCAGATAGTCGGGTGTGAGTCTCTCTTCTTGAGATTTGGTCCGGGGGCGCAGTTGGGCTTGCTGCTGGTGTACTTTTCGCCTAGTCGTGCAGCGGCAGCCCTGCCCGAGCTGCTCGATATCCTCTCGGGGTTGGTGATTGAGTTCCCCAAACTTATAGTTTCGGGTGACTTCAATCTACCATCCCTGGGAGGTTCATCTGAGCTAGCTCGGGAGTTCATGGCTTCCATGACGGCCATGGACCTGACGCAAGTAATTTCTGAACCAACTCATGAGGGAGGCCACACCCTTGACCTGGTTTTTTTATCTGGACGGTGGTTTGATGATCTTGGTGGGGGCTCTCCATTTATTATGCCCCTGTCATGGACCGATCATCACCTCCTGCGGCTGGTCTTCCATTTTGCCACCCCCCGCTGTGGGGGTACGGAGCCAATTAGATGGTACCGCCCCAGACGCTTAATGGATCCTGATAGATTCCAGGCGGCGCTGGGGTCCCCACCTGCCTCCGTTGCTCACAACTCAGCGGATGCCCTAGTGGAAGCCTGGGAAAGGACGGCGACTGAGGCACTCGACCGAGTTGTACCCTTGCGGCCCCTGACCCGGTGCAGATCCCAACGAGCTCCATGGTTCTCAATGGAGCTCCGGGAGATGAAGCGTCGGAAACGGGGCCTAGAGAGCTGTTGGAGGTCCAGCCGATCCGAATCCGACCGGTTGCGACTAAGAACCTTTATTAGGTCTTATCTCGCAGCGATGAGGACGGCGAGGTGTAATTACTTCTCTGCCCTCATCACGTCCGCAGAAAATCGCCCGGCCGCCCTGTTCAGGGTGACCCACTCCCTCCTTAATCAGGAGGTGAGGGAGGATCCCTTGCAGGGTCGTGCCCAGGAGTTTGGACAACATCTGCTGGATAAAATCGCTCGGATTCGGACCGGTCTGGACTCCAACTGGGCAGAGTCTGACGAGCAGGACACGGGCAGTCTTGTCGATGTTATTTGGGAGGAGTTTGATTCTGTAACCCCTGAGGAAGTGGACAGGATTATGGGGAGGCTGAGCTCCACCACATGTTTATTGGACCCGTGCCCTTCTTGGCTGGTCTATGCAGCCCGGGAGAGGACACGAGGCTGGTTCCAGGCAGTTATATCTGCTTCCTTGAGTGAGGGTAATTTCCCTGCCGTCTTGAAGGAGGCGGTGGTGAGACCTCTCCTCAAGAAGCCTGCCCTGGACCCAGCTGTTTTGAACAACTTTCGTCCGGTCTCCAACCTTCGCTTTCTTGCGAAGGTTGTTGAGAGTGTGGTGGCGCATCAGCTTCCCCTGGTCCTGGATGAAGCGGATTATCTAGACCCGTTCCAATCGGGTTTCAGGCCCGGGTACAGCACGGAGACGGCATTGGTCGCTCTGGTGAATGATCTCTGGAGGGCTCGGGACAGAGGACATTCCTCTGTCCTTGTCCTATTAGTCCTCTCAGCGGCTTTCGATACCATCGACCATGGTATCCTGCTGTGGCGTCTCGGGATTGGGAGTGGGAGGCACAGTTCTTCAGTGGTTCTCCTCCTATCTCCTGGGACGCTCACAGTCGGTGTTGGCAGGAGGGCAGAGGTCGACCCCTAGGACCCTCGCTTGTGGAGTTCCTCAGGGGTTGGTCCTCTCGCCTCTCCTGTTCAACATCTACATGAAACCGCTGGGTGAGATCATTCGTGGTTTTGGAGTTGGGTATCATCAATATGCCGATGATACCCAACTTTTTATTTCGACCCCAAACCACCCCAGTGATGCCCTCGATGTGATGTCCCGTTGCCTGGAGGCGGTGCGGGCCTGGATGAGGAGGAACAGACTTCAACTCAACCCTGACAAGACTGAGTGGCTGTGCATTCCGGCATCCCAGGACATTCAAAATATTCCATCTCTTTTTATGGGGGGTCTTTACCCCCCGTGGATAGGGCTCGCAACTTGGGAGTCCTCCTAGATTCACGACTCACTCTGGAAGATCATATAGTGGCCGTGACTAGGGGTGCTTTCGCCCAGGTTCGCCTGGTGCGCCAGTTGCGGCCCTATCTGAACCGGGATGCCCTGTGTACGGTCACTCATGCGCTCGTGACCTCTCGCCTGGACTACTGCAATGCTCTCTACATGGGGCTTCCCTTGAAGACCACTCGGAGGCTCCAACTGGTACAGAATGCAGCCGCGAGAGTTGTCTTGGGAGTTTCCCGGTACTCCCATGTTACACCTCTGCTCTGCAAGCTGCATTGGTTACCAGTTGTCTTCCGGGTGAGGTTCAAGGTTTTGGTTATGATCTTCAAGTCCTTACATGGCATGGGGCTGGGATACCTTGAGGACCACCCGCTGCCGGCGTCAACTCCCCTCCGCCCTGTGCGTGCCCACAGAGAGGGCCTCCTCAGGGTGCCTCCGGTCAGGGAATGTCGACTGGTGGCCCCCAGGGGGAGCGCCTTCTCTGTGGGTGCTCCGGCATTATGGAACCAACTGCCGGTTGAGCTCCGGATGGCACTGGACCTCTGCTCCTTCCGCCGCGGGCTGAAGACCCACTTCTTTGAACTAGCTGGTCTGGCCTGATGGGGAGGGTCTTTTTAACGGGTTTTTTATTATTTTTTTTGTCATTGTATTTTAATTGGGCATTGGTTTAATCTCTTTTAATTTTTGTACTGTTATTTATTTATATATGCCCTGTTAACCGCCCTGAGTCCCTTGGGAGAAGGGCGGTATAGAAATTGAATAAAACCTAAACCTAAACCTAAACCTATCCTGCGCTGAAATGGATAGGTTAATATTAGAGATCAAAACCAAAACCGAAACGGTCTATTATGAAATTTGGAACAATGTGTACAAATGGGTAGAGTTAAGGAGTTAATACTGACTGATTAGTTGATAGCTTAGAAACCTTTTACAGGACAGAATTGAAAGATATTTAATTACATTGTAGACAAATGAAATAATGTTGACTAGAAAACTTACTGATGCACATTTTGCTACAATGTAAGTTTCTTCTTTTTCTTTCTTCTTTTCTTTTCTTTTTCTTTCTATAAGGTAATACTAATAGCAATGTTGAAACTAGGGAAGCTGTAACATGTCCACTTTTGTTTTTAATTGTATATTCAATAAAATTTGTTAAAAAAAGAAAATTGAGAAAGAATAAGAACAGATTGAATTGAAGATAAATATATCAGAGCAAATATGGGGGACTGGAATAATAGGGCAACAGTTTAATGAATACAAATGGGGCAGTCCTTCTAGAAAACTGGCAATCAAATGTTCTCCTTTAATTCAAATAACATATATAAAAATGGAGGGAGATTTATTTGATGACCTAAAAGTGCTGATATGGAAGCCTAGTTGGCAAAGGAAGAAAGCTAGAATAAGGTTGAAAAAATTGGGGGTTTGATTTATTAGAGGGGATTTTATATTGTCAACTAGAGGGTTAAAAGGAGATGTTGAAATAAGGGGAATTTTGGTTATTAGATTCAAAAAGTTGGAAATCAATGGAAAATAAGGATTTGATTTATTTAACATTGAAAAATTAGATTTAAAAGGGAAATGAAAATTAATTATCAGGAATAATTATTTGATGTATTGATTAACCCAGGCAATATATATAAGGTTTTGATCTATCAAAGGGGATATTCTATTATCAAGTAGATGATTTAATATGGTGGAAAATAGAAAATTTTTAGGAAATAGAACAAGATTACATCTAAATAGGTAAAATGTGTATTTTGGATATTATAGTTTGTTATGAAGTGAAATAAGGGAAACTTTGGTTACCCCAAAGTTTGAAAATTATGGATATTAAAGGTTAATTGGAATATTGATGCGAAATTAAAAATTAGGTAAAAATTAATAACAGGATATGAATTGTTTTATGAAGACTAATTAAGATATGTATAAGCTAAAATGTATTGATAAATGTAATAATGATGTTTTCATTGAGTTAATATAATTACATATGTACTAGCTTGAATATGAGATAGTAAATGTTAAGGGAAAAAGAGAAGAAATATTTGATAATGTAACGTGAGATTTGTACTAAGATTTTGTTATTGAATTATTGATTAACCCCACCACCACGTTGCTTTTTTAAATACTCAAATGTAAAATTGGAAAACCAATAAAATATTACAAAAAAAAGAAGTAATGGATGGAAATTAATTAAGGAGAGAAGCAACCTAGAACTAAGGAGAAATTTCCTGATGAACAATGGATCAGTGGAACAACCTGCCTCCAGAAGTTGTCTGAAATGGTATAGGGTTTCCTGCCTGAGCAGGGGGTTAAACTAGAAGACCCCCAAGGTCCCTTGCAACATAATCATCATCACCATCATCATCATCATCATCATCATCATCATTATTATTATTATTATTATTATTATTATTATTATTATTATTATTATTATTTTCTGTTGCTGTTGTTGTTTAGCATTCAGATTCTCAATGATCTTGAACTTGATACTTGCTGTTTTGATATTAGCAAGATCAGTAAAATATTTTTCAAGAAACATCAGTTGGAATCGCTGTATTATATATGTAAACAGTTAAGTTAGATGTGATTAAACTGTAAACGTGAGGAAAAGCAAATCTGACAGAACAACACGTGGGAACTTTGACAGCTGTCAAAGTTCCCCCCGCACAGCGCAGGCGCAGCCACTGACAGCTCGCGGCTGTCAAAACACCGGACCATGCGGAAGCCTAAGCTGTCAAAGAGAGGACGACGCAGATTGGTCCGGATTGACGCGGCGCCAAAATGAACACTCCTGATTGGCCCTCGCTGACAGCTGCCGGCTATAAAAGCCGGCAAGGTTATTCTATGATTGCCTTGCTCTAAATAAAACCCTGTTAGTACTAGCCTGTCGTCCCGAGTGGTCCTTCGGCTACTTCACTGGCGACGAAGGTGGGATCGCTCCGGAGCTGAAGTCACGGCCGAGGAAGAGAGTTCCCAGCAAGAGCTGTCACTGGAAGTTTTAACTTCCATAGGAGCAACCCAGGACCGGATGACATGGCAAACTTCGGGCGTGTGAGGGAATTCGATACCCGCTATCCCGAGAGATGGCAATCACACCTAGGCCAGGTCGAGGGATTCCTCCTCGTCAGTAAAATCACTGACGACAGAGCAAAGGCCGCCGCTCTACTATACATCAGCGGACCTCCAGTGTATGATGCTGCCGTGGGCCTGTTCAGCCCGGTGCCCATCACCGAGGTCTCCTACGCGGACCTGGTGGACCAGCTGAATAAGTACTATATGCCGGCTCGCTCAGAACTGTACTGGCGAGTCCAATTCGCCCAGAAGAAACAGCGGCCAGACGAGCCCGCCAACGAGTTCATCGCTGGGGTCAGACACGCCGCGCGGAACTGCTGTTTCCCCGACTTGGAGGACCGCATCAGAGACCAGGTGGTGATCGGGTTGAGGGACGAGAGACTGCAGAAGAAGCTGACATCCAAACCCGACATGAGCCTGGCAGAGCTGACCAGAGAAATCATGGCCTACGAGCATAGCCACAAGAAGAAGCCGACTAACACGACCCCAGAGAGCCCGGCGACCGTCTTCCAAGAAAGCGCCACCCTCAGCGACAGCGAAGAGTCGGTGGATTTCACCGACGGAGAAGCCCTGCAACGCCGAATGGAACGCAGGCAACCAAGGAGAGGCGACACTTTGGATCGCCGAAGGTCCAGGAACCCCCCTCCACCACCGCCGCGTTACGAGCCACGGGCCGCCTGGGCCAGCTGCGGGGGCAACCATGCCAGAGGAAGCTGCCGGTTTAGGAACGCTAAGTGCCACAATTGCGGGAAGACCGGCCACATCAAACCGGTGTGCCGCAGCAAGGGCCGTGACAACATCAATGACTTGGAGGCAAACTCCCCAGGTAGGCCAGCTACCCAGGCCAGCAGAGAAAAACCGCCAGGGCCCCTGGTAGAAACAATTGACAGGGTAAACAGCTTAAGCTCAAAGGTTAAGATCAGGGTAAGAATTCAGGGGGTGCCCTGCCTCATGGAAGTGGATTCAGGGTCAGCAGTCTCCTTAATTTCGCTGAAAACTTATCAGGAGATCTGTCAACAGGGGAAGGAAAAAATTCCTCTAAAGCAAACCCAGGTCCACCTAGCAGACTTCCAGAAAACCCCCATTCCTCTGAAAGGGAGGGCTAAGGTTACCGTGCAGTACAAAGAGTTCAAGGGCCCCTTAGAAGTCCTAGTTACGCCAGGGAACCGCACCAACTTGATAGGGTTAAATTGGTTCGGGCCGCTAGGAATCGCCATAACCGGGGTAAACACAATTCAATCGCCCAGCCTAGAAGCCGTTTGCAACAAGTATGCAGACGTCTTCGATGGCACGTTAGGGAAATACACCGGTCCCCCCATCTCCTTACAGTTAAACCCAGCAATCCAACCAATTAAGATAAGAGCGAGGAGAGTACCCTTTGCCCTTAAGGAAAAAATTGAAAACGAACTCGATCGCCTCATAGGTCTTGGGGTGCTCGAACCAACGGAAGGGGGAAGCTGGGAGACCCCTATAGTCACCCCTATTAAACCCAACGGGGAAGTGAGATTATGTGCAGACTATAAAGCGACCCTCAACCTAGCCCTCAGTCCCCACGCTTACCCGGTGCCAGCAGTGAGGGACGTATTTGCTTCTATCCGCTCTGGCGCCATTTTTGCCAAACTTGATCTTACGCAGGCGTATTTGCAACTGCCTGTCACTAATGACACGGCGGAAGCCCAGACAATTGTCACCCACCGCGGTGCATTTAAAGTGAAAAGGCTCCAATTCGGCATATCGGCTGCCCCGGGTATTTTTCAGGGTATCATGGAGAAAACCCTGAAGGGAATACCCGGGGTCTGCCCCTATTTCGACGATGTTCTCATCGCCGGAGAAAACGAAGCAAACTTAGCTGACAGGCTGTCAGCTGTGCTAAGCCGGCTCAGAGAAGCCGGCCTCAAGCTGAAACGGGAAAAGTGCTCTATTGGAGTCACATCCACAGAATTCCTAGGGTACAAAATAGACGGCCAAGGCATCCACCCCACCACAGAAAAACTAAGGGCTATTCAAACAGCACCAAGCCCAAAGAATAAGCAAGAGCTCCAAGCTTTTTTAGGATTATTAAACTTTTACCATGCCTTTCTTCCCCATAAAGCCACTATCGCGGAGCCTCTGCATAGGCTCCTGGACAAGGGAACTGTTTGGTCCTGGACCAAAATACATGAGAATAGTTTCCAATCATTAAAAAAGATTATTTGTCACAGTTCAACGATCACCCTTTTTAGAGAAGACACCCCAATATGCATCGCTTGCGATGCCTCTCCCTATGGAATCGGGGCAGTGTTAAGTCATTTATTCAAGGATGGTACACAAAAACCCATAGCCTTTTATTCACGCACTCTGTCTAAAGCAGAAAGAAATTACGCACAAATTGACAGAGAAGCCCTAGCAATAGTCGCTGGGGTTAAAAAATTTCACGACTACCTTTATGGGAGGCCCTTTACTATATTTACAGATCACAAACCCCTTCTGGGCATATTCACGTGGAATAAAACTACACCACAGATTCTCTCTCCGAGAATACTACGGTGGTCCACATTCTTATCAGCCTATTCCTATCAGTTAATACATAAACCGGGAAAAGAATTAGGACACGCAGACTGCCTCAGCAGACTGCCCATTCAAAGCAAGGACTCAGACCCAGCACCAGCTGGACTGATTCTAGCAATCTCTCAACTTCCAGATTGTCCCCTGTCTGCAAACATTATAGCCAACAATTCAGCTAAAGACAAAATACTTAGCAGAATCCTCAAATGGGCCACCACAGGGTGGCCAGCACAAAACCCACACCCCCAATTCCAGCCATATTTCAGCAGGAAAAATGAAATATCCACTCATAGAGGATGCCTACTGTGGGGAAATCGGGTAATAATACCAGAGAAGAACATAAGCCAAACATTACACATTTTACATGAATGACATCCAGGCATTGTCAAGATGAAAGCCATGGCTAGAAGCTATGTCTGGTGGCCAGGCATAGATAAAGAGATAGAAAGATATGTGGGAGGGTGCTATACCTGTCAAGCGACACGGAACGAGCCACCCCAGGCACCAATCCACAAATGGGAAACAACAAAAAACCCATGGTCACGCATACATTTAGACTTTGCAGGACCTATCCAGGGACAGAGTTTCCTAATTGCAGTGGACAGTTATTCTAAATGGTTAGAAGTCACCCCCCTTAAGAAAACAACGTCAGGAGCCACTATACAAGCCCTAAGAAAAATATTCGCCACACACGGCCTCCCAGACACCATAGTTTCAGACAATGGCCCTCAATTCACTTCTCGTGAATTTCAGATATTCGCTATGAAGAATTGTATTAGGCTGGTCACGTCTGCGCCCTTCCACCCATCAAGTAACGGGATGGCTGAAATTATGGTACGCTCCACAAAAGAAGCTTTAAAAAAGTTCGTCAAAGGGAATTGGCAAAGGCGACTCCAAGGGACAGTGCTACAACAAACAGGACCCATTTCGTACCTAATTGCCACACAGACTCAGGGCAACATACGCCGCCATATCGACCAACTCAGACCCAGACAACCGCCATACACACCAAACCCCCAAACGGCGGAACTCAACCTGCAACCCCTTCCAGAAATACTACCAACCCAAGAGGAAGAGGAGCAAAGAGACGCACCACCGGCAGAACCCGACAACGCCCCACTTCCACGTCATTCCACCAGAAACCGAAGGGCCCCCACCTACCTAAAGGACTACCAGTGGGCAGGTTCCGACGACAGAGGAGGAGAGAACGCTCCAGGGGATGGGTAAGGGGTGTATTATATATGTAAACAGTTAAGTTAGATGTGATTAAACTGTAAACGTGAGGAAAAGCAAATCTGACAGAACAACACGCGGGAACTTTGACAGCTGTCAAAGTTCCCCCCGCACAGCGCAGGCGCAGCCACTGACAGCTCGCGGCTGTCAAAACACCGGACCATGCGGAAGCCTAAGCTGTCAAAGAGAGGATGACGCAGATTGGTCCGGATTGACGCGGCGCCAAAATGAACACTCCTGATTGGCCCTCGCTGACAGCTGCCGGCTATAAAAGCCGGCAAGGTTATTCTATGATTGCCTTGCTCTAAATAAAACCCTGTTAGTACTAGCCTGTCGTCCCGAGTGGTCCTTCGGCTACTTCAATCGCACTCTCTTATTTTGTGGTCTCAAATGAGAGAATACCCAAGCAGATTTCTCAAAGTAGAATAAAATAATGAAAAAGGTAGTTAGGAATACAAAATTTTGTTCTAATGAAGTAGCAGTTAACAACCTCAGATAAGGCAATTGTAGATAACATTTTATCTGTAGTGTCAGGCAATTGTAGATAACATTTATCATGATTTAAGGATCCAGTGTGTACCACTGTGACTCACATTATTTTAAACAGAATAATGATGATCTCAAGAATTACATTCCCAAGTTTTTTATTTATTATTCCTGACATTCAAATTCCTGACACTCAGCTTGTGAGATATGCAGCGAGATCACTGGATTTTCTGTTCATTTTGCTTTACCATTTGCTTTGTGTGAACTGACACCAAGAAACTGATATGATGATTCAATAAAAAACAAAATTTTAGAATTTGAAAAAATGTTTTTTTAAAATTTCCATTGTATAGTTACGGTTACAAACTTATGTGCTTGCAGGTAATCACATTTACCTAGAAATATTCAAATGATTGTACTATTAAATAGTTAAAATGATAGATAAAGCTAAGGCAATAGATAGTTGTTTGTATAACAAATGGTTGTTTTTAACAATAAACAGCTGTTTGAAAGCCTATTGCAGGGATAGGCAACCTTGGCTCTTTTATGACTCGTGGACTTCAACTCCCAGAATTCCTGAGTCAGCTATGCTATTGGCTTTCAAAAGCCAATAGGAATTGCTGCTGAGCTTGCCCAAAGTCCCAGCCGGCAAATGTTGCACAGGCACATTGCAGTGAAGGCAGGAACTCTGCACTCCTCCCTGCTCCCCAACTACACCATCTCAACTAGGTAAGTAAGATATTATTTGCAAATAGGATATCCAAGTATGACTCAAGGAAATTTTCCCTGCATGGAGGGAGTAGTGGTTTGTTTCACTTTGTTTTACTTTTCAAATTGCTGTAGGGAAGAAATGATGATTAGAAAAAGGCAGGAAGTTATTTTTATTAGGAAGAATTCATTTATCCCATGCTAGATCTTTGGGAGCTTAGTACCACCAGCACAGAAGATTTGCTTTTCTGAAACTTCATTCAAATTCAATTCCTGATAGGGGCATTTGAAAAAAAAGTGTTATTTATTAAATTTATATGCTGACTATCTCACCAGGATGACTCTGAAGTCAACTGTGAATCCATGCACAGTGGGGCCATAAAGCCCATATTTTCCACTTTATCATAAAGGAGACTATGATTTACTTTATCAAATCCCTTTAAATTAACTTCAGCCCTTACAATTGCTAGCAGCCCTGGCTCTCAATTATTATGATGATAGGCTATTGTATTGTGAAAAAAAGGAAAAATCCGTGTTGAATTGTTTTAACACACTGCATTTAAAAATTGATATCTCCAAAAAGAAAAACAAAAAACAAAAACCTCACAAAGAAAAATAACAGAAGGAAAAGTCCAAGAAACAGAAATGGTTCATCCAGAGGAAAAGTGAACCATACATTAGCTCAGAAGAAATAAAGTTTTGGAAACAAAAACAACAAAGAACAACAGATTTGTTCCAAGTTCAAACAACCCACATTAAAAAAAAGAAAGATACCAACTCAGCCCTAAATGTCAACTGCCGTATGTGTCAGGAAGTGTTCCCAAAACCACATTAAGTCCTTGCATAGATCTTCCATATTCTTTGTACATTTCAGTTAAGAATCTCATCTCTTTCTCTCACTCACTCACATTTCCCATAATATCTTCTATTTTGAAAATGCTGGAACCATTCATAGCCACACATACATGCACATACATGTAGTTGTGGGTGTGTATGCACTTCTGTGTATTAAGCCTGATAACAACTTTGGCAAGAAATGTTCAGCTTCTATTCAATTATATAATCAATTTACACTGCTTTATCAACCCTGCTACCTGTATATTGTATTATATCAGCTCAATTACAATTCCAACTTTTTATTAAAAAATAATTAATGTTTTCACTTTTTCTAAACAAGCATACCTCTACAAGCATAAAAAAGTCAATGTCAGCTAGATAAAGTTAGTTGCCTAATGCATTAAAATGAAAAGAGGAATGGATGTTCTAGAGGATAGGCTATCAGATGTTTATACAGATGTATATTCCAACTTAGAAAGAGATAGCACATAGAGATCACAGAAGAAAATGATCTAGTTTTAGAATCTGGTATCTCTGGTTGCTAAGCAAGAAAATGCCATTTATAGCTGAATGTCTAAAATCCTTCATGCTTATCCAATTGTCTTAAGGCACTTAATTTATAATGCCATAAATAGGCTTTTCAAATGTGGAATTTGAAAATGTGTTCCCAGATACCTAGGAATTCTAGGAATTGCAGTCCCAACATACTTGGAGTATACCAAATTGAGGAAGCTGCAAACATTGAACGAATTAAGGGGTAATAATATTGGGGTAACTTACTGTTAGAAGTCCCCTCAAGCCTTATTATACTGGAGATTGATGTTTATGTAAGGGATGGATCAAAAATGTGAGAGTACATCAAGACTGTTTATACTCTTAGAAGCCCAGCTAAAGCAAATAGGTACCTATATTGTGTAGCAGAGATACAGAAAGATGTTGGAGGTAGATGGTCACTTTAGTGACAATGGCAAAGACATCAATTCATACTCTAGGAGAAGGCAGTGGCAAACTGCTCCTCTGTTTCATCTAAAAAAACTACACTCTGCCATTGTGACTGACAAAATTATGATGGATATTGGGCCCTTCAAATAGATGGTTATCAGTAGGGCTTTTTTTCTCATAGAACGCTCAGAACAGTGTTCTGGCACCTTTTTTTGCAAAAAAAAAAAAAAAAGCTTTTGCACAAGCTGTGTTGCTCCCTCTATTGGCTTTTGAAAGTCCACGAGTCATAAAAGAGCCAAGGTTGCTTATCCCTGGCCTATTGGCTTTTGAAAGCCAATAGGAATTGCTGCTGAGTGCACCAAAAGACCCGGTCGGCAAACGTTGCACAGGCAAGTTTGTCTGCAGTGAAGGCAGGAACTTTGCACCCCTCCCTGCTGTCCAACTACACCATCTCAACTAGGTAAGTAAGATATTTGCAAATAGGATGACAACAAACAATTTAGGCTGCATTTACATCAGGGCTTTTCAACCTTTTCAGAAATTGTACCACTTTTAGGACATGACAATATTCAAGTACCACCAGTGCTTAACAAGGTGTCAAAAACTTGATGACTAAAAAAAAGTGGGGTATTTTGGGTTTCATTGGTTAGATTCATTTATTGTTATAGAAATGGCTAGTTTATAATGTTATAGAAAAGTAAAAAGTTAAGGTTCAATGTTAATGCTTCCTTCTACTCCTGCAACAGAAGTCAGAAGTCACTGCCTTTTCTTTCTCCCTTCTCCCCCTCACTTTTCCCTTTCTCTCACCCTTCGCTCGCAAAAGCTCCCCCACTCACTCACACTTTGCTCACAAAAGCCTCCAGTCGCTCTCACTCACTCCTCCATCTCTTTCAAAGGCACCTCATTCAGTCTTTCCCCCACTCACTACATCTCTTTCAAAGGCCACTTGCTCACTTGCTCACTTACTGCCCCGTCGCTTCCAAATGCCATTTGCTCATTTACACACTAACTCACTGTCCCGTCACTTCGAAATGCTTCCAAACGCCACTTGCTTGCTCACTTACTGTATTTGGAAGCGATGGGGCAGTAAGTGAACAAGTGCTGGGGCTGGAGGCCATCAGCTGTTTGGCACTGGAGACGCTGGGTGGCCCGACGCAGCACTCCATGGCTGGGGCGTCTTCAGCTGGTGTCAGGGACGGTTCCGGAGGCCATCAGCTGTTTAGCGCCAGAGACCTCTGCCACGAGGAACATAGCTCTGGGTTGGGATTCAGAGCAGCTCTGGTGGGGGCTCAGCATGGGCTGTGGCGTGGCAACTGCAGGGAGGGGAATCCCAATGGTGGCTGTGGGGAGGGGGATCCCCGTGGCTTGTGGGCCAAGCTGCAGGAGCGGGGGTACAAAGGACAGGCATATATATATATATATATATATATATATATATATATATATATATATACCACGCCTCCACCCAGTCAGAGGACACCCCCACCCAATCAGAAAGCAGCCACGCCTCCACCCAGTCAGAACACAGCCCCACCGGCAGTTGGAAGGAAAGGAACAGCCAGACCACGCATTGCTCCTGGAAGCAGCAGGAGGAACACTCTGGCCTGATGATGACGGATGGGATTTCGTCGAAACATCGCCACAACTTTCTGAAGATGAAAGGAACGTGGGAAGAAACCCGAGACTCTAGATCTACACACACACACACACACACACACACACACACACACACACACACACATATATATATATATATAATTATTTTTTTATTTTATTTATTTATTTTAATTCCATTTATATCCCGCCCTTCTCCGAAGACTCAGGGCGGCTTACAAGCTTAGCAGTAGCCTTCATTCTATGTGTATGCCTGCTTATTAGGGCTTTCACACACACACCCCAAGCGGCATTATTACAAAGTCAGCTTAATTGCCCCCAACAATCTGGGTCCTTATTTTACCTACCTCGGAAGGATGGAAGGCTGAGTCAACCTTGAGCCTGGTGGGACTCGAACCTGCACTAATTGCAGGCAGCTGGTGTTACTTAAGGAGGCATTAGCCCACTGCTAATAGTTAACATTTGCTAATAGTTAACATTTGAAACATATATATATGTTTCAAATGTTAACTATTTAGATTACCTTGCTAGGCCCCAAACATGGAGCAAATCTTTATTTCCTGTTTTCAGCCTATCTTGAAGGCCATCGAACAGGCTGTAGTCACACTGGACAGTTCATATATTTGTATAAATTACTAACAAAGAATTTAAAGGGAAACTGAGATGCATTTCTGACTCTTTAGTCTTCATCAGTCAGCTATACCCTTCTCTATACCCAGGTTCGAATCTCAGAAGGGTATAGCTGACTGATGAAGACTAAAGAGTCAGAAATGCATCTCAGTTTCCCTTTAAATTCTTTGTTAGTAATTTACACACACACACACACACACACACACACACACACACACACACAATATATATGGATCTTTGGTCATTTGGGGTTTTTTTTCCCCACGTAGAATTGAAGGTGTAAAAGCAACATTTCGACGGAATCCCATCCGTCATCCTCAGGCTGGTGGCTTCAGCTTCCTTCTTCTGGGAGAAGCATGTGGTAGTGGCTGCTTGTTCCTCTTTTTTAAACTGCCAGAGGGGGTGTGTTCTGTGGGTGGAGGTGTGCTCTGATTGGGTGGGGGATTAGGTGTGTTCTGATTGGGTGGGAGTGTGTTTTGAATGGGGGGTGTGTTCTGATTGGTTGGGGGTGTGTTTTGAGTGGATGGGCTGGTCTTAGCTGCCAGCCTTAGAGCTGAGCTGGTGAGTTGTGCTGCTTTTGTTCGGCTTCGTGTTTGTGGTGGTGCCATGTTTTTATAGTGGGTGTCAGTTTGCTTATTGTGTGGTTTGGAGGGGTTTAAAGTGGCTGATGTTGCAGCTGTAGTTAGGTTTCTGTTTTGTGGTTGTGCGTCGTTATCATTGTGGGTTCGGATTTGCTTTTTGAATGGTTGTGTGGTGGTGATGTCATGTGATGTTATCATGAGTTTGGGTCTGGTATCATTCTTGGTGGTTGGAACTCGTCTGTCAATCAAGGCGGGTTTCCAAATGGCTGGTAGGCGAGAGGTATCATCTCGTTTGTTCATGCTGTGGGGGCGTTTTTCCATCTCAATGGCTTCTCTGATTATTCTGTTGTTAAAATGTTCAATTTTGGCAATAGTTTTGGTTTTTTTAAAATCAATTTCATGTCCCGTGGCTTCAAAGTGTTGGACCAGGGATGAAGTTTGTTCTCCCTTTCTGAGTGAGTTTCTGTGCTCTTCAATGCGTGCACTTATTCTTCTGTTGGTCTGTCCGATGTATGTGGTGGGGCAGGTGGTGCATGGGATTTCGTATACTCCTTGGTTTTCTAACCCAATTGTGTCTTTGGGGTTTCTTAGGATGGTGGATATTTTTCTGTCTGTGTAGAATGCTGTTTTGATGTTGTGTTTTTGGAGGATCTTGCTGAGCAAGATTCTACACAGACAGAAAAATATCCTGCCAGCTTGGTGTCTTCTGCAAATTTGATGAGTTTCTCATCTATTCCCTAATCCACATCATTGGTGAAGATGCTGAAGAGCTCTGGGCCCAGAACATGTAGATGCAGTTCCATTGCGGACCACATGCTGAGTATGGCCGGTCAGCCAGCTACGAATCCATCTGGTATTGATGCTGTTCAACCCACATTTTTCTATCTTATCAAGTAATAGGTTGATAATTTACTTAAAAATTAATGGGGAAAATAGCAATTCTGAGCTGCTGTGTTTTTGTTCTCTAAATTCATTAGACATATATTCATATATTATTAATCAGCAATTTCTGAGGAAATGACAGTCTATGCAAATGCTATAATGTTTTTGTAACAGAATTCATTCAAAAAGCTTTCCAATGATAGATGCTTTTAAAGTGCATTATATATATTTTTGCCCTTCATTCAAGGAATATAAAGATGTGGGACTAAGAATCATTAATTTTAAAATTAGCTAGGTTTACTATATACCTGCTGCTAAAAGTTTTAGCTTTAAGTGAATCTTCCAATTAAAAAAGTTGTAATTAAATTTAGATGTTTTATTTGAAAATACTTAAAGCCTGTGAAACTTATGAAATGGGTTTCAAGTATAAAGGAGGATTTTTTAATTTATGTATCTGAACTTTATCCTACATTTAATTAAAACATATTTGATTTAGCCTAAAGTAATTTTTATTATTGAAAACCATTTTTCTCCATTGTAATGGTGCTTTATATTTTATAAGAAAGGTTTTAATAATTATTTATTCACATATTTTACAATATTTTTATACTGCCCAATGGATTTACAATAAGGCATTAAAATGAATAATGGAACTATGCTATGGTGAAATGGCTGCTCACATCACACACAAATTGTCTACACTCTGAGGAATTAAAAAATGGAGAGGACCAATTGAATATCTGGGGAAAGAAGTTCTAGAATATGGGGGCTACTACAAGCAAACTCCTTTTAGGTTCCTATTCCTTTGTATTTACATAGAGAGGGTACTGTCTTCATGCCCACAAAGTAGACTGATCTATGGTTTTAAGATCAAACTTGAGAACCTGGAAAGCCACAGGAAACTAGTTCATTGCTAGGGATCACTCTAAATCTTCAGATCCAGAAGCTGAAGAGGTTAACCTGAGCCTCAGCCTACACCACAGGAATTAGCTGAAGAGCATGAACTTCAGACCAATAGTCCTGGGCCCAGCAACACATCACTTATTAAACATTAAACATCTTCACTTGATATAAATAAGTACTGTATGATTCAGCAAATTAAGCTAAAATAACTAAAAGGAAATTATAGCTTGACTTGGTCTTTGTGGCAATCATTATTCTAGCCTAGGGGTTCCCAACCAGGGATAATCACACCCCCTGGGGTGCAAGATGATATTCCAGGGAGTGTGAAAACTTGGCTTTTCAAAATTATAGTGTATATGCATAATTCTTTGCTGTTATTTTGAACTTTTGTAAGGGGTGTGAGAATATATCAGAAGCATTCTAGGGGTGCAGGGTATAGAAAAGGTTGGGAACCACTGTTCTAGCCCAACCTTGTGCTTTTTATTCTCTAAGCAGAAAGTTTGGAATGTATTTATGTTGCTACACTTATAGATTTATTTTCTATCTAATTTATTTTGTCATCAATCCCTTTGGTTTATATCAGAAATTGGTTGGGAACCTGGCAGCACAAAATATGCAGTGAATGAATACTAGATGCAGTATCTATGGAGATTCTCAGTCATTCAGATCATGGTTGTCTCAAAGATGCTTATTTCAAAAGGCAACTGGACTTTCTTTGTTTATTATTGAAGACGTTTTGCTTCTCATCCAAGGAGCTTCAGAACTGAAGAAATGAAAGTCAAAGAAAGTCTAATTGCCTTTTGAAAAAGCGTCTTTGGGACACTAGATGTAATACTAGCAGTTATTTTCTTCAACTAACAACCTGATTGCTGCATTCTGTACCAGATGAAGTTTCTGAACCATTTTCAAAGGCAGCTCTATACAACATGGTATTCTGATAACTCATGTGATAAAGGACTGCTAGTAACTGAAGCAGATTTTTTTTGCTTGTGTATCTTATAGTTCACCACTACCACCTTGATAAGGGAGAAATTAAATAGCAATTACATATGTGAAAGAACCTAGGTTAAATATAGGATGAAGCCTACAGGACAATGGTGATAATTGTCATCTTCATTATATTTTGAGGAAAAAGAATACTTGTTGCTGGCTTCTACATGTTCTAATTGGTCTGCAATATACACTATTATAATACAAGTAGTCCTCAAAGTATACCAGAATTGGGACCAGAATTTGTTGGTAATCAAGGCAGTTATGTGAATTGTGCCCAATTTTACAATCTTTTTGCCATGTTTAGTAAGTGAATAAATGCAGTCAAGTGAATCATTAAGCAAATCTGTCTTTCCCCATTGCTTGTCAGAAACTGGCTGGGAAGGTCGCAGATAGCAATTACGTGACTCTGGAATGCTGCAACTGTCAAAAATAAATGCTGTTGCCAAGCACTCAAATTTTGTTTATGTGATGGGGGGAAATATTGTGATGTTATATGTGTGAGGACAGGTCATATGTCACTTTTTCACTGCTGTTGTAAAGTAGAATGATTTCTAAATGAATGGTTGTAAGTCAAGGACTACCTCTAGTGAAAATGCAACATAGCAAATAGAGGATGAGTGAAACCATGCCCTAAATTATATGTATGTTGACATGAGTCCAGGTTCATCTTGACCACCACTCAACCTATGAGCGGTCTGGATTTGATAAACACACTTTCTTGGAGAACAGACATAATGGAACACAAACTACTTGAATCATTATTTTATAATATTTGTCCAGTTTTCAAAGACAGTATATATCCAGCATTGCTAACTGTACTAAAAATTGTAACACTCTGATACTTTATTTCCCAGACTACTATCTGAAATAATGATTAAGTACTATATTAATAAAAGGACATGCAATAGCTTTGGAAATGGATAGATGCACCAATACTTGAGAAGCATGCTAAAAGATACAGGAAACTTCCTTAGGAATTTTTGCTGGAATTAATCTTGTCTTGAAAGTTCTAATTGAAATTTTTTTTTTGAACCCAATTCCTGGACTTGGGCAAATCCTTATTGCTTTCCTGACATCTGTGCAATAAGCGTAATCCCCAATTTACAACTTGTCACTTAGTGACTGGTTGTAAGTTCAAGGTTATGTTAGATCCCTCCAGAATTACCTAGAACCCGATTTTGAATTCTGACAACTGCTTCAGCTGCAGGCACATGTTTGCAGTTTGTGCATTTAGCAACCTCCGATAGTCATGTTATTGCAATTTTTGGATTTTTTTTGTCAGAAATCAGTATTTACTTTGCTTTCTGACAAGAAATAGCCACTGGCTAAACTGAGTTCATTTAACATCTGTACTGTTCACTTAATGTCTAATGCAAAAAGGTCATAAAATTAGGGGGTGCTCATGTGCTGACTCATTTAATGACTGCCATGACTTACATCTCTACTTCTGGTCTTAATTCCGGTTTTAAATTGAGAACTACCTGCAGTGATTTGGCACTGCAGTCTTTCAGAAAGTTTTTTCAGATTCCAAATCATTTCTACAATCCTGGAGTTTTTTTGTACTATGCCCAGCTTAGCTTTTCAAAATTTATCAAGGTCATGTGCTAGTACTTGTTATGACTTATATATTGAAAATACAACAAAGTAAAAATAAATCCAGGATTTTAGTAATTCTCATCCTGAAATAATTTCAATCATATTCTGGCAAGGATTATAACTAAATTTCAATTGAATTGCTATATTTTAAAAACACTGCAGATTTTGGCCCAGGGACTCTCATTAACCCCTTTGTTGCGACTTCTTGTAGCATCTTCTGTGATGTGGAAAGCAGACATTTTCCTCTGAGGTGGCGGTATCTCGTTGATATCTGACAGATTATCTGAAGATGAGTTTCTGAAGCTGCATAAATTAGGCACAAGCCAAAAGAAAGACCTTCTCTTGTCCTGGGAAGGAAAGAGGGAGATAGTAAGGAAGTACAAAAGGGAACCAAAATGATTCAGTTCTCTTTCCTTCTATAAATGGAATTTTTTTTTAAAAAATTGATTTTTAACGTTCCCATTTCAAGCCACGTATTAGCAAAATAAACTATAACGTATCCAAATTTCTATACAGAACACTTTCTCCCCTGTGTAAATTGTGTTTATTATTTCTAATGTAATATGTATTTTCACACAAGGTATTTTTAATGTCTTATTTGTATAAATTTAGTGTGTTTAAAGTACTCTGATGAGAAAAATGTATTATATGGGTCCTCAGCTCTTGGGCTTTAAAATCAATTTTAAATCAACCCGTTTTCATAGGGGACAGAATATTTATTTACTTATTTATTTATTTTATTACATTTATATACCGCCCTTTCCCGAAGGACTCAGGGCGGTTTACAGGGTGATTAAAAAACCAAAATACAAAAGTTAAAAACAAATTTTAAAAAAAAATATATTTGTCCCTGCATAAATAAAACCCCAGTTAAAATAAGATTAATCCTCAGCCTGGGCCAGAGAGCTCGAAGAGCCAGGTCTTCAGGCCCCGGCGGAATGAACGGAGGTCGGGGGCAGTCCTCAGCTCCACTGGCAGCTGGTTCCAAAGGGCAGGCGCCCCCACTGAGAATATACCCAAGCCCAAATGTTTAAATTATTAGTTTAAATTCCTGGGCTTGGTGAGTATTGGTTTCTAAAAAATTGTCTTTTAGACTGATTAGCCAAGACTGTAAGCTTGACCTTATAGAATAGCTTACCAGGTTTAATTATATGGCCTTTCTTTAGATTCTTTGCTAGGTCCCAATACTAAGTTGAGTGTGGAATAAAATACATATCCTTGTTCATAATGAATATTAAAACTGACTATTCCTATAGGATGATTGCACTTCATGTTTTCTAAAGATGAGAAATAAGAAAAGATTTTATGAATATTATATTACCAGTTCAAAATTTCTGCTGCTCTGATACACCACAAGTTACATTACGGGCAATGAAAGAATATATAAAGTATTTTATTTCTTTTGTTCTGTTATTGCACTCAAGGAGTGGCCTTATTTCACTTCTTTTACCAAAGGAAGTTGCATCCTTATTACACAATGAATTTTTGTTTCTATTTAACAACAAAATTATTTTGAAATGTGGCTTATTATATGCTGCCTGCTACAAAATAATGGTTGGCATATGTAAATTAATATGGTTTAATCACATGAAATTATACAGAGAAAAGTAGACTTGATATGATTTAGGGTTATTTTTTAAATGTTTGCTAGCTTGTGGATAGGAATTTGTCCTTCATTTTGCTAATATCCATCAAGTGAATTTTTTTATTCAGCCTGGAAATCCTATTACCTTCCTCAAACTATGTAGTAAATTCATAGTGAGGACATTGAAGATTAATGAGAGATTAACAAAATGGATTACTGTTTCATTTGGCTAAATATAAATCAGAGTTCAAAGCACATTTTAGTATGTAGAGACATATTGCATTGAAGCACAGGGCAAATTAAAAGGACACAGGCCTTCAAAGAACAGAAGGGATCGAAATGCTTGGGGAAATTCTAAATTTTACAGAGGTATATTGTTCAGTGTTTTCAAAACCTGGACAATGCTCCTAAAGAGAATAAAGGTTCACTGGCTGTTTAGCATCCCTAAGTGTCAGTGACAATTTAAAAAGGAAAATGGGGAAGGAGCATACAGTGTCCCAGTTCAACCACTTTTGCCATCTTGATAGAGGAGCGATTATGAGCTGAGTGGAAATATAAAATGGAGCATTCTTTTAGGAACTGCTTAGTCATCTGATTTTTCTCCAAATGTGGGTTTACTCCAGAAACATGATTATTTTAAATGGAATATATGAGATTATAATTGCTACAATTCCTATTTGTAACTTCTTTATAAGTATCTAGAAGCTGTTGTTGTTAACTGATAGGCTGATCTTGCATGCTCTTTCTTAAAAATGTGAATAAACATGTATAATTCAACATACAAGTTCTATTCAGTCAGAAAAGAGCAAAATGGCTCTCACAAGTCATAGCCAAAGCTCTTTAGCTACCGAATTTGGAGGCAATTCATCTTTGCAAATATAAACCACAAATTAGTTGATCATTCTATATGAATAGTAACAAGGTTGTAGTAACAAGGTTCTTGCTAACCAATGTTAACATAAATTCTTTATGTTCCAGCTTTACTTTTCACAGATCCTTGGGAAATGTTTCTCTACCCATAGAAGAGAAAGAGACTTGAGGGATAAGTTGAGGCAAGAAAGAATAACTGGCCTAAAGTCATCCAATGAACTGTGTGGTCAAATGGAGATTTAAAAGGGTTGTTCAATCCTAGCCCAACATCTTATTCTCTACATTACTTTGGCCTTTGAATTTTTCATTTTTCATATTGATGAATCTAAACAACTATTTTTCTGCTTAATTTTATAGTACTTGAAGAATCCTTTCTGTCAAACCACTACTAATTGACTTTTATCAGCATGTCACCAGTATCTCTCAAGCTTGGCAGCGTGTTAAAAAAGAAAGGAATATAAATGTAAAGAGAAACTGGAAAGAAATAGCCAAATATGCATTGTTGAGAAGGATAGCATTCCATAGAAGGATAGAAGCACCATCTCCAGAATATATACCAACAGTTGCTTTATGAAAACTATTTATAAAATAAATAAAAACTTTCCATACCTAACAACATAAAATAGATAACATATGAAATATATTTTTTGCCAATTTTCAAAATGACTATATTTCAAACTATATGACGTGTCAATTATAACACACACATGTGTGTGTCTGTGTCTGTGTGTTTAAGTTGTTTCAGGTCAGACCGGTTTTTGATGCACCTTGGGTTTTTGAACTTGCTGTACTGCAGTTCTATTATTATGATTTCTTTTGCCTTGCAGTTCCAACCTAGGAGCGTTAAGCAGGAGTCAAGTCGCTACTGCGATATATTGTGTATTCAAATTTGTCAGCAAAAAGAAATTATATATATATATATATATATATATATATATATATATATATATATATATATATGTGTGTGTGTGTGTGTGTGTGTGTGTGTGTGTGTGTGCACGCGCGCATGCGCAACATACGCTATGACATAAATATTATCTATTTGAATCCACCTGTCAAACCTGTGACATTTAAGTACATAAGTTAAGGGTGCTGGAGAAGAAGAAAATTTTAGATTATTTATGACTAGATTCAGCTTATCTTTGTAAGCAACAAAGGAGAGGAAACATTTTGGTAGTAGAGAGAAAATGTTAAGTACAAGTACTTTCAATTTATACATAGAGAATTCTTAATGAAAATGAACACATTGTCTTGTGCTTAATTATTACTGCATATTAATAACATTTTACTAGTCATTAATGAAATGTAAACTATTAGGGTCACTTGGCTAAATATTATAAAGCCTTAAGATATTAACTTGAGTGACTGGGATATTTTCTGCAGACACTGCTGTCACTTTGAATTAGCTCCTTTCTTCAGACCATTTTTAGCTTCTTTGAACTGTGTTAATTTACATATTATCCTAAGGCAAACCAATTACTCATTTTCCTTATCCTCCTATTCTGCACACTATATTAACCGAAATGACACTTCTAAAATCTTCAACCTCTTTGCATTAGAATTGTAATTGCTATGTTAAAGGATATAACAATGTATATTTGACTCAAGTAGTGCATAAAACAAATGTTTTCAAATCATGTATCATTCATAGAGAAGTTGACACAAAGCCCACAGAAATAAATGTTAGTTGACTTTATGTGTTGTTTTATTTTACCTACTCTATTAAGAGTCTAATACTACATGAAATGAGTAAGAACAACCGAGAGAGTAAATTAGTGTGACATACCAATATTTTGGAGAGCAACAATTAACAGAAAATTTAAAACACACGCGCACACACCAAAGATTAGGATCCTGTTCACTTGCAGATTTTTCTGTATTGCATGACAATAATGATCAGAATGAAACTGTGTTTACTGAATGTATATGTTTATTTGCAGCATCATGTAGAATACAATATCTGTTAAAACATGTTCACTTTTGTTCTATCATTCCTGTTTTATATAGTAGAACATAAGATAAGCCAGCCATTTGGATGGATTTAGTCTCACTTGTCAATACAATTTGAGTTAAAAGAAACCACATCTATTTTTAGAAAATTGAGTGAAAAATCAAATTTAATACATTTAAAAATTTAAATTAGTATGCATAATTGAAAATATTCCATGGTTTTTAAAATATGGTATTTTATAAAAAAAATCATTCAGTATTTGTGTTGGTTTTTACTCTGTTTTTTATTTAGTATCATTTGGAATAATAGTCAAAAAGCTGTTATAAATACAGATAGTCAGGAATTCTGGCACCTTTTTTGGATGGATTTTCCAGAGTTGCATTCTTTTCCTATTGTTGCCCTTCTTATCATTTGCTCTTGAAAATGCCCCACTGGTGGTATGGTGCAAGTGGGGTCCCATTTGGCGATGTCTGCCTCCTCTAGGAGGAGCCATGAGACGCCGGAGCACCACAGCCAGAGCCAGACATGCCAATTGCCAGGTGCCTGAATTTTGATCAGATGAGCATGGGAAAGCTGCAACAGTTATGTGAGAGCTGGTTGTAAGCCAGTTTTTCGCTGCTATAACAACTTTGAATGATTATTAAATGAATAGTCATAAATTGAAAACTATCTGTATAGTCAGAGTTTCTTTATGCTTTCTAAGAAGTATCTGATCTTGTCTTTTTTTTTCCTGGCAGGACTGAGATTTCAATTATATCTTAGGTGACAGTGAAGAAAAGTTTATTATGCTTTAGATAAGCAGTATAGGCAGATTTGTGTATGTGGCGTCATTCTTCTCTGCAATCAAGAAACTAATCTAGCTGTGTAGTGTTTGTGAGATTTCTACCCAAAAAAACCCTACTACTTGAGATTTACTGCAATGCATTGCACGAAGCCTGACAAATAGGGTCAAAGCCACAACTGAACAAAATTGAACCTCTTTTCTTTTTTGCCGCTATCTCCTCCATTTTCTCCCTTCCAATTGCTCATCCAATCTACCTTCACTTTTGCACACAAGCCACATTTTATTCACTCAAACTTTCATCAAACAACTTCCATTATTTTC
Source organism: Vipera ursinii (assembly GCF_947247035.1). Lineage (NCBI taxonomy): Eukaryota > Metazoa > Chordata > Lepidosauria > Squamata > Viperidae > Vipera > Vipera ursinii. The sequence continues at coordinate 87,740,420 of NC_139517.1, forward strand.
TTGCACCTATCTTCTTACAAACACTCCCCGCAGCCAATACAAGTTGGTCATTAATGGACAACACATAACTAGAGTGTCTTCAGAAGGACGTCATGGTATTTTATTGCACCAGTTGGATTTCTGAGCTTAAAGGCTTAAATTGTCTCTTACAACCAATTTGTTTCTGAATTCCTACCCACTCGCAGAATAGGATTAAAAACTTAAAAGAAGAAAAACCTCTACTAATACTAATATTCTAATGACATTCTATTTGCTTCCTATATATTCAGGGTATCATGGAATAGATGGAATTAGAAAAATCTGTTAAATCAAATTAACTTGAAGTAAAAAGAAAATTTCTTCACCATAAGTTTTAAGTATTGCTTTACTATTAACAGCTAGAATCCACCCAATGGTTTACATTTTATTATTATTATTATTATTATTATTATTATTATTATTATTATTATTATTGTTGTTGTTGTTGTTGTTGTTGTTGTTGTTGTTGTTGTTGTCCCAAATTTATAAATGCTAGTAAAAGATATTATGATTCAGAGTGTAGAGAGCCAGGAAGAAGAACAGATGCTACTCTATTGCCATAATTCAAATCCTACCTTCTTACAAATCTCTTTATTTTCCCAGCTGGCTTGTATAGCTGCAACACAGTTAACTTTCGAAGAGCAAAGGGTCATACGGTAAAGCATTTAATAATCTGTCTAGGTATTTCTAGTATATGAAGTTTCTGAAGATGGGTGATGCACCAAATACCCTTACTACCCATACACATTTTAAAGCCTTGATTCTTCTAATTTGACATTTAATTATTTACTTTATAGTTTATTTTTACCTTTGAGTTGCTTTAATTCTGATTTTCATAGTAATCTATTCTAGTGTTTTTTCAGGTGAAATGCAGTACATTAATGAGGGGTCCTTGAGTGGTCCCTGAGCTTGGTTGATTTCTTGCAGATATTTCACTATCCAAACTAAGTGACATCATCAGTGCTAGTAGGGAATAGTGTTTGTTCTCCTGTCATTCTTGGTGGGGGTGGTCTAAGGTGGTTCTTTGGTTGGCAAGAAAATAATGGAGCCCAGAGATCACCATTCATTTCAATCCTGAGCTACAGATATTCTTAAGGTAAAGGTAAAGGTTCCCCCGCACATGCGTGCTAGTCATTTCCGACTCTAGGGGCCGGTGCTCATCTCCGTTTCAAAGCCGAAGAGCCAGCGCTTGTCCGAGGATGTCTCCGTGGTCATGTGGCCGGCATGACTAGACGCCAAAGGCGCACGGAACGCTGTTACCTTCCCACCATAGTGGTCCCTATTTTTCTACTTGCATTTTTACGTGCTTTCGAACTGCTAGGTTGGCAGAAGCTGGGACGAGTAACAGGTGCTCACTCTGTTACGCGGCACTCGGGATTCGACCCGCCAAACTGCCGACCTTCTGATCGACAAGGTCAGCGTCCTAACCCACTGAGCCACCGCGTCCAGATATTCTTATTAGTACATTAATGCTTGATAATATAATTTAAAAAGAGAATCCATACATACTTTTCTTTCTAAAAATGTCAAACCTGGTTTATGTGTGAATGTCCTTTAAAAATGCACTTGTTAAGCCATTTTTAATATCTTCACTACCGTATTACCTATTGAAAGATGCCAAACAGAGCATCAAAAAATATGCTTGATGAATAGGGCTAAAAATATTTTTTTGCTGGATTGTGTTATGTGAAACCTTTTTCAAAATCTCAAATACATACATGCAGTCTGACAATTAATACTTAAAAATCTATCACAAGTGTTGGAGTTTCTAGGAAAACTGCAGTTTGTCAGTTTCATGGCCCTAGCCAGAAATGGGAATATCCATGTCCTTCTTTCTAATATTATCCCTAAAGCAATAAAATTATAAAAAACCCATATTATATTTATTTATTTATTTATTTATTTTAATTCCATTTATATCCCGCCCTTCTCCGAAGACTCAGGGCGGCTTACAAGCTTAGCAGTAGCCTTCATTCTATGTATATGCCTGCTTATTAGGGCTTTCACACACACCCCAAGCGGCATTATTACAAAGTCAGCTTAATTGCCCCCAACAATCTGGGTCCTCATTTTACCTACCTCGGAAGGATGGAAGGCTGAGTCAACCTTGAGCCTGGTGGGATGCGAACCTGCACTAATTGCAGGCAGCTGGTGTTACTTAAGGAGGCATTAGCCCACTGCGCCACCAAGGCTCTTTAAAAGTGTATAAAAGTGTCCTATGAACCTAATACTGTGTTCATTTTGCTCTATTTGAAAATAATAATTTATAACCCTAGAAACATATAAATTAAATTATATATAATATAAATTAAACTGTGCTGATACTTCTGTTGCAGCAGTTAGAACTGAACTGGGAATTTATTCAGTTTGTTCCTTGTTTTAAATGAAGCCATTTAATTATTGGTGCAAAATTAATGCTATGGAAACTGACAGGCTCCCAAAACTATGTCTGTTAGAACAGACAAAATTTCAAGTAAAGACTCTTGGACTGTACAAATGACCAGTTATATTAATCAATCAATCAGAATATAGCTGGAAGGGACCTTGGAGGACTTCTAGTCCAACTCCTTCCTCAAGCAGGGGACCTGGTACCATTTCAGACAGGTGGCTATCCAGTCTTTTCTTAAAAACCTCCAGTGATGAAGCACCCATGACTTCTGAAGTCAAACTGTTCCACTGGTTAATTGTCCTCACTGTTAGTAAGTTTGTCCTTAATTCTACTTATTCTCTCCTTGATTAGTTTCCATCCATTCTTTCTTGTCTTGTACAAAGCACCAGAAAATAAGTTAACAACCTCTTCTCTGTGGCAGCCCCTCAGATACTGGAATACTGCCATCATTTCATCCCTAGTCCTTCTTTTCTCTAGACTGGACATACCCAATTCCTGCAACCGTTCTGTATATATATATTTATATATAGACCCTTAATCATCTTAGTTATTAGGAGTTATTAATCATCTTACTTATTAGGAGCTGTGGTCTGCCTGTCTCTTGTATAATAGGAAAACAATTAAAAAGATTGCTACACAAAGAATGTTGGAAAAAATATAGCCCTCTCAGTAAGACTGTCACACTGAAATGATGAACTACTAAAAACATACCTTCCAAATTGCCAAGTGTACAAAGAAATATCAAATAAGTCAATATTTTCTCCAGCAAGATTTTAACATATGGACACAATGGTTAAATATGGAAGATTTGACCAATTACCTTATAATGAGCATATCTGTATTTTCAGGATTCCAAAAATAGAAGACATAACACATATTATTTGCATGTCAATTGTATAAGAAAGAAAGAGATCAGTATTTAGATCACACATCAGGTGAACACCCTACTGGGATCACTTCATAGATAAGTCTGAATTCAAAAATTATATATAATATGGTCTTTTATTTGAACAAAACAGACCACCTGAGCTCCATATACGTATGTCTCATTGTGGTAAATTGTATGAATTATAATTTGCATTTTTATTCTTATTCTTTTTTCTATTTAATTTGTTTCTTTTGTTCTATTTTTATATATGGTTTTATCAATATTCTGGGTTTTATGTTCTGTATTTTGATATGGCCTAATGACTATTTAACAATAATTTATTACTATTACTATGACTACCACACACACACACACTTGTAAGATGCCCATTCATTTTCGGTGACTCTGGGCGGCTTACAAACAATAAAAAAATCAAAATAAAAACAATAACCCCCAGCCTCCCTGTGCTGGTTACAGCAAGTAGCTATTCTAGGATTAAGAACTGTCCCCTTAAGGGATAGCCTTCTGGGAAATGTAGTTTTAAGTTACTTGGTCACATCTGTGTTTCGGGTTGGCCACTGGGAGGGACTTCCGTTTGGGGATACTGGGGGTTTCCTGCATATGTGCTGAGCTGCATGTCTTGTAATGAATTCCAGCCACAAGAGCCATGGGGCTTTTCCACTCCATCTTTTTACCTGCATGATGGGATAGATTATGACACGTATTTCAAAAGAATCTCTGCAGTAACTGTGAGTTAATGTTTAGAGGATGCCTGATGAATTAAATAATCTGCATGAAACCCTTCTGTGGAGTTTGTTGTTGTTGTTGTTAGTTGCGAAGTCGTGTCTGACCCATCGCGACCCTATGGACAATGTTCCTCCAGGCCTTCCTGTCCTCTACCATCTTCTGGAGTCCATTTAAGCTCACGCCTACTGCTTCAGTGACTCCATCCAGCCACCTCATTCTCTGTCGTCCCCTTCTTCTATTGCCCTCAATCTTTTCCAGCATTAGGCTCTTCTCCAGTGAGTCCTTCCTTCTCATTAGGTGGCCAAAGTATTTGAGTTTTAGCTTCAGGATCTGGCCTTCTAAAGAGCAGTCAGGGTTGATCTCCTCTAGGACTGACCGGTTTGATCGCCTTGCAGTCCAAGGGACTCGCAGGAGTCTTCTCCAGCACCATAGTTCAAAGGCTTCAATTCTTTGGGGCTCAGCCTTTCTTATGGTCCAGCTTTCACTGCCATACATTGCAACTGGGAAGACCATAGCCTTGACTATACGCACTTTTGTTGACAGGGTGATATCTCTGCTTTTTAGTGTGCTGTCTAGATTTGCCATGGCTTTCCTCCCCAGGAGCAAGCGTCTTTTAATTTCTTGACTACAGTCCCCATCTGCAGTGATCTTGGAGCCCAGGAAAATAAAATCTGTCACTACCTCCATTTCTTCCCCATCTATTTGCCAGGAATTGAGAGGGCCAGATGCCATGATCTTGGTTTTCTTAATGTTTAGTTTCAACCCAACATTTGCACTCTCCTTCTTCACTCGCAACAAGAGGCTCTTTAGTTCCTCTTCACTTTCTGCCATTAGAGTGGTATCATCTGCATATCTTAGGTTGTTGATGTTTCTTCCGGCAATCTTAATTCCAACTTTTGATTCATCTAGCCCTGCCTTTCTCATGATGTGCTCTGCATATAAGTTAAATAGGCAAGGCGACAGTATACAGCCTTGCCGGACTCCTTTCCCAATTTTGAACCAATCAGTGGTTCCGTGTCCAGTTCTCACTGTTGCTTCTTGGCCTGCATATAGGTTTCTCAAGAGACAAATAAGATGGTCTGGTATGCCCATCTCTTTAAGGACTTGCCAGAGTTTGTTATGATCCACACAATCAAAGGCTTTAGCACAGTCAATGAAGCAGAAGTAGATGTTTTTCTGGAACTCTCTAGCTTTCTCCATGATCCAGCATATGTTAGCAATTTGATCTCTAGTTCCTCTGCCTCTTCGAAATCCTGCCTGTACTTCTGGTAGTTCTCGATCCACATACTGCTGGAGTCTAGCTTGTAGAATTTTAAGCATAACTTTACTAGCATGAGAAATGAGTGCGATGGTGCGATAGTTTGAACATTCTTTGGCACTGCCTTTCTTTGGAATTGGAATGTAAACTGATCTTTTCCAATCCTGTGGCCACTGTTGAGTTTTCCAAATTTGCTGGCAAATTGAGTGTAGCACTTTTACTGCATCGTCTTTTAAGATTTTGAATAGCTCAGCTGGAATACTGTCACCTCCACTAGCTTTGTTGTTGCTCAGCTTTTCTAAGGCCCACTTCACTTCACATTCTAGGATGTCTGGCTCGAGGTCAGTGACCACCTCATTGTGATTATCAGGGACATTAAGCTCATTCTTGTATAGTTCTTCTGTGTAATTTTGCCACCTCTTCTTAATCTCTTCTGCCTCTGTTAGGTCCCTGCCATTTTGGTCCTTTATCATGCCCATTTTTGCATTAAACGTTCCCTTCATCTCTCCAGTTTTCTTGAAAAGATCTCTGGTCCTCCCTATTCTATTGTTTTTTCTATTTCTTTGCATTGTTCATTTAAGAAGGCATTCTTATCTCTTCTAGCTATTCTTTGGAATTCTGCATTTAATTGGGCATATCTTTCTTTTTCTCCCTTGCCTTTCGCTTCCCTCCTTTCCTCAGCTATTTGCAAAGCTTCCTCAGACAGCCATTTTGCTTTCTTGCATTTCTTTTTCTTTGGGATGGTTTTGGTTGCTACTGTGGAGTTTATTTGTCTGAAATATAGCTAAAGCAGCTGCTTGAATCAGAACACTCACTGTTGATAACAAGTGATCAAACAAGCCTCTTGATGGGCTCCATCCCATTCTCTTTTTCCCAGGTCTGTTGGCAGAACCAGGTCTTCATTAAGTTTACTGATATATTGTGCCAAGCCACATTTGTTGAACTGGCTATATCATTTATAAAGTATGACCATTAGATTCATATTATGGCTTAGTAAAGTGAGTAAATCAAGGCATAATTTTAGAGGATACAAAGGGCCCATATTTCTGTTTCAAACATTTGGGTGAATCTTAAGAATATCTTCGAAGCTGCTAGTGAATTTTTAATTTAACATTAGAGGAATATTATCACAGACTATGCAATCACATAATGAACACTTATTAATACACCTTTAATACAGCAACACATCTTTAATTAAATTTAAAGGAATATAAATTTAAAGGAATATAATTGGACATACCTGCTGCAAGGCAATGAAAAAACATGGGACAGCTACCATAAAAAACACTGTGATATTCAAACAGATGCTAATCATAAAATGCCTGTTATTCTAATATGTGCTATCCAGTCCTATCAGAACTAGAGATTCAGCTGAAAAACAAAGGGTTCCATAATTGCCTTCTACTTGGCAGGAATTGCATCTTGAGGCTAGAAAGAACCAAAAGCTATGGCTTAAAGAATAGCAACAAGAAAGCATACTGCATTGTTAAAGCTGGCAGTTGAGGTACAACTTGGCATAAAACAGTTGGGCAGATGGGATTATAATACTAACAACTATTATTAGAGCCACATATTTTGGTGAAAGAGAGGAAATGATAGCAAACAAAAGATATAGGATGGGTAAAATAATGGGAAGTTGCTAGCATAGCTAATCCGGCTTTTATATTTAATTACTTTAAAGTAATTTAAGTAGTAGTTACTTTAGCAACCATCTGGCAAGGACTTGATTCTTATATTACTTACCAAAAAAAAGCCTACTGGAATAAGAGTCTTGGTATTTATTTTTAAAATATTTTACTGAATTAGATCAGGAATTTATCCTGTTAACAAAGGTCCTCTCAAAATTCAAATCCAGCTAATAGAAGCCAAATCAGCAATTCATAAAATTGCTCAATGTTGTGGTGAGAATGTGCAATCTGATGAACGCTTCTAAAAATTCTTATAGATTTGAATTGGCTTATTCTGGTCAGAATAAGCATACCCTGAATGAGATGGCATTGCATACCTGTTTGCCAGAGAGCAAGCACATTAACCTTAGAACCATTAAGCTATAGAGAAGAAGCATTAGATTAGGCTGTGTTTATATTTTTTCCCCATTCATGCTTATTGGCAGTACTTAACAGGTCAGGCTTTTGTTTGGAAAACATTTAACATGTTTCTTAGCTCACTTTGCATATAGATGTCAGTTAGAACCTGATGAATATATTGGGAGTTGTTTTCCTTACACAAATGAACAAACAAATAGACATACAAAATAATTTTTCACTACTATTAAATAGAGCAAGAATGCAACGTGTGTATATGCTAGCTCATGAAGCAATTGATGCTGAATGATGTGATCTTGCAAAATAGTTTTATATCTGACGATTCTCCAGTGTAGAAGTACACAATATGTTCTACCTTTTTAAAGCCAGAAAATAAGCAAAATGCATGAAAAATCCTAAATAAAACTGCCACCTAGTGACTGAAATATGTAGCTTAACTTTTGTGAAATGTTCAGTTAATGACCACTCCTATAAAGAATAAAGCATATTAATTTTGAACCTTTAATAAATAAATAAATATTTTATTAAATAAATTAATAAATAAAAAACCCTTTAATTTTAATAAAAAAATAAAAGGTAAGTTTGAACAATGCATAAGTAATAATGTTAATATTCAGTTACAATCAGGATTCCTGGGGCAATTTAGAAAATGTTAAAAAATACAAATATTATAAAAATATGATTACTGAAAATATACATAATACTTAAAATTATTTTTTTAAAGAAATAAATAAAAATTAAGCCATCTAGAGTCGTGAGGTGGGTGGCCATTGAAACTGAACAATGAAACAACAGCCTGAGTAACTTAAGTATGAAAATTTTTAAATATTAACATTTAAAATCTGGGGAAAGCAGAATGATGACAATCTCAAGATAACATATTCTGATATGGCCTGCTACCTTGGTCACATAGCCTTGGCTATGAAAATTGAACAAGTTAAGCGTTTCAAATATCCAGGGGATTGTCCCACATGATGCTGCTCTTAGAAAACCCATATAGATTACATGAAACAATTAGCACTGAGAAGCTCAGCAAGACTATTAAGTTTCTTTATGCCAAAGGCAAGGAATGTACTACAGCAACATCAAAGTCATTTGAGGCAAAGGTTATAACCTGTGAGCTTTATGATGCACAGTTGGGCCAATTCCCTAATTACAAACTGCTAGAAACAGTTCCAAACAGGTTCTTATGATTAATTTTCCATGTTCCTAAATGTGTGCTAAAGTTATCACTAAAGCTAGAGACAGGATCATTGAAATAGAGGCAAAAGCATGGCATGATGTTTAATTATAGGCTCAGGTGCCCTTTCCGCCCCCAGCAGGATGGATCGATCCTTTAGTTCTGAGGGATCAATTTCAGGTTTTAGTGCTGGTATCAACTAGCATTAAAAAAGAAAATGATTCTCTTGACCAACTATTGTCCTTAGAATGTAAACACGTATTTCAAATGATTAAGAAAAATTACTTGACATGAAGAACAGAATGAACTTAGTTTAATATTACCTCATATTAAGGAGTATTTAAAAATTCCTATATTGGAACCAAGCAGTTATTTAACCATTCTTATATACTCAGCTCAACACGAGCCCTTTCTAGCGCCACACATAATGTTTAACTACAGTAGTTCTCAATACTAGGGTAGCTAAAATTCCTTTTTCCAAAATAACTTTTCCTTGCAATTCAAATTTGATTAAAAAAACACCCAGCATATCAAGGTTGCCATCAATTTATTTTTCTCTAATAAGCCATCTTTATTATAAATATACCAAAATGATCAAATAAGATTTATCTTGCTTTGCTATATACCAAATAGATAAATTTTGTGTCACAGCTATTAAACCATATACCAACCAAATTACTATAGAATTAGATCTACTATAATGAAGAATAAATATGAGTTACTTAGAATCCTACAAGCTAGACTCCAGCAGTATGTGGATCGAGAACTACCAGAAGTACAGGCAGGATTTCGAAGAGGCAGAGGAACTAGAGATCAAATTGCCAACATACGCTGGATCATGGAAAAAGCTAGAGAGTTCCAGAAAAACATCTACTTCTGCTTCATTGACTATGCTAAAGCCTTTGATTGTGTGGATCATAACAAACTGTGGCAAGTTCTTAAAGAGATGGGAGTACCAGAACATCTTATTTGTCTCTTGAGAAACCTATATGCGGGCCAAGAAGCAACAGTGAGAACTGGACACGGAACCACTGATTGGTTCAAAATTGGGAAAGGAGTCCGGCAAGGCTGTATACTGTCGCCTTGCCTATTTAACTTATATGCAGAGCACATCATGAGAAAGGCAGGGCTAGATGAATCAAAAGTTGGAATTAAGATTGCTGGAAGAAATATCAACAACCTAAGATATGCAGATGATACCACTCTAATGGCAGAAAGTGAAGAGGAACTGAAGAGTCTCTTGTTGCGAGTGAAGAAGAAGAGTGCAAAAGTTGGGTTGAAACTAAACATTAAGAAAACTAAGATCATGGCATCCGGCCCTCTTAATTCCTGGCAAATAGATGGGGAAGAAATGGAGGTAGTGACAGATTTTATTTTCCTGGGCTCCAAGATCACTGCAGATGGGGACTGTAGTCAAGAAATTAAAAGACGCTTGCTCCTAGGGAGGAAAGCCATGGCAAATCTAGACAGCACATTAAAAAGCAGAGACATCACCCTGTCAACAAAAGTGCGTATAGTCAAGGCTATGGTCTTCCCAGTTGCAATGTATGGCAGTGAAAGTTGGACCATAAGAAAGGCTGAGCGCAAAAGAATTGAGGCCTTTGAACTCTGGTGCTGGAGAAGACTCCTGCGAGTCCCTTGGACTGCAAGGCGATCAAACCGGTCAGTCCTAGAGGAGATCAACCCTGACTGCTCTTTAGAAGGCCAGATCCTGAAGCTAAAACTCAAATACTTTGGCCACCTAATGAGAAGGAAGGACTCACTGGAGAAGAGCCTAATGCTGGGAAAGATTGAGGGCAATAGAAGAAGGGGACGACAGAGAATGAGGTGGCTGGATGGAGTCACTGAAGCAGTAGGTGTGAGCTTAACTGGACTCCAGAAGATGGTAGAGGACAGGAAGGCCTGGAGGAACATTGTCCATAGGGTCGCGATGGGTCGGACACGACTTCGCAACTAACAACAACACTTAGGATGAGTTATATTCCATGTTAGATTCACAAAGGTTTCTGCTGTAATAAAGTTGTTCATTTTTAAGGTGCTAGAAGCTTCTGCCCATTTTCTTGCAACATATATAATTTAGAAATTCTGTCAGTTTTGTTGTAAATCTGGGATGTTTGTTTTCTGAACCATGAAATCTGATTCAAATTGTATTTCAAAATGCAGCAACAGTACTATTTAACACTCACCTACTTAAGAGTAGTCTCACTGTACTTAATGGAACCAAATAAATATACATTGGGTTACTTTGTTAGGATGTTTTTAAATCTGGTTTTGCCATAAAAATATGCTAATGAAAATTTCCTCAACTGAATTTTATAGGATAAAATGTGGTAAGAGCATTATCATGGCTTGTTGTTTGTTTAGCTTTAAGAAAGACAGTCATTCAGAATGGGAAATAATCAACAGTAGATTTCCCTCTGAAGAGCAGCCATTTGTTTCGAGCCACTGCACAAAGAAATGTAATCATTAAATGAACAAGTCACCGTAACATCTTCAGCCTACAGTAACTAGAAATGTTCAGTGGCTGTTCACAAATACTTGAAGCTACTCATACAGAAACATTTTAATTTTGATACAAGTATTATTAGTAAAATTTAACCATGTCACATTCTTTTTAATAATTTGAATAATTATTATTATTAATAATTAATTAATAATAATTATTAATAATATATTATCTAAGGGAGCACCTGCTGCCAGCGTCAATTTCCCATCGTCCTGTGCGCTCCCACAGGGAGGGCCTCCTCAGGGTACCGCTGGTCAAGGATTGCCGACGGGCGATCCCCAGGGGGAGAGCGTTCTCTGTGGGCGCGCCTGCCCTATGGAATCAACTGCCAACGGAACTCTGGACTGCCCCTGACCTTTGTTCATTTCACCGGGACCTAAAAACCTGGCTCTTTGAGCAATCTGGTCTGGACTGAGGGGTTTAATGTTTTTAAATTGTGATTTTAATTTTTGCGGCTAGACTTAATTTTATTTTATTTTAATTTTATATTGTATTGTTTTTAAATTTTGCCTTGTAAACTGCCCTGAGTCCTTTGGGAGTAGGGCGGTATATAAACCGAATAAATAATAAATAAATAAATAAATAAATAAATAAATAAATAATTATTTGTCAAATAATTTATCATTTGACAAAATGATACATTTGATGTTCTCCAATATGCTATCATACTATGAAAACTATTCATGTCTTTAGATCAAAGTTCTGACTTTTTAATACAGACCATAGATTTTATATCAAAAAATTACAACAGTAAAGCCCTGCAAGAGAAAAAAAATAACATCTTGCATGGACACATCACTGAAGTTTAATATAGGTTTCCCTAATTCATCAAAGATGTCACACCATTGCATTGCTTTAGTTCTTGCAACAGCAGACAGGAAAATATCCACTTTCTTTGAACTCCCAGACTAATTTATGACACCTGAATTTAGCTTTTTAAAAAAACCTGTCTTAAACCATGGGAAATTAAAGTAGCTTTGTTTGAAGCAAACATAAAACAGTGGAAGATATTTATCTGAACAGCAAGCCTCAGTATATAATTGAAATGAAAACTGTACAGGAGCAAAGTGCTGGTTTTCCTATTTTAAAAATTCTGAAATTTAATATGTGAGCAAAACCTTAATTTTGGCAATTCAGAAAAAATAATAATCTGCAAATATAATACTTCATATGATGTTATCCTAAGCAAGGGGTGAAGAAAGACAACAAAATAAGTTAACTTAGTTTTGTCCTAACCCAAATTTAAAAATGCAAACATAATTTGAATATTAATACTAATATGAGATCAGTAATATTAATACTAAAATGAGAATAGTAATATTAATACCAAACTGACAACAGTAATATTTTCAAATTGAAGCAATATCTTAATTGCATTCTAAAATATATTTCATTTCTAGACAAACTAGATAGTTCATTTTATATCAGAAATCTTGCAAATATTATGTTAAACAAATTTTATTTATCAAACTATAGTACCTTGGAGTCAAAGAATCATTATCAAGCTTTACTTCTTAGTTCAGTCCATTAATTTATGAATATAAACGCTTTACTTGTTGAATAAGAAGTAAGCATGTTTTACTTGTTGAATAAAATTAAATAGAAAACTAGAACAGCTTTTCTGTTCTAAATCAAAATCTGGAGGAAAACTAGTAGCAGAGAAACTATATAATGTCATATTGAAATAAATGTTTATTCCAGTTAAAATTGATTTCCCAAATTTTTTTAAATCCGTACCTCTCTTCCACTAATCAGTAACTCAAATGTAATGTCAAGATATTGAACTGCCATTGTATAGTTTATACAAATGTAGGTCAGATGTTATGGAAGTCTGTTGGCTACTGAAAAAAGTCATGTCAAAGATCTATTTGGCTGATTCAGATCAAGGACAAAGAATTGGGAAACGAACTTTTTCCCATAGATCCAGATTTACCCATAATCAGACAGGATGCAATCCTGCATCCAAATATGAAAGAAATGTCATTGAATGCAGAGGACACATACATGACTATCTGTTGTAGTTCTTCAATATGAATATATTAGTATGGATAATTCCAGATCATGTTAATATGTTTGTAAGATTCCATTCTTTTTGTTCCATTTATTGTATCTAAAATTATTGTTTTATTTTTTTAGATTTTTAAATTTTGCCTTTGTTATTCTTATAAATAACTCAAGCTAGCAAACATACATAATAGCCCTTCACACTACTACTTTTTCCCACAATAACAACCTTGTGCAGTAAGGTGAGTTGAGAGAGTGACTGGCCCAAGTCACAGAGCTTGTTTTTCATATGGTTTTTGACTGGTATTCTTCTTGAGAGAGTTGTTAAGATTTAACATTTCCATTCCTTCATGTATTTTATATAAAGAGCTGGGATCCATATCTTTGAATATATACTACACGTTTAAAAAGAATAATATGGTAAATTTCTCAACCAATATGCAGTTCCCAAGACAATGTTTAGGCTAATCTTTGCCAGCTCAGTTTTTACTGTATATACATATGCTTGCAATGATCATCTTTCAGGAAGTGAATATTCTTTTTGGTAGATTCTTGAAAAATGTGGCTGATGGACTAAAACCAACCCCGTCTTTCTTCTTTCCCACTAGGAACAAATAAATAGGAACATTTCTTCAGTATACCCAAAAGTTCTTGCATGAAGCAAATAAAGCACAGTCTAATTGTGTGCACTCAGGGCTTTAAAAAGTTTGAAACTTCAATAAATAGTAGATAATAACATATGATAAATTGATATGTTAAAATAGTTTATAGGATTTTGGATTATATTGACATATCTGAGGGTGATGGGCAGTTAAAAATATGAAATATAAATAAATAAATGTGATATATGTCATACTGGCTGTTTGGGTTTCAGGGGTCCATGTGTGTATTTTCAATAATATTTAATTAGTTTTATTTTATTACTATTTCAATAGACTTAATATCCATTCCCCTAAATAACCCCCTCCCAAAATTCTCCAAATTAACCCCCCAAAAGGTTTGAATTTTACTTGATTTATGCCAGTTTATAACAAAGAATTAATTTAAGAGATCTACCATCTTAAAAACAGAGCAGTATCTCAGAAATGTCTTTATAGCACAGAAAGTATCATAAATCTTCTGAGCAGCTATGCATTGCATCTCAAAAGCAGATCAGCAAAATCATCTCATTATTCAAATGTATTTCACCTTCAGAAATAGAATCTGACACATTTTTAAATTTATGGAGAGAGAATATTTTCAAATAACTTTTTATAAACTCATCTATCATTACTTATAGTGTGATTTGTCTTATAATGAAATTCATAGAGAAACAGACCTAAAATCTTCTAAAACAGCAAAACAAATTACTTTTCATCACTACTGAACACATATAACTATTGTAGAAAATTGTTAAGTGTGAAAAGCAAAATTAAAAAGAGTAGAAAAACCAAAGTCCCAGATGAAGATCCATTCACCAAAGGCAAAAGAAACATTCGCTTTTATAGAAAAAGTCACAAACTTGAGATTTGGTGATACTCAAAATATATTGTAACAATGGGGAATCATAAATAAAGCTGTAATCTATTTTATACTAATACTATTTATTGCATTTTATATTGGGTGTAACCATGGTGGAATAGTAGCACTGAATGTAGAAGATCTCAGATTTGTTATGACTAGGTAGGACTGAATAATTGGAGCTGTTTTCATTGTTTTGTAAGGCAATATTGAACTAGACAAACAGCTTTTTATATTTTCATTCTGTTTGTATTCAGGTGCATAAATGGCACTGTTTTAAAAAAACAGATGATCCCATTTATTTCACCTCTGGTCCTATCTGGACTTGTAATAACCTCCACTGAAATAAATGAGAAATGCCTACAGGGATATGACATGGATTGCACTAATCTGGAGTTTAATTCTAGTAAACATAAAGACAAATTCCAAAACTTTACAGAAACATTTCCAATATGTTATATTTGATTTTATCTCTGAATGCTTTTCAACAACTTCTATCTCTGAAAGACATGGATAATTTTTAATATAGGCACATGAATGAAGTAATTTTCTTTAAATTGGCCACCTTACCTTTTCAACTGGTGTATTTTCTTCACATGTTGCTACACCAGCCTTTCTTGATGCAGTTTTTGATCTACTCAGTCTACGGGATACTTTTTCTCTAAGCAAAGTAGCATATCCAATGTGCTCATAGATAGGATTTGTTGTCATTTTGGAAATATATTCAGAAGCCTTGGTCTCTATATACAGTGTTATTAAGCCATCTGTTACCAAATCATGGATTGATTCAAACCTCTTCTCCCCTACGAAGTGCTTCCCATCATAGAAAAGACGGTAATTTAAGGTCTGACTCCCAAATCTGCATTAAAACACAACAAAGGTGTTGAATTAGTGTTTGACCATCACAACTGTATTTTTTTAAAATAATTATATGCATTTTAAATACCCATTATATAAATAGTGGAGAAAAGGATTATGTAATAAAGATTATATACATTTAAAGCAAGTTTAAGAAAAAAAAATGATGGGCTAGTACGGAGGAAATATTCCAAATTTTGCAATTAATCATTGGATTGACGTTTGGAATAATTCAGTCTCTACTTTTCTTTCAAAGTAAACATTTTCTCATCCATCTCCTGACACAGTTAATAATTTACATTATAGTACTGATTGCATTAATAGTATTGTATTATAGTATTGATTGTATTGCATTTCCCTGTTAAATAAAAATAGGAGCTAATTTCAACTTTAAAAAGAGCTGATAACAGTGGAAACATAACTGCATTTTCAACAGCGAGGGAAAATTTGCTTTTCAGAGAAAAAGGTTAATGTAAGAGATCACAAGATCTTGTTACATAATCATTGTTCATATTTGCAGTATTAGTTCTGCACAGATTTTTATTAAGGTAAGGTAGTTTCATACTCCTCAGTTTCTTCTGTTTGCAGTGTCTACATTTATACAGTACTGCACATTTTGGAAATGATATTTTAGAAGCTTTAAAAACAGCTTGCTAAAAGTCAACAAGTTTGCAATATCTAATAATTTCAAAGGTTGAAATAGTTTAACTTCTCTAGTTGTTTTGGACTACAACAACCATCATTCACATGTAAATGTTTTGGTTTCTTTCTTGTTTGGATTAAAGCATCCTTAATATATTACAAAAAGGGACGCGGTGGCTCAGTGGGTTAGGACGCTGAGCTTGTCGATCAGAAGGTTGGCAGTTTGGCGGGTTGAATCCCGAGTGCCACGTAACAGAGTGAGCGCCTGTTACTTGTCCCAGCTTCTGCCAACCTAGCAGTTTGAAAGCACGTAAAAATGCAAGTAGAAAAATAGGGACCACTACGGTGGGAAGGTAACAGCGTTCCGTGCGCCTTTGGCGTCTAGTCATGCTGGCCACATGACCACGGAGACGTCCTCGGACAAGCGCTGGCTCTTCGGCTTTGAAATGGAGATGAGCACCGGCCCCTAGAGTCGGAAACGACTAGCACGCATGTGCGGGGGAACCTTTACCTTTACCTTGAATATATTACATCATGTTTTAAGATATATTACCTTGAATGTGGTTATTCACATGTCATTCACAAATTATGCCTTACATTTTTAAGATTAACAAACATTTCTTAAAATTTATGGTGGATGTGACAGAATTTACCTAAGTGCCAGAGTGTAGCACCCAGGTTGTCGCTGACTTTCTCTAAGAATATATGCTCCCTCTATTCCTCCAAGCAATTCATCAGCTTGCTCACGAGAAATGATCCCGTGAAATCTAGAAAAACAAAGGCAATTTATAATTCTTAGGGAGATGGGTGAATAAATAAATCAGAAGCATTTGATATTGGGGGGAGGAGAGAAAAGAATAAAGCACAAAAGTTTCTAACAGCCCCCCCTTAAAGGCTAATACTATTAATATGTGAAGCTGGAAGTTTTTTAATAGAAGGACATTAAAATTGGATTCCCACTTTTAAAAGATGGACTGCCTTGCCATTTAAAAATTTAGTGTTATATTTTGTTCAGTTTTCCTGTAAGGCTCTGCATTCCCCTGCAATCACATGATTGAATTTTGGACACTTTACAGTTGCTTTTGCAGTATCCTAGATTATTTTGGCTGTGGTTTGTTTCCCAAGCTTGTTTTAATATAATTAATATAATTCCTGACCGTTCCATTACCAAACTAGGTAACTTCAGCAGCAGGATTTTCTTGTCCTATTTGGAGCTTTTCAAATTTAAACCTTTTTTCAAAAAAAGAAATAAGCATGATAAAAGAAAAAAAAATCCAATGCATTGTGGCAACTACCATATTTTTGATACTGTCAGTTGTTTGGAAGGCAATATAAAATATTCTCATTTTAATGTTTCCATTAAAATGTTCTGGTCTGAGTTCAAAGTAGGTGTTTGGAATATGAAACAGACTGCACCAATCTTACAATACAGTCCACCACTATTCTGA
The DNA here is from genome assembly GCF_947247035.1 of Vipera ursinii. NCBI lineage: Eukaryota > Metazoa > Chordata > Lepidosauria > Squamata > Viperidae > Vipera > Vipera ursinii. The sequence continues at coordinate 87,757,883 of NC_139517.1, forward strand.
TATTGAGGTAAGTGCCCTCACCTTTAAAGCCAACTCTGAAATAAACTGGACTCAAAATGATGGTGTTTCAAGCTGTGAGCACTTGCAATAAGATTGGAATGGCATAGGGTCAGCATGCTTCAAGTTTATTTATTTGATAATTTATATCCCACATTTTTATTATTTTTACAAATAACTCAAGGCAGCAAAACATATTTAACACACCTTCTTCCTCCTCAGATTCAAAACTTTTGGAATCTGAAATGTTTTGCACACTCCTGTTCAAAAGTATCTGCATTAAAAAAGCCATCATTTTTAAACAAATTAATCAAAGTTTTGCTGATTATTAGTTAATGTATGCCATATTAAATAACAAATACTTTAATACATACTCTCTTCCATAGTATTTTGGCCTGTTCTCCACCTAAATCAATTAAAAAATATATTAGATTTGAACTAATGATACTAAAAAAAAATCAAATAAAAATTAGCCCCAAACCTAAGGGTTTCTTTTTTTACATACTATGTTGAAAAGAAAAGTAGATAGATACACCAGTAGCAAACTTTTCCTCTTTTGTTACACTAAATTGTACTCATCAATTAAATGTTGGATGGATGGATCAGTTCTCCAGTCAATCTAATGAACTTGTACTGTAGCTGACATACTCCTAATATAGGATTTTTGGAAATGTATTAAAACACTTCCTTGTATGTATTCATCTCTGGTTCTGCTTAATGAAGTCTTTTGATGCACTACAAAATGTCATTATATTATGAGCTTTGGCTTCCACAGTCTTCTTTAAAGAAATTCCATTTCATTGTAATGAAATACCGTAATTAAAATGTATACTCCAAGGAAAACCATAATCATTCTAAATATAAAAAAACAAGTTTCTATATCAGCTTTTTAAAAGGGTAACTGTAATAATTCATTGCAGTACAAATAACTTTCATCTTAATGTTCTTCTGGTTGCTACCTAAACATTTTCTAGGAAATGCACTTTCAGGAGATAGTGTTCAGATAGTAAAATAACACAGTGCAATGTAATTATCCTTGGTAAGCAAATACACATTGGTCCAGTAGGGGGCAGATCCTTACAGAATATAATTTGTACTTAATTTTGCTTCTGTTTATTTTAATACTGACAGAAATAATATTTGCAGGTGTCCCTAATTTATCCAGTCCTGTTCTCTATTGAAGTAAGCAATTCCTGTCATCACTCAATGCCAGCTGGCTAAGTCAAATAGGAATGGTAAATAATCACATTTAGAGATGCATGTATTGCCCATTTCTTCTTTGCAAAGCAGTTGAATGACTTTATCAACGACTCCAGGTTTCAGCTAAGCAGGTTTGAGTTGAGATTGGTCAGAAATGTCTGAATAGTAGCAGGTTGGGCAAAACTGGGTTAATCAATCATGTTTGTGTGGAGTATTTCTCCCCATATTTTGTTATTGCAGATGAATAGATTTTTTTTACAAGAAATTAGGTATTTTTGAGTTTATCTGCAATGAAGTTAAACATTGAGTTTATGAGGTAATAATTGGCAGCTGGAGTATCTCAAGATAGTGTACAAACTAAACACTTATAAGGTGGGAAATGTAATCATACTATTCTAAGGAACTTCCTCTCTTTCCCTTTCTTATTTTTCTTGTACTGCCTATTTTGCAGCTGCTATCTACTGTTCTCAGAGTCTTTACTAAATAAAAAATAATAATATTTACTTTATTTCCATTCCAATAAGACTGTTCATTTTTTGTTTTTTCCCCATTATTATGAAATAGTTATTGTGGCTAACCACAAATATTGCTAGTGTAAAATCAAGGCATGGAACAAAGTTATGGAGAATGTTTTTAGTAACAGATTGTCCATACAATAATGAAGTCCGATTTCCTTTGAAAATGAGCTGAAGCTACACCTCCTTTGGACAGTTGTCCTCATGCAGAAATCATGTTTTCTTTTCTCGCATTCTCTAATGCTGAAATATAGAATGCAACCTCCTAGAGTTTTGGAATATATTTTTCCCATTTATGTTATACATAAAAGTTCCATGCATTTTGCTTGTATTATAATAGCAGCTGTATATCACATTTTGTGACTTCATCGTGACTATCCCGTGCAATGACTGTAAACAGCAATGAAAAAGTACTTTTTGATCAAGTCTTGCCTTTACCACCTTCATAGGCTTTTAAAACAAAGAGAAGCTGAAATAAGATCATAAGCATAGCCACAGTTTTGCTTAGCAACCACTTCACCTAATGACCAAATTACTGGTCCCAAATGTGATTTACACAATTTTCTACCATATTTTATTTTCTGAAGAGAAAGAAAAAAACCTCTCTACAACTGCAACACCTTCTAGGAAATGTGGAGGCATTCACATTTCAAAGTATTTTATTATCTGTGAAGGCTCTGTTTTATCGTGCTTGTTATTTCTCCAGTCTGTATGATGTATCTCATGAAAAGATTGTATACTTTGTAGACCTCCATTCAATACAACTTGTCTTTTATTTCCTCAGTATTAACAGAATAAGGGACATGGTGGCTCAGTGGGTTAGGATGCTGAGCTTGTCAATCAGAAGGTCGTCAGTTTGGTGGGTTGAATCCCGAGTGCCGCGTAACAGAGTGAGCGCCTGTTACTCATCCCAGCTTCTGCCAACCTAGCAGTTCAAAAGCACGTAAAAATGCAAGTAGAAAAATAGGGACCACTATGGTGGGAAGGTAACAGCGTTCCGCGCACCTTTGGTGTCTTGTCATGCCGGCCACATGACCACGGAGACGTCCTCGGACAAGCGCTGGCTCTTCGGCTTTTAAATGGAGATGAGCACTGGCCCCTAGAGTTGGAAATGACTAGCACGCATGTGCAGGGGAAACTTTACCTTTTTAGTAACAGAATAAGACTTGGAAGGGATCTTGGAGGTCTTCTAGTCCAACTGCCTGCTGAAGCAGGAGACCCTATACCATTCCAGAGAAGTGGCTATTGAGTCTTTTCTTAAAAACCTCTAGTGATGAAGCACATACAACTTCTGAAGGCAAGTGGTTCCACTGGTTAATTGTTGTCAAGATTAGGAAATGTCTCTTAGTTCAAGCTGCTTCTGTCCTTGAAAGAGTACTTCTCAAGTACTACATTGAAGATCTACTTTAGTATACTACTATGGATTTTCATTGTTCAAATTGCTGCCCTTAGAGCAGCTGCAATGTGAACATTTCTGAGAAGCAGGGAAATAGTGTAACAAAAATGTAAGAAAACCAAGTAAAAATCTGTAACTATTATTAAATGAAACAACTTCCAAATATATGATCAGTTAGATAATGTAAAATGTTTCAAAACTTAAGGATGAAAGGGCATGAAAAGACTTTTGCTACTGAGAGGCCTGTTAGTTTTAATAAACATTTTGCAAATATCCTTTTTGTATATTGATTTTCAGGATCTAAAAATAAATGATACTCTGTATATGGGTTAACAACATCCATCCTGAATTACTATTATCGTATGCATCCTAAGAAAAAAATGGAGGAAAACTAAATGTGTCTATTTATGAAAGTAAATAGTAAGTAAATGCTTTGAATTATCTGTCCATATTCACCTCTAGTTGACAAAATCAAAAGAATGTTGATGATGTACAAAGAGGTGGTAGTGATTATTGTCTTAAAACCACCAAATTCACGCATCAAATTGCTAAAACTAAATTAATGATCAAGGTATAAATGTGATTTAAAATTTGTTTTAATAGTTCAAAATGGAAATGTTGATATGAAAAATTGAGACATAATATAGAAAATAAACTTAATCTAAAAGCGGTGTGACATTTTCCCCCTCTACTGATCAGTTAAAGAATAAAAAACTCCCACCCATCATAGGAAATATATAAAATATATCTTTTAACCTCCCAAATATTTCCCAAAATTAAGCAAAACCCAAAGCAAATCAAAGTACAAAATAATTTCCTGCACTTTTAAAATGTTAATCTAGAAATTTAAAAGTGCATATATTTACTGGAAATAAAAATGTATGTCATACTAAAAGGTATTTTAGGATTTTGTAACTGACAATGGTAGAGTCATCTTTACTCACTGCCAGTATCTGAAGATCAATTTAGAGCTAAAGCAATTTTGCTTCCTCTATAATTATCTTTGTGCATCCACCCACCCACATTGCTTAATCTCTAATGTATTAATGATGGGAAAATATGAAAAGAGTATTAGTAAGATGTTCAAAATCCAAAATATAGACCTTGAAGATGTCTTTACAATGACCTGTAAAACATTCCTCTTCAGAAGAATAAATGCATCTTTCTGTGTACTGATTGCATTACAAAAAATAAGTATTATTTGGTAATAGGTGGGTTAGGGTATTATTATGAGAATATGCATTCAGTAGATTAAGGAGTATAATTGATTAATTGGCAAAGCTGTCTGTAAATTCCTGTTCTAAAAAATAACAGTTGCAACAGTTGCAAAAATTACAACATCTGAGAGGTGACATAACAAGCCCAACTCTAAAGAAATACTGAACCAGTTTTCCCTGCAAAAGTAGTCAATATATCTGCATTTATCTAAAATAGAATATCCATCTACCTCTACACTATATAATTAATTAATAAATTCCAGTTTCTGTACTGAGATTGAACAGGAAATAAAAAGGTCTTTTGATTAACATATTAACAATTTACCTTTGCATTTTTGTGGTTTTTGTAATATAGTTTTTGAATTGGAAGAGTTATTGACTGAATAGATGGATAGATAGATGAATGAATAGATAAATGCATTACAAATGCTCTGTTTTGGACATAACTAACAGACACCAATATTTGCCACATCTACATTAATTTTTCCCATTAAGCTGCTCATTTCTATATAAAAGTGATTTCTGATGATGGTAAAAGCAGAAAAAACAATTAAGAATGACAAAAAATATTCCTCACAAACTGTTATTTTCTGGTTACCCATTCTTATTTCTCATTTTTCTTTGGCATGTTATTTTCTTTTGCAAATAATTTTTTTTTACAGATAAATTGGCAAAATCCAAGGAATTTTCCCACGTTGCAGGAGAATATATGTTAGCTGAGAATCTTCTTTGAACTGGCGTATTAGCAAGGCAAAGGAAATCAGTGTGTACAATGGAGAGGAACCTTCAATAAAGGTTTCTTTGTATTATAACCTATAGGGCAGACAAACAGAAGAAGTTGAAGGGGAAATATTTATATGTGATTAACTTGAGTCCATTTCACACCAAATTATGGAATATAGCAAATGTAGCATAGATCTTATTTACCTGAAGGAGTTACAGACTTCAATCTGTTGCTCTAATTTTAATCTTGAACAAAAAGTACTATTTTTCTCTAAATTTAATTTTTTATACAAGAATGAGCTTATATAAATACATATCCTTCTTATATATCTGTTCTGGTGAATTGTTTCCTGATTTTTATCCAGAATATATGTTGACAATAGTAACAATATAACTTCCCTCGAGTCTTGGATTAGATATTTCCTAATTTATGCACTGTATAGGAAGACAGTATACTTCCATTTGATGATGCTCTCCTTGAATATCCCTCAGTTTCACCCCTAGATTTTAAAAAAGTTCTCAATAGGAAATAGTAAAGCACCTAGTAAAAATGTAATCTTATCAGAATGCTTAAAATTAATAATGGCTTATGTCTCCAGTAAAGGAGAATACTTATAACTCAGGGTTGAAATGAGGCTTCTGGGGCTCTCTGAACTTGGTTGTTTGGTTGCAGGTTTCCTTACCCAAACTAGGTAATATCACCAGTACTAGTATCTAGTTTGAGTAATGAAACATCTGCAAGAAAGCAGCCAAGGTTAGAATCTTCTCTATCCCTAAAGATTGACTACATCATCCCAATCTTCAAAATTATTTCTTTCATGGCTCTGAATAAAAGATACCATATTTTCCGGCGTATAAGATGACTTTTTAACCCATGAAAATCATCTCAAAAGTTGGGGGGTCGTCTTATACGCCCAGTCATCTTATATGCCAGAAAATCAGCGAGCCCAGGAAGGCACGCCCTCCCCTCTCACTGTGGAGGAAGCAGGGCAGGCTGGCATCTGGTGGGAGCCGGCAGGGCAGTCCTGCGCACAAGCACGCTCCCCGGCTGTTAAGGAGCACTCCTTAGCAGCCGGGGAGTCACACGTGTGCAGGACTGCCCTGCCAGCTCCCGCCCGATGCTCTTCCCTCTTGAGGCAGCATCCCCGAGGACTCCTTAGGAGCCGGGGAGCGATGCTGCCTCAAGAGGGAAGAGCGTCGGGTGGGAGCCGGCAGGGCAGTCCTGCACACGCGTGCACTCCCCGGCTGCTAAGGAGCGCTCCTTAACAGCCGGGGAGCACACGCGTGCGCAGGACTGCCCTGCCGGCTCCCGCCAGACACCAGCCTGCCCTGCTTCCTCCACAGTGAGAGGGGAGAGCGTGCCTTCCCGGGCTCACTGATTTTCCGGCGTATAAGACGAAAAATCTTGAAAATCATCTCAAAAGTTGGGGGGTCGTCTTATATGCCCAGTCGTCTTATACTCCGGAAAATACGGTAGATCATCTGGTGTCCCACTTTCCATCTCCATTCTGTTGTATTTACATTTAAAGATTGAAGTTAGAATAACCAATAGCTATTCCCTTTGGGACTGTCTGTACTCACAAGATAATTATAGCTCTGTTATATAGAAGTTTGTGATATATTGAGATCTGCGGTATATTGAGATGGAGATAATATGACCTGTTGCCTGATCTTCAATTATTTGTTTTTTCCTTCCTTTTTGTCCCATTTTGGCAGTTAGCAATTTTTATGTTTGTTGATGTTTAATAAATAAGCCTCAATATATATGTCTTGGTTAGTTGAATAATGAGTAATCTGTAGCTTGCTCTGATCTGGATATAGGAATTTACTGCTTGCATTTTGGGTGCCAATAAACTGGAAATGACCACAGTAATTTTCCAACAATTAACATATAATTGCTTTTGCTTTACTTGATAAAAATATTTTCATCACTAGGCAAACAATCAAATTAAAAATATAATAATATTTATTTCCTTAAAATGTATTTAACAACAATAAAATCCGCAGCAGAAAAGTAATCTTTCATGAAGCTGAGATAGACCATTAATAAATATTCATGAAGTATTGGGTACTCATCTATCTGGAAAAATCACTTAATAATCCAGTACTACATTCATTCCTATTTCATTTTTAGGTAGTGAGGATTACATGAAAGTTCTGTCAAATGGATTGGAATCAAAATATACAGTGGAGTTAGTCTGATCTACAGTTTATTATTGTCAGAAAAAATCCATATATTATTTTTCCCCAGCATTTCGGAACTTAATGATATTTTGATAAATTCATATTGGTACACAGTAATATAAATATTAATAAACTGGTCACAATTACTGGATTGAAGATAGATTCTGAGAATCTGTTTTACAATTTTTCTTATTCCTACTGATTGTAGTCAATCCTTTCATTCATGCCAATTTTGCATGAATGGAGCTGCTGTTGGAAAAATCTCCTGCCTGATGCTTGAAATAGAACTCTTTCCAGCCAATCGGTGATCGTTGGCAGGAACAATTCTATTTCAGAGGAAAGGTTTAAATTCTTTGATAAAGTCTACAAAGGCATAAAAAAAGATTGCTAACCCACGAGCAGATCCATAAGGAAGCAAAATTTAATCTGCCTGTTGAAATCCAGATTTCATCAGACACTCTGACAAATTGATATGCCAGATTAGTGATCTGTGCTTGGAACTATTTAATGTTCTACCCAAAGGTCTTGCAAATATCCCGTGGAATGTACAAGCAAAAAACCCATCTCATTAATTAGTTATTTAACAACTATAAGATCCCACAGCAGAAAAGTAAGCTTTCATGAAGCTGATAGACCTTTAATAAATATTCACAATATTTTTGGAATCAAAAGGTAATTGTAGATCCCTTTCAAAATATTGTACGAATAGATGTAGCTACTGTGGATATAAACATGAGCTAAGAAACAAATATTTTTTTTTAACAAACTGATGAGTATGGAATCAGAAAATAAATGATTAGTGTTTTTATATAAGGCTTCATATTTCAGTAATTTAGAAAGAGCAAATGTATACATTTCATTTTATCAACAAGTATTTTGGGGCACTTATCAAAACAAATCTTGTCAGCTGACATTTGTTTGGAAATACTACATAGACAGTAGAAGATAAGCTGGGGAAAAATCACACCAATTAAAAACTGCATATTTCTGAACATTAAAAACTATTGCAATTGTCTGAATACACTGTAATTATATAGACAACTACGTGCTTTTACGTACAGTCTAATACATAGCATACTGATATAACTTTGCCCACTTTGCAAATTAAAATTATTTAAAAAGCGTTGTTGATAAAATATATCTACAATATCCAATAAAAGATGATCAGTATAATGAATATATTGCTAATAATTTGTTTAATGAAATAGCATGTGCAAAAACCTAAACTGACCTCATGAGGACAAATGATCCTTTTGGGACGAGGTGCTTCTTGTTGTAACTGATATACTGTTGAACATAAAAGTGCAATCATAGTTAGAAGATTGCAAGGAATACCAGCATATATTTCCACATATTTAAGGAAAATACTTTGAACGAAATTGAAATAAAATGAGAATGGCTGTAAATGGAGATTTTACACGAGCTTATTTCAAACGTATGTGTAAAATAGGGCTAATAAAACTGGGCTGCAGAAATCTGAATGACATGTAAAGGTCAGCAAAGAGATACAGAGGATTCTAATCTTTGCATTTACAAGTCAGACAAATGGACAGGCACTTCAGGTGTGGCATCCAACTGGGTGACTTTCCTAGGAAGAAAGTAACGGCAAATCACTTCTGCAAATGGTGCCTGGAAAACTGCATGGAATTGTCAATATAGTTGCCAGGAGTCAAGACTGTCTCAGAGACAGAAAAATAAGTAAAAAAAAATTAGCAAGTTAGGTTTGTAATAATATACTTAATGAAAACAACATTGCCTATTTATTTTATTTATTTTTATTTTAATTCCATTTATATCCCGCCCTTCTCCGAAGACTCAGGGCGGCTTACAAGCTTAGCAGTAGCCTTCATTCTATGTATATGCCTGCTTATTAGGGCTTTCACACACACCCCAAGCGGCATTATTACAAAGTCAGCTTAACAATCTGGGTCCTCATTTTACCTACCTTGGAAGGATGGAAGGCTGAGTCAACCTTGAGCCTGGTGGGATGCGAACCTGCACTAATTGCAGGCAGCTGGTGTGGGGTGAACTAGGCAGAATTTCTATATCGGCTTCATGCTTGACTTAACTTTTAGCTTCCTTTCCCTCTCTCTCCCAGAATTATTTTCCATTTGAGCTCTAATGATCCTATGTCAGTAAATGAGCTGGTCAGCAATAATTCAAGTAAATTAAATACATTAGAACATTACCTCGGTCAGCAAAAAAAAGCATTGTGCAACTGCATTGTGCAACTTGTGGGTATTCAGGGAGTAAATAAGTGAGAAAAGTGTAGCTTTTTATAACACAGTCAAACTGTAATCATTTGGTTGATTAAAAACCCTCCTCTTTTTTATGATTTCCTTTTGCTGTTGCTGGAAGGTAAATTCATATTTGCATAGGGATCAATATTTACTGAAGATCTTTGCTGAATATCCCAGTTATTTGACAAAGCTCTATTAGAATATTAGAAAAGTCAAACAATAATTGATTTTGCTCTATCAAAATTTTCTCTTGTATCCATTATAACTTTGAATACATTTGCTTTAAGTTCCATAGCACTTAGCTCCTACAGAATGTGACTGCTAGAGAAGCTATTCACAATTTAAAAATCATGAGCCATGTTTCTTTTGAATTTTTGGGCTGAGGATACACAAACAAGAGTTCTTTGGGTAAAATCTCAGAAAGAAGTTTAGTACATCATGTTTTTGCATACAATAACTAATAACACTATTTCAAAATGAGACAATAGTAATTAAGCTATCTGTACCTGTATTAGTGATTTCAAACACAATAAAGAGAATTTTTTTTGCCTTTCCCCCCAATAATATAAGGTGTGACGTAAGATAGCTAGGTTGAACTGTCAAATTGGAGACTAAACCAGTCCAGATAATTTCTCCATATTAACATTTCATGTCTGTAATGTTGCTGTGTTTATGAAATAATATTTAGAATTCTCCTTTTCTGCTGCATTGAAAATCCTTCCAATCCTCATTTTCAATTATTTAATACCATAGTTATTTTGATATTGGAAACATACATGCCACATGTATAGTTTAAGAAAACAGAATTGGATGTAGAAATCCAAAACCATGTAAAAAAATAATTTCATCCATCATTGACATCACTGACATCATTGCTCCATAAACTGTGGCCCTTGGCATTCATAAATATGTTAGATCTGGCCTCTTCAAATGATCACACATTTTGTCCAAAAACAGAAAAAGATCAATAGATGTGATTAAGTTGCCAAGGCAGGGACAAAGATAGATGACACAACTATCTAAACATTGTGCACAACAAGCAATCAGAAACTCATACCTTATTAGGCCTGGAGAAAGATAACAATTCTATTCTATTCGATAAAAGACTGGGTTGTAGCTAATCTTCTTTTGTGGTTAAGACATCTTACATCTGATATAGCAACTTATTATACATTCAAGTTTTGCTTATGACTATTTCTCTGGAAGCTCTTGACTTCTGCTTGATTTCTAGAGATAGAGATTTATTGCTAGGTCCTAGAAAAAGCTGTGACAGAGGTTTGGATAACAATAAAAATGATCAAATCCAGCAACCCATGTAATAGATACAAACAGTGGCTATCATCTGGAAATCCTATCTATCTATTCTTCAGATTCTATTCTTTAAATGCATCCACCTTAAATATAGGCTGTTCTTCAGTACGAAAAGATATAACTGACATTTTACTCAATACGCCCTTGGAAATCTGTGAGACAGTTTCCAGGAAACAAAAGCTGCATTCAAATCAATGCTATCTGTCATGAATAAATGGCCTGAAAACTAAAAGTTGAGGAAAAACCATTTACCTCTGTAAAAAAATATCTATTAGAAGCTACTATCTTCCTTATTAGCCTTCAGGTTGCAACTCTGAGAATTCTCTAAAGAATTGCAGCTCTGTATTTGATTACAGAGAGCTAACATTCTATACCAGGAAATCTTTTACATATACTACAGATCCAGCCATTAATCTCTCCAAACCATTGTTTAGTTTAATTTATAATCTTTCTCTGATTCAAGTTTTAAAACATTTGACTTTAGATCTTTCAATTCTTGTTTTTTTCTACTTCTTCTCTAGGCTCTTTTCATATGTTATATCTCCAAATTACATTTGGTGTTGATATCTGCAACATTTCCAAATTAATTTTATTCCCTCTTCCCATTGTCATTTTCTAGAGTCTGAATACTCACAGTATGATTTCCATATTGGTGGTTGATATTCTTCAGCATCTAGAATAGTAATAAAATAAATGTTAATTAATCAAGCAATCCAGTGAAAATATCAAAAGTACTGCCTTTCCTGCAGAATGATTTTAATTCTTACACATGATACTATTTTACTCATGTTGCCTCTTTATATTCAGGAATAATCTTTTAAAATTCTACAAAGTAATAAAATATATGTCCAACAGATATTTACATGGCTTTATTAAGGATTAAAACTGGCACTGAATGGTTATTTTCTCATCAAATATCTCAGTTGTTGTCATATCAGACCACTACAACTTTATGGTATTAATATAATAATTAATACTTTGTGACATAAGTAGAGTTTGGTCAATAATGGTAAAAGTGAAAAACTTTAGTACAGGACAGGACAAATAAAGATGGACCAGAGTTACCCATGTTTTCGGTCCTTTGCCAAAATCAGATAATGGTCAGTGTTAGACTCTTCTTTATTTGCAGAACAAAAAACAGGCAATGTAGTACCAGCAATCTCTTTGATAGATGTCGTAGAAATGTCATTCTAGCCATGCCATCCTCAAATGGTACACATCAGATAAATTATCAATGATTAATGACAAAGTAGGCTACATTTTGTGATATGAAATAGTATTTTTACCACTCCACTTTCACACATCTTGCTACCGTATTTTCCGGCGTATAAGACTGGGCGTATAAGACGACCCCCTACATTTCCTGTTAAATTATAGGGTTTGGGCTATACTCGCCGTATAAGACTACCCCTCTTCCAACGCACACCAAATAAAAATTAAAAAACATCACATTTGATTTTAATATGGTAATTTTAATTCAAATGCTTATGACATGCAGGTGCTTAGTAGGAAAACTGTCACTTATAAACATAAGGCTGTTTGTCATCAAACATGTAAACATAAAACAGTGCAAGTGGATTAAACTATAATAATAATAATAATAATAATAATAATAATAATAATAATAATAATAATAATAATAATGAGAAGAAGAAGAAGAAGAAGAAGAAGAAGAAGAAGAAGAAGAAGAAGAAGAAGAAGAAGAAGAAGAAGAAGAAGTAGTTGTTGGAGGGGACCTTGGAGGTCATCTAGTCCAACCCCCTGCTCAGGCAGGAAACCCTATACCATTTCAGACAAATGGCTGTCCAGTCTCTTCTTAAAAACTTCCAGTGTTGGAGCATTCACCACTTCTGGAGGCAGGTTGTTCCACTGGTTAATTGTTCTAACTGTCAGGAAGTTTCTCCTTAGTTCTAGGTTGCTTCTCTCCTTGATTAGTTTCCATCCATTACTTCTTGTCCTGCTTTCAGGTGCTTTGGAGAATAGCTTGACTCCCTCTTCTTTGTGGCAGCCCCTGATTCCAGCAACCATTCCCTATTTTCCTAATTCACTTTTTCACTTTTCCTAATTCACTCTAAAGCTTTCCCTGCGCAGAGCCTTAAGTAACACAAGCTGCCTGCAATTAGTGCAGGTTCACATCCCACCAGGCTCAAGGTTGACTCAGCTTTCCATCCTTCCAAGGTAGGTACCTTAGGGAACACCTGCTGCCGGCATCAACTTCCCTTCGCCCTGTGCGTTCCCACAGAGAGGGCCTCCTCAGGGTGCCACCGATCAGAGAATGTCGATTGGTGGCCCCCAGGGGGAGATCCTTCTCTGTGGGCGCCCTGGAGCTATGGAATCAGTTACCGGTTGAGCTCCGGATGGCGCCCGAGTGGACAGCTAGTTGTCTATATGTTCTTCGCCCATGAACTAGCAGATGTTCCTGCTAGGAAAATTTATTTATGTTGTCTTTTATCTGACTAATACCAAGAACACCATGCAGGGAGTGAAATATTTTTTAAAAACTCACAGGCTCTGGCAAAATAATGATTATGTCATAATGCATTAGATTATCCATTTTACGCAAGTTTAAATGAGTCAGCAGCGCTATGGATGTATATTTTAGTTGTCATATGTTTCATGTCTGTATCAATGAACATAATAAAGTTTGTCATTGCTGCAAAGAGGGGATTTAATTCACCAGCAATTATGCTACTGGTAAAAGGACATAACTATAACTGCTGTGTTTTCCAATACTTTTGTTGGCTTATTGAGTTTGAATGACTCCTTCAGTCAATATTCTGCTATCAAACTGGTCCCTTGACTCTTATTTCAACTATGCAACCATCAGAATAGTGGAGTTGAATGGGAGTTGAAGGATCATGAATAAAGGCGAATATATGGGTCCTAGGATAATGTTGGAATAATAATCCAATCTGGGTTGATTATCAGGACCAGAGTGTCAACACTGCTAACATTGGATGTTCCTGCTTTGACAACAGATGGAAATGCAGCCATTTTACTCTTTTGCTTTTAGAATTAGTTGATGCTGGGAGGGGGAATAGGGATTAGAGTCCAGCTAGTCATAACAATAATAACTCAGCCATGGGAACCCAAGGACATTGGGCCCAGAGCTAATAGTGTTTTGGCAGGCTGGAGAGCTGGGGAGAAAGCCCACATTTCAAGCTAATTGATGTGATTTATGACTTTTTATTGGAGGAGGGAATTGTACTTTGTTACTTTGCATCCAGGGGAGGGGAATTTAGTTTTTGGTTTCAACTATGTAGTGCTGATACTTTGTTTCTCGAATAAAAGATTCTTTAGGGTAAACAATGCCTCGAAGTTCTTTTGAAGAGTTTCATCCGTCAGAACCATGACACAGAGTTTTAATCTTCTGAGCTTTCAGACTTGTGCTAGAGCCCATCCTCAGGGAACTTCTCTCGCACCAGAATGTGTTGAAGTATAATTTCTGATGACTATTCTAGGCTTGCTTTCAGCAGTGAGAAAGACAGGATAAGTAAAATTTCACCTGCAGCAAAGTTATTTAATAGCAACAAAATCAAGCTACGTAGCCCTGAAGAAAAGATGAAGACCAAACCTCTGGATCAGAGGCAGGAAACACTCAGGCTTGGAGAAGGAAGCTCCCTCCCATGGAAGGAAGCAATAATTTTGTCTCCCATTGTCCTAGAGGAGAAGTCCCCCCAATCATAACTCAAAATCCTAATGATGTTTAATCCTTGTCATTGTTATAAAAAGTGTGACCTGTTTTACTGTTTAAGAAAGAAATTATTGTCCAACTATTTGCTAAGGAAATTCTGCTTTGAAAATGCAGAGGAACCTTGAGCCATCTGCCTTGCATTCCCAGGAGATTTAGCAGTTTAGGAAATGCAATAAATAACAATTGCCATAGTCACAATGGCAAGTGATCTTGGAACTATATCCAACTCTGCCTTTAACGGGAAAATTGTTGGTATGTATAGATTCTCTTCTATTTTTGAAAGTTCTTTACATTTAGTAATTTTATCTTAAAATTATAAGCATTTCCTTAGCTAGAAATATACCATTTTCCTGCTATGTGCTAATTGCCAAGCATATCCAAACAAAGTCATATTAAATATATTGAATCACTTTACAATCAGTTTAGTTTTACTCAAGGGTTTCAAGAGCTCTTCTAATAGAAGAAAAAAAAAATTGGGTTCAAGCTTTACTATTTGGAAATCAAATCTACCTTTCTATAAATGTGAATTTACTAAAGACCAAGTACAGGAGATCTATCTGCAAGTTGACAACCATTAAATTAATTAACTTAATCTTGTAAATATTTGGATATTTTTTGTCAGCCTATTTTATTTATTTATTTATTTAAAGTCGATGGGGAAGCCAGATTTACTTAACAACTGTGTTACTAACTTGACAACTGTGGCAAGAAAGGTCATAAAATGTGGAAAAATGTGAAACAGCATTTTATTTATTTATTTAATTAATTAAAGTCAATGGGGAAGCCAGATTTACTTAACAACTGTGTTACTAACTTAACAACTGTGGCAAGAAAGGTCATAAAATGGGGAAAAATGTGAAACAGCAACAGAATTTTTGGACTCAATTAAGTAGAGGACTAACTCTACTTAATTATATCTACGTTGTGTACTATAGCAGGGGTGTCAAACTCAATTTCATTGAGGGCCGCATCAGCATTGCGGTTGCCCTCAAGGGGCCGGGTGGGTGTGGCCTACTGGGTGGGCGTGGCTAGAGTGCGTATGGCCTACTGGGTGGGCATGGCCAGCTCTACATCGTTCACATCAAGGGTGCCTATGAGGGCCTGGGCAGGAGTGGGACAGATCTGAGGGTCTCTGGCAGAAGGAGGGTCTCTGGGCAAGGGCCACAGCAGTGGGGGCCGTTCCCTCACTGTTTCCAGGATGGCTTCGTGGGCCACATGAAACCACTTCACGGGCCGGATCCGGCCCCCGGGCCTTGTGTTTGACATGTCTGTACTATAGGAATAGAATAAGCTAATCTCAGTCTAAATGAGCAGATTAAAAAAAGTAGTGATGTCCATGTGGGCATCAGAATATCTAATAAATAGTAAGTTGACTTTCTTAAAAAGAAATGAGGACAAATTTGGGTGCCAACAATAAAAGCTTTAAAATCATTTAATAAAGAAAAATTATTATGTTTTTACTTACTGAGAAAGCTTTTGACCTGTTTGAAACTAAGTAATTACTTACTAAGGACAAAAAAAAAGATACAGAAACCCAATGAATTCTATGCATCTGTTCTCAGTGCTGAAGGTATAGCAAAGAAACTCTTTATCAAACTTTTTTCCCCAAGAAGGAAATCATATGAACTAAATAAAAAGGGAAAAGTCATGAAATTATATGTCTCACCGATAAATTAAAAGTAATCCAAACATTTATTAAAGCATGATTTAACTGAGGGTTCTCAGGGATTCTTAAAATAGCTTGCTGATATTTTAATAAGAACATATTCATTTGCTATCCTATCCCATCAAATCAAACTACAGTAATCAAACGACTGATTTTTTTTTTCTGAGCATGCCCAAGATGGCGGACGTGCTCGGCTGAGCTCCGTGCGGAGCTCCGGCAATGTGGCGACCTTTGGGAGCCTCACAGGATTTTCCCCTGTGATGAACATGGGATGGGGACGAGGTGAGCTTCTGGACCATCATCTTTTGGCCCCATGAACGCCCCGCGAGCCCCGGACTCTCCGAGGTTTTCCATCTGAGCCCGGAAGAGTTGCTGGAGGCCCTGGAGGACGCGGAGGAGCTGAGTAGTTCCCCGTGCCGCACGACCAGCTGTTTTTCGGACCGCGGGGGATCGGCGGACTCGGCAAATCTTAGCGGAGGCGGCTGGAGTGCCGGGAAGACCTAGATATTTTTCGGAGCTCTGCTCTATGAGGCGCCGACCAGTGAATGTGATGCCGGGGGAGTTTGAGAATTTTAAGAGCCTGGCTAAGAACTCGTTGGAGCCGGGCGGAGGATTTTGGAGGCCTGCGCTCCGCCGACCAGCTGATTGTCGGCCCCTGATGGACCAGCTGATTGTCGGCCAGCTGATTGTCAGCCCCTGCTGGAGTCTGCGGATCCTGGTGGTGTTCTGAAGCCTGCGGAGCCCGGGACAACTTTCTAGAGCTTGGTGGTGTTCCGGAGCGCCTTTCAGCTGCTTGGGAGAGCCGCGTGTTGACTGACTAACTATGAATCGCGGCTCGGAGCAGCGTTGGCGTAGAAGTGTTCAGGTGGAGGAGATATTGCCTGGCTGGTGTCTGAGATGGCTGGCGGCGAGGAGAGTGGAGTACCGCGGCCTCTCTGGTATGGTGACCTGGCCTGGTGGGGGAATGAGGACGCTGATGCCTCGGACGCTAATGAGACATAATCTTAACCTCGGCGCCGCTAGAAACTGACTAGACCATGTTTTGTGGTTCGGTTGAACTACCATGGTCTTGGTTTCCCTTCCTGGCCGACTATTATCTGGTCCTCTTACAATACGACTTTGAACTGTAACCGGAGTTCTCCTACCATTCTGTATCTCTACAGGCTTATCAGCCCTGATGTATTTCGCTGACTCCCTTGCTCTAATTTCCTCTTCTCTCCTCCCCTCCCCTATAATTTTGGAAGGTCCGGGGTACAACCACTGTGGGAGAGTGGTTAAGTTTTTACATCTGCTGCCTCCCAGAGGTGAGAGCTCTGGGGGGTATTGCTCCCCCGGTTTGTATGTACCAGGTTGCCCCCCGGCTTTGACCGCCGTGAGAGGGCGGGATTCGATCTGTTCCGGTATTTCCCAGCTCTAGTGGCAGTGGAGCTGGGCTGGCTCTCTGGTCATTTGCCTTCGATTTATTTATTTTGAGATCCTCCCATGTTGACCTGGTCTGCCTTGCTGTTTTTTTGTCGGACTTGTTAAGATCATGCGTCTGACTTATTCCAGCACGACCTTATACGCTCTCAGGGGGGCCCCCCATCCTGGGAGCGACCCGCCTTACTTTTTACACCTCCTCTTGATGAAGGGCCCGAGTGTTGGGACCCTGAGAGATGGCTGGGCATGGGTAGGGGCCACCGATATAAGCCAAATAGGAGGCCCCTGGTTAGTTTTTTGGTTAAATTTTTTAGGAGGTTAGGGAGGGGGTGGGAACTTCTTTTGGTTGTTCGGATACGGGGGGGCAGTCCAGCAACCACTGTTCAGGCCAGGGCCGGGATTGATCGCGGAGGGGAGGAGCGGGGATCGGTCGCCCCCGGGGCTCCAGGGCAAGTCGTGGGAATGCCTATTCCCACGACGTTAGGGAATGGCAGCGGGTGCAGGAACAGAGGGCCGTATCGATCTCAGGGAAGGCCTCTCCGCTACTTGCAAGCGGTGAGGCGTTCCGACCCTCTTGTTCTACCCCGAGGTCCCGGGAGTGAGGATGTGCAGCCGCCTGAGCTCCGGCTGGTGTACCTGAATGCCAGGTCTGTCGTTAATAAAGCTCCTCTCATCCGTGACTTGGTTGAGGGTGAGCAGGCGGACCTGGCTTGCATCACGGAGACTTGGTTGGGCCCAGAGGGCGGTATTCCTCTGGCTGATCTTTGCCCACCAGGTTTCCGGGTGCTACACCAGCCTCGGGCTCAGGGTAGGGGTGGGGGAGTGGCTGTTGTTATGAGGGAGACCTTAGCTCCGCGGGAGGCCACCGTTCCGCAGATAGTCGGGTGTGAGTCTCTCTTCTTGAGATGAGGCCCTGGTGTGCAGTTGGGCTTGCTGCTGGTGTACCTTTCGCCTAGTCACGCAGCAGCAGCCCTGCCTGAGCTTCTCGATGTCCTCTCTGGGTTGGTGGTTGAGTTCCCGAAACTTATAGTTTTGGGGGACTTCAATCTACCATCTCTGGGAGGATCATCTGAGTTGGCTCGGGAGTTCATGGCTTCCATGACGGCCATGGACCTGACACAAGTAATTTCAGGACCGACTCATGAGGGAGGCCACATCCTTGACCTAGTTTTCTTATCTGGTCGGTGGTTAGATGATCTTGGTGGGGGCTCTCCAATTATTATGCCCCTGTCATGGACCAATCATCATCTCCTGCGGCTGGTCTTCCGTTTTGCCACCCCCCGCCGTGGGTGTATGGAACCAGTTAGATGGTACCGCCCCAGACGCTTAATGGATTCCGCGAGATTCCAGGCAGCGCTGGGGTCCCCACCTGCCTCCCCCACTCACAGCTCGGCAGATGCCTTAGTGGAAGCTTGGGAAAGGGCAGCCACTGAGGCTCTTGACCGAGTTGTACCCTTGCGGCCCCTGACCCGATGCAGATCCCGTCGAGCTCCATGGTTCTCCGCGGAGCTCCGGGAGATGAAGCGCCGGAGACGGGGCCTAGAGAGCGGTTGGAGGTCCAGCCGATCTGAATCCGACCGATTGCGACTAAGAACCCATATTAGGTCTTATCTCGCTGCGATAAGGGTGGCGAGGTCTAATCACTTCGCTACCCTTATCACGTCCGCAGATAATCGCCCGGCCGCTCTGTTTAGGGTGACTCGCTCCCTCCTTAATCAGGAGGTGAGGGAGGAACCCTTGCAGGGTCGTGCCGAGGAGTTTAACAATTATCTGTCGGACAAAATCACTCGGATTCGGACCGGTCTGGACTCTGACTGGGCAGAGTCTGGCGATCAGGACGCGGGTGGTCTTGTCGATATAACTTGGGAGGAGTTTGATTCTGTAACTCCGGAGGAAGTGGACAGGATTATGGGGAGACTGAGCTCCACCACATGTTTATTGGACCCGTGCCCTTCCTGGCTGGTTTATGCAGCCCGGGAGAGGACACGCAGCTGGTTCCAGGCAGTTATATCAGCTTCTTTGAGTGAGGGTAGCTTCCCTGCCGTCTTGAAAGAGGCGGTGGTGAGGCCCCTCCTCAAGAAGCCTGCCTTGGACCCAGCTGTATTGAACAACTTTCGTCCGGTCTCCAACCTTCGCTTTCTTGCGAAGGTTGTTGAGAGTGTGGTGGCGCATCAGCTCCCTTTGGTCCTGGATGAAGCGGATTATCTAGACCCGTACCAATCGGGTTTCAGGCCTGGGCACAGCACGGAGACGGCATTGGTCGTGCTGGTGAATGATCTCTGGAGGGCTCGGGACAGGGGTCATTCCTCTGTTCTAGTCCTATTAGACCTCTCAGCGGCTTTCGATACCATCGACCATGGTATCCTGCTGCGGCGTCTCAGGGGATTGGGAGTGGGAGGCACGGTTTTACAGTGGTTCTCCTCCTATCTCCAGGGACGCTCGCAGTCGGTGTTGACAGGAGGGCAGAGGTCGACCGCGAGGTCTCTCGTTTGTGGAGTTCCTCAGGGGTCGGTCCTCTCGCCTCTCCTGTTCAACATCTATATGAAACCGCTGGGTGAGATCATTCGTGGCTTTGGAGTTGGGTATCATCAGTACGCTGATGATACCCAGCTTTTTCTTTCTACCCCAAACCACCCCAGTGATGCCCTCAACGTGATGTCCCGTTGCCTGGAGGCGGTTCGGGTCTGGATGGGGAGGAACAGACTTCAACTCAACCCCGACAAGACCGAGTGGCTTTGCATACCTTTATCCCGGGTCTATTCGGATATTCCATCTCTTTCTATGGGGGGTGAATTATTACCCCCCGTAGATAGGGCTCGCAACTTGGGAGTCCTCCTAGATTCACGGCTTACCTTGGAAGATCACATGGCACCCTGAGGAGGCCCTCTCTGTGGGAGCGCACTGGACGGAGGGAAGTTGACGCCGGCCGCAGGTGTTGCCGTAGGTAATCCGGATCCATGACATGAAGGACTTTGTAAGTCATCACTAACACCTTGAACCTCACCCGGAGAGCAACCGGTAGCCAATGCAGCTCGCGGAGCAAAGGTGTAACATGGGAGTATCGGGAAACTCCCAAGACAACTCGCGCGGCTGCATTCTGCACCAGTTGGAGTCTCCGGGTGGATCTCAAGGGCAGCCCCATGTAGAGAGCATTACAGTAGTCTAGACGAGAGGTCACGAGCGCATGAGTGACTGTGCGCAAGGCATCCCGGTCTAGATAGGGCTGCAACTGGCGCACCAGGCGAACCTGGGCAAAGGCCCCCCTAGTCACAGCTCCAATATGCTCTTCCAAAGAGAGCTGTGACGCAACAAGGACCCCCAAGTTGCGAGCCCTATCTACGGGGCGTAATAGCTCACCCCCCATGGCCAAAGATGGAATAATCGGAATTTCACGGGATGCCGGCACGAACAGCCACTCAGTCTTGTCAGGGTTGAGTCAAAACCTGTTCCTCCCCATCCAGACCCGGACCGCCTCCAGGCAACGGGACATCACGTTGAGGGCATCACTGGGGTGGTTTGGGGTCGAAATAAAAAGCTGGGTATCATCAGCATATTGGTGACACCCAACTCCAAAACCACGAATGATCTCACCCAGCAGCTTCATATAGATGTTGAACAGGAGAGGCGAGAGAACCGATCCCTGAGGAACTCCACAAATGAGAGGTCTCAAGGTCGATCTCTGCCCCACTGCCAACACCGACTGCGAACGTCCCAGAAGGTAAGAGGAGAACCACCGGAGAACTGTGCCTCCCACTCCTAACCCCCTGAGACGTCGCAGCAGGATACCATGGTCGATGGTATCAAAAGCCGCTGAGAGGTCTAAAAAAACTAGGACAGAGGAGCAACCTCTGTCCCGAGCCCGCCAGAGATCATTCACCAGCGCGACCAATGCCATCTCCGTGCTGTACCCGGGCCTGAAACCCGATTGGTATGGGCCTAGATAATCAGCTTCATCCAAGAACAAAGGGAGCTGCTGTGCCACCACGCTCTCAACAACCTTTGCCAAAAAGCGAAGGTTAGAGACCGGACGAAATGAAATGGCAATAACTGATCAGGAAAAGATCTTGGAGTTATAGTAATTAGGTAAACAAGTTAAAAGGTAAATTTTATTTTAGCAACTGATAGCAAGGGATCTGAAAATAAAATTACAGTATAGGTCAGCTATGGTACTACCATCTATTATATTTATATATTTATATTATATTTCCCCTTGCTTACTTTTGCCCTGAGCTACAGAGCTTCATGATTGATAAATTCAAACCACTTGGATTTCTTGGTAGCCCTCAAGTAAGATCTCTGAATCCTGTCAAATCAATTGTTCAGCTCAATTTATAAGGTGGAGATATTTTGAATCTTTTACTCACGCTTCTGCCCTTACCAGGGATCAGGATTTTCTTCTGTAAGGACTGTAATTCCTTTTCTGTCATGCTACTTCATTTTTCCAAGATCTATTAGATATTCCACAACTTTTCCTTGTAGGAAAAGTTAACTACTAAAATTAAGGAAGCCCTGGAAATACTAAAGCAGCAAATAACAGCTGTAGCCAAGAAGTTCAGCAGGTATGAACCTTGAACTACATACTATAAGTAGAAATCTCCAATTTCAGTCAAATAAAAACTTTTCTAGCAATCCATCAGTGGAGAGAGACTTTAGTAAACCAATCTACACTTGGCAAAGAAGAAACAGTAGATTCTGGATGCAGCTATGGAAAAGATGGAAAAGAAAATCAAGATTCTGACAGCACCCGGTTAAGATGAATGCATGATTTTTGGTAGAAACAACTACAGTAGCCAGTGCTTTTTTTGTAAAAGAAAAAGGTGCCGGAACTCACACATGTCAAACAACCCGCCTTGCCTACCCTACAAGGTTCCATCCAAAAAAGGTGCCGGAACTCCGTTCTGAGCGTTCTATGAGGAAAAAAGCCCTGACAGTAGCTATTGTACACCCTCTTGTTGCCAAACAGTTTAACAACATACAAAAAGGAGGTGAACTAACAGCTGGGAAAACCTACCTCATAATGAAAAATCCATTTTGTGTGCCACTGTAGGTGGTGAGATCAAAATGTCAATACTGATCTCTCTGTATGTGTATGTTTCTGTAAACTTCAAGGTTAAGATTTTTGTCTTTCTTAATGTGTATTGCACAGTCCAGAAAGCCAGCTGGGCTAGTGTGTCTCCCATTGTGGTCAATCTGTACATGGAAGAGGTAGAAACCAAAGCCCTAAACTCCTTCACAAGAATTCCACCCACTCACTGTTATAGGTATGTGGACAATATTCGGGTCAAGATTAAAAAATACAGGAAGTGGAAGCCTTCACCAAACACATCAACTCTATGGTCAGGTATATTAAGTTCATATAGGAAGATATTAAGGAATATAGCCTGGCTTTCCTAAACTGTGCAGGCCAGTACATTAAAAAAAGGACACAGCAGATAACAAGATATAGCAATGGCTAAGAGCAGGAAAATTAGAGAATGAGACAGTTTTAAAAAAAACATGAGAAAGTACTAACTAATTGTAGTTATACTCTTTTAAAGATGGCAATTTCAAAACTCAATTATCCAACTAAAATCTTATCCCCAGTAGATTTTATGTATCAATTAATCAATGGCAGGTTGATAAAAGAAGCATTGCTTCAGCTTCCCCTCCCCTATCCCCCCCTCAAATAAAAATCCTGCTTTGGGCCCTTGAAAACTATTTGTAAACTTTTGGTTTCAAAAGAAACATGCTTTTTGAAGTGTGTTTGTGTGAATGTGTATACCTCGTGTAAGAAAGTCCAGTTTTTTTATCATGTCTTTGAGCAGGGGGAAGCTACACATGAATTAGGAAATTTAAAAGGGAAGAAAATATAACCTAAACACTGATTCCTCAAAGGGCAGTAGGGCTTTGTACAAAGGTCCTAAACATATGTAAAATATGTTTAATGATTACCTATTTGTTTAAAAAACAGGATGAAAATGTAGTCTTGAAGTGAAAAGGAACCTTAAGTGATATGGGAGTGAACTCTGCTATTTCCTGACATCTTAAGTTTGGAATTGCAAATGTAAGAACAAAAGGACATAGTGTGTCCAACTTTTTAGAATTTCAAGATTTCTGTTAGGTTATTCAATTTCATTCTAAAATCATAAAACCTTATCATTAAATATTCAATGTTTCTGAAATAGAATTAAGCACTCTTACTATATTTTATAATTTTGAGCTAATGTTTTTAAAACTCTTGGTAACAGATTGTATAACGTATGGTTCTAGCCTGCATCTATAATTTAATTAACCTGCATTGCATTTATGTGCTTTCAAGTCAGTTTTTGACTCCTAATGATTGCCTGGACTACCCTGGAGTTTTCTTGGCAAGTTTTGCCCCTGCCTGTTTCCTAGGGTTACTGGTCCAGGTTTACTCAGGGGCCTAAGACAGAACTTAGGAGAAAAAGTATTTCTGTAGTCACATGACCAAAATTTGGATGCTTGGCAACTGGCATGTATTTATAATCTTTGCAGTATCCTGGGGTCATGTGATCACCTTTTGCAACCTTCTGATAAGCAAAATCAACGGGAAACAAATTCACTTCACAAATTCACTTCACAAAAGCCTTGGTGGAGCAGTGGGCTAATGCCTCCTTAAGTAACACCAGCTGCCTGCAATTAGTGCAGGTTCGAGTCCCACCAGGCTCAAGGTTGACTCAGCCTTCCATCCTTCCGAGGTAGGTAAAATGAGGACCCAGATTGTTGGGGGCAATTAAGCTGACTTTGTAATAATGCCGCTTGGGGGGTGTGTGAAAGCCCTAATAAGCAGGCATATACATAGAATGAAGGCTACTGCTAAGCTTGTAAGCCGCCCTGAGTCTTTGGAGAAGGGCAGGATATAAATGGAATTAAAATAAATAAATAAAATAAATGTGACTAGAAGATCATAAACTGGGCAACCGCACTTAACAACTATTAAGTAACAGAAACTAATGACCAAAATTTTCATTTTGGCAATCAAGGACTACCTATAGTATTAATGATATATTTTTTTGTTATGCTCTGCTACTGATAGTAGATGCCTTAAAATTCTTCTATACTTTTGTTTCAGTATTAATCTGTATTTTCACTGTATTCCTAATTACACAGTTCTCACTTTATCTATTGTTTCCCTAATTCTAAACCACTAAATCAAAGATAACAAGAGGAGGGGCAGGGACTTCCGGTGGCTCCGCGGCGACGGAGGGAGCCTTCCCGGGCTGCCCGCGGCTCAGCTGGTGTTTTTTCGCCCGAAACAGCGCCGATCAGCTGTTCGGGCGAATCTGAAGCCCCCTCCTCGGGAGAAGAGGAGGGGGTGAGCCCCCAGGTGGGGGTTGAGTTCTCCGGGGCCGCCTGAGCTTGGAGCTTGGGCGGCTGAAGGATTGAACTCCCCCGTAGCCTGGGCTGCTCCCAGCTGGCTAGCGTCTCTGCTCCGGACTTCATGGAGCAGAGCCAGGCGTCTGCGACCATCCCTGCTTGAAGGAGAGACTATGAAAGGGAAAGAGCAGGCAGAGCAGTACAAGAGGGAAAGATGAAGAGATGAAGAAGATTTTATTTTACTCTCAAGCTTGATGGACTTTGCTTAAAACTTAAAGTGAAAGTGCGTCACAAATGTAAGTAAAAGATGGCGGCTAAACCTCCCCCTAGAACTTTTCGGAGTGCTGGAAATTCTCCGGTGCAACAACAATCATTGCTGCAGGCGTTGCATTCTCCTGATGTATTGACATCGAAGGATCTTGAAAAACATACCCAGTTAATTTTGGAGTCAATGGGTGTTAAATTTCTACAGATGGAGGAGAAATTGGAGAAATTGGAGCAGAGAATGGAAGAAAGGATGGAACAGAAACTTAGAGAAATGAAGGTAGACATTTTGTCCTCAGTGCAAAAAGTTGCTAAATGTGTGGAGGTGCTGGATGATCAAGTGCAAGATTTGATTCAAAAGAATGCTTTATTAGAAGCAAAAGTATTGGAAATTGAAGATTTAAAAGACAAAATTGACAGTGAACAGAGCTTGGCTCAATTTTACCAGATGCAGTTTGCTGTGAGAATTAGAGGCCTAAAAGAGAATATTAAGGAAGATTTAAAGCAGCTGGTTTCTGAGGCTTTTGAGGGAGTATTGAACCATCCAGCATCTGAATTAAAACAAGGTATGGACAAAGTGTTTCGTGTGAATTCGTGGATTGCTAAACAGAGAAAGTTGCCTAGAGATGTGGTGGTTTATTTTGTAAAAAGGGAAATTAGAGATGAAGTTATACAAGCTGCCTACGATACCAAAGTTGTGATTGCTGGTCAACAAGTTTTGGTTCTAAAAGAAATTCCTCCAAAGATTTTAAAGAGAAGGAAGGATTTTATATTTCTTGTGCAAGAGCTCAAGCAAAGAGATATAAGGTTCAGATGGGAGATCCCAGCTGGGTTGAGCTTCATGTATGATGGCAAAAGGTACTGTTTGAGTAATGTGAAGCAAGCGCATGATTTTTATAATAATGTCTTGAAAGTAACCCCATCAACACTTCTGGAAGCTGCAGAGGGATCTGGAGAAGGAGAACATCAAGAGGATGAAGATGCACAGATAGACGAGAAGGGTACAGGAGGAGTTCAAGCTGCAACTCTTTTGGATGATCTTAGAGAACAGAGGGTGACGCGTGCTGTCTTAAAACGCTCAAAAAAGGAAAAAAAATAAGACCAGTAGAAATCTATGGAACTTCCACAAAATATTTATAGTTAAGTGGTAGTTGTGTTTTTTTTAAAAAAAAAAAGTTTTGGGATGCTATGTATGGTAATAGATTTTTTTTTTTAATTTGGAATTAATGGACAACTTACTACAGAGGAAGAGGAAGAAAGTTTTGTGGGTTAATGTGGGTTAATTTGTGTAAGAACTATTTATTAATGTGCAAATGAGAATATGTTAAGGTAATAGTGAATTGTGGAAGAACATAGATGGGAATGATGCTAGTTTTCTTTTATTTTAGTTTTTTATATATATTTAGTATTATTAAGGATTGGTTTACTATATACAAGCTAGAGAGTGATGGATTTTAGAGTTTATAATTGTTAGTATATGATTGTTTATGATTGCCTTTTAGATATATACCTTGTATTTTGCTCTGGGAAGTCGGGGGGGGGGAGGGGGGAGGAGGGGAAGTGGAGGGGGGGAGGTAGGGGAGGGAGGAGGGGGAGGGGGAGGGGGGGAGATAGGGGGGAGGTAGGGAGGGGAGGAGGGAGGGGGAAGGGGGGTTTTTTAAAGGAAAATTGTATTTAAAATAAAAAAAAAATAATAAAAATAAAAAACAAGAGGAGGGGCAGGGGGAGGAGGAGGACCACAAGGAGAAGGAGGAAGAGGAAGAGGAGGAGGAGGAGGAGGAGGAGGAGGAAGAGGAGGAGGAGAAGAAGAAGAAGAAGAAGAAGAAGAAGAAGAAGAAGAAGAAGAAGAAGAAGAAGAAGAAGAAAAACGACAACAACAACAACAACAGCAGCAGCATTCTGCAGCATAGGAGCCATGCAGCCGAAATGTTCAATATACCAAATATTCAACAGAAAAGAAAGCAGCCATTCCGTGGCCAAAGTATTCCGGAACATTGCAAACTATTTCCTATTCTGAAAAAAAAAAATCTTCCCAGAAACTGCCATATTACCAGAACTATTGGGTCATCATGATTCAGACAAAAAAGGACCAGTCTAATGTTCCTGTAATAACAGGTTTGTCATATCCCTATACAGTAGGGTTAGGCTTTCATGCTAGGAAAGCAACACATAGACATACAGCATTACAGCTTCAATATTCTTTTTCGTGGTTGGAAATCCAGGGCCAGAATATCTTGACAGTTTTTTGAATTTTTTTTTCATTTTGTGTCCTCCTGTAACATTCTGAAAAGTACATATATTTTGAAGAAAAAAGAAAAAAAAACCTAACATTTAACAACTAGTGATAACATCCGGATCAAAGAGACACTTTCAAAAATACAGAAGAATGAAATGTAAATATTGTACATAATTAAAAAATGCTGTATGATATGTTTTCTTTCTTTCTTTATGGTATATTTTGTAGTATTAAATTATTAGGTGCCCAAGCATCTGGTTCACATCTCCTTCAATACTCTGTAGGTCTGACTACACAGAGAGTTAGAGACAAATGGCTGTGAAAGATCTCTGCAGCCCTCACAAGGAAGACTTATGTGTTCTCAGCATCTTTGATCTCTTCCTTCTATCACCAGAACAAAAGCAGAGCACATCTGTTAGTTTGTCTGTATATCTATCAGCTGTCACAGCCGATGCCATATAACATAAAATACAAACAAAAACAACAAATGTACCAGTATATGCTACTGGCAAAATGTCAGGAAATAATCAAATAGCAATATCAAAGAATACAATCTAAACATTTATTTGTGCACTGGGGTTATGAATGACCCAGCAGAACCTCAGGTGCTATTATAATGAGCAAAGACCACCTCTTCCCAAACAGGTGGTCAGGCCTGGGAGGAAGCATGCTAGGGTCCCTCTATGAAGGAATATCATAGGAGAAGAAGCTTTTCTGTTGTGGCACCTGCTCTTTGGGACATCATTACCCCCCTTTCCCCCCCCCCCCGCTCTGATTGGCACCAACCTGGCTGGCTTTGGGGAAGAAAAAAAATAGCTTTCCCACCAGGCTTAGGAATTATGTAATATAGTGCAAACTGGTGGCATTGAGTGTACTCTCCCACAAGTTAGTTTTTTATGGTTTTAAATGATTTCTATTGTTTTAATATTTTTAATGATTTTTGATATTATTTTAGAGGGCTATTTTTTGTACTGTTTGTGTTTTCTTAATTTTGCCTACCAGGCAAAAGCCACATGTATGGGATTGGAGGCTACAGAAAATTAACTAACTAAAGATAAAATGTCACCCACTATCCATACAGTATACATAGGCAAATAAAATTCAAAATTCATGACAGTCTCCTATGGAATAATAACTGAAGCTACAATATAAGCTTTATCAGTAAGACTTTAAGACTTTAAAATTTAACCAAATTTTGACAAAACTTTCAGAAATTATCAAATATTTTAATTCTTTACCAAAGATATAAACACCTGTAAATTTTAATTATTAAGGCTTAAATTTCCAAGAAATACCAAGAAATAATATTTAAGATAAAGGTAAAGGTAAAGGTTCCCTCACACATGCGTGCTAGTTGTTTCCGACTCTAGGGGCCGGTGCTCATCTCCGTTTCAAAGCCGAAGAGCCAGTGCTTGTCCGAGGACATCTCCGTGGTCATGTGGCTGGCATGACTAGATGCCAAAGGCGCACGGAATGCTGTTACCTTCCCACCGTAGTGGTCCCTATTTTTCTACTTGCATTTTGATGTGCTTTCGAACTGCTAGGTTGGCAGAAGCTGGGACGAGTAACAGGCGCTCACTCTGTTACACGGCACTCGGGATTCGACCCGCCAAACTGCCAACCATCTGATCGACAAGAACTATTATCAGATGACTTCATGCAAATATAAGAGCATTAACATGACTTAGAATCAATTGGAAATAGTTTAGGGTATGCACTAATGCATTATTAGATATTATTCAGATTCTAGAATGAGGGGAAAAATAGTATTGCTTTCTCAAAGTGCTAGCATACTTACTCCAAACTGTCCTCCAAATCCTCCTGATTTGATTTGCTTAGATATAAATGTTTCTAGGTTATATATCTTTTGTAACAGATTGCTGTTGGATATACAAACTATTCCTTTCTTACCATACTGTATTGTTAAAAAGTGTAAAAGGATGAATCTTCAGATTTGGGGTCAAATAAAATCATAACACTTGGTTTATGTTAGTCAGATATTAATATTGACTTTTAATCTTTTCATACAGGTATGATAAATTGCTCAGACTCTCCAGGAATGGAATGAAATATAAATTGTGGAATGAATAAGTGAGAATTTCTCAAACATGCTGCTTAATCTGCAGTTTCCACATTTGGCACCTTGACCTGGATGCACTATCTTTCATTTCATTTCATTTTTTATTCCTGGTACTTTATTTTTCCCCTATTATGATACACTGTTGTCTGGCATGTAGAATAGCCTCCTTCCAGAGGCTAAATTGGCATCCACCTTGACATCATTCTGCAAAGCCATCAATATTCTTATAGGGCCTTCACAGATGTACTTTGTTATATATTAAGCTTTGCTGCAACACCTAAAGCTGTGTATAAGAGTCACCACCAGGAGGCATTGAACTGTAACTGTTTTGGCGGGAAGAGGTTCAAACCAATTGGTTGGTTGAGTACCTGGCCAGGTACTGGCCAGGTATATGTAAGAGTGCAGGTAGCCCCTATTCCCCAGTACAGTCACTTCCATCTAATAAAGAGCTGTTATGTTGTACTCATCGTCTCAGCGTCCTTCCTGCTCTCCAGAACCCACTACATAACATACTTATTAATGCTAAGTACAATGATGATGGCACTTATGTTTATTGAGTTATTATTGTTTCATTGTCTTTCCTGAATGTTTTATTATTATGTTTGGATGTTATTTCTTAAACCAATGTCTTGATTCTCTGTAGTGTTGTTTGTCACTCGCCAAAAAGACAAGAATAATTCTTGCATTGATGAATAGTTATACCAACAAAAATACCACTCCAGCTCTCTAGTAATAAACTGGAAATAAGATTATGTCTCAGACTCTAAGGAAATAAAGTATCATGAACTCACATTGATTTAACAATTATTTCAAAGATAGGAAAAATGTATTTTCTGGCAAAGTTCATTTCATCCAATTGAAATAATTGGTTAAAAAAACCATGAGCTATAATCTAATAAATGAAATACAATATACTTTAATTCCATTAACAAATAGATAATATTTGGTGTATTTTGACCCAAAGATAAAGTGTTGTAGCAAGAGTCAAGAGAAAAAAAGCAATTATATCTTTTTTCCTCTTTATGTGCATGTATACTAGCTGCATAGGTTTATATTTGTAAATATACACACACAGAGAAAATTATATTCAATTCTCTAAGTGATACATATAGAAACACATAAGCAATACTCAAGCTAAGGGAGATTTTAAAAAATATACTAAAATTGTTGCCTATCTCTGAAAAACCAACTAGGGATGGAATTACTTGAAATGTACTTGGATGAATAAATGGAACAAAGATTTCTTGGGGAAATTATCTCTCATTTAAAATTGTCCACCCTTAAAAACTGCTCAAATATTGCAACAGGTCTAGTTATATAGCTAGTGCTGACAAACAACTTTTTTTGTATGACTGAAAAGGTGCAACATACACAAACCTTACTTAGATTTGGTTAGAAACAATAAATCCTGTTCTGAAGCATATGTAGATCATTTACATACAGGCATATTTGCACCTCATTTCAATGGCATTTATAACATATGGTGCAGGCTTTTCCATCTAATAGAATTTGTAGTAACCTATGAGCTAAAGAATTACATGTTTATAGCTTATTTCTAGAAGAAAAAAGCTAATAGCTGTATGCTTTACTCATAATATAAATCCTTATTTCATGTTTGACTCACATATTCAGTAAAGCCAACTATATAATCTGATAATTATCAGAAACAAATGGCAAAATGGAAGAAATATTTAGTTTTCCAAAAAAAAAAAAAAAGATGGCTCCTGTTGCTTGACGATGTTCTTTCTGCCTCTTGAAAAAACAACAACCGGATTCTTCTTATTATAATAAAGTTACAAAACTTTTGCCAAGAAGATGATATCAGGGTAAACATTTTTCATAGCTAATACTTCACAACCAGGTAATACATTTTGCAGGTATAGTTGTACTTTATCTTTACAACCCATAAAAAGGAGCCTTGGTGGAGCAGTGGGCTAATGCCTCCTTAAGTAACACCAGCTGCCTGCAATTAGTGCAGGTTCGCATCCCACTAGGCTCAAGGTTGACTCAGCCTTCCATCCTTCCGAGGTAGGTAAAATGAGGACCCAGATTGTTGGGGGCAATTAAGCTGACTTTGTAATAATGCCGCTTGGGGTGTGTGTGAAAGCCCTAATAAGCAGGCATATACATAGAATGAAGGCTACTGCCAAGCTTGTAAGCCGCCCTGAGTCTTCGGAGAAGGGCGGGATATAAATGGAATTAAAATAAATAAAAATAAATAAAAAAATCTGAAAGCTTTCAAAATCTTTTCAGTGAAATAAATGCTTACCACTCTCATGGAAACTTACCTGTTCTCAAAGTTGACTGTGAGGTAAAGACTGGATGGGGAAAGGTTCAGCTGGTCATTACTCATCAAACCAAGTGCTTTTCAGATGTCTACAAGTATAGTATGTAAAGACAACTTGACTCTCTTATTGTGTTCTTATAAACTATGTTCCAAGATCTGCTGTGCAACTTGGAGATTTTGTAAACTTCATGGGTAATAGTGGGGGGCCGAGTATCCTCTATAAAAGTGTTTTTTAAAGTATGGTCAAAGGAGCCTGAGGGTTCACCAAGACACTTTCAGAGGTCTGCAAACAAAATTATTTGCCGAATATTGAAGATATTTGCAAAAATGTAAAACACTGTTTTTGTTTTGCTAAAAATAGGGTGAAGAATACTTCATTTATCTTAATATGCAATGTGTTTAAAATTATTATTTTTATATGTTTCACATATTGATAGATAAATAAAAGCTCTTTTGGGTCTTCTCTAAACTTTTAAAAGTGTGAAGAGAGCAAAATATCTAAGAAATACTGTTCTGTGAATCTGAATAGTTTCCACTGAGTTCTCTAATCAAATGGTCACTACATCTTGTGACAGGAAATTCTATAACAATTATAACTTTGCTGGCTAAGTAGTTTCATTTTTGATCAGTTTCTTTGCTATGTTAGTTGTTTGGCCTGATTGCTGGATTCTTTTGTCCCACTCTTGGAATCTCAGTTGCTACTTTTATGTTGCCAGTAGACAATATTCAGTGTGCCTAGTATTAAATATCTGAAAATGATGGCTAAATTGTGCTTTTGCA
The DNA here is from genome assembly GCF_947247035.1 of Vipera ursinii. Classification (NCBI taxonomy): domain Eukaryota; kingdom Metazoa; phylum Chordata; class Lepidosauria; order Squamata; family Viperidae; genus Vipera; species Vipera ursinii. The sequence goes on from NC_139517.1 coordinate 87,790,409, forward strand.
CATGCATATAACCTATAGATGAAAAATCTTTTCATATACTACAGCCTCTAAAGTTTTCTGCCAGAGTACATGGAAACAGTTTACTCTGCAGTTTCATCCTAACATCTGTGAACTGAGGTGTGTGTATCTAGTATTTCCAATAAAAAGTCAAATCCTGAAGCTTTTTTAATACACACATTCCTGATATAATAACTACTTTGGTTAATGATCATTTGCAAATATGATGGCAATAAAAATCATTTTCTGATCAATATGCCCATTTACAATCAAAGTTCATGTGCCTGAGAGATCAAGATCTCACTTTTGTTCAGTTAAGGAAATATCTCCAAAAGGATGATCCAACAAATCACAGGTTATCAAGTACGGTATGTAATATAATTCATTACAGCACAACACATAACAGTTGCTAAAAATACTTCTATTTTTAAAATTGATTTAACTATTTCAAAAGCCACCATATAAGTGATCTCAAACTATGTATGGTTTAAGTTGAATAAACTGAAAGAGAACCTAGGAAAAATTTCATTAGGAAATGTATTTGGGATCAAATATTTTTATGTATGCAAATAATAAAGGTGGAACAACAATGATATGCAAAATGAACTCAAAATACAATGAGCACAAGCTAGTTTCCGCCCCAAAAAAACATTCTACGACTATCCCAAGAACAAGCTGGTCTATATGAATGTAGAACATTTGTTTTGAACTGAGCACATATCTGTTTTTATTTTAAAATTGTATTTAAATCAACTTGCTACAATCTACTACTTGGTAAGTAGAAAAATATAGGTTAAATAGCATCACTGCCAGATGGATTTGAAGCTGGCTGGCCAGCTGTATCAGCATGTGGTCCTCAATGGAACTGCATGTACATGGAGGAAAGTGTGTAGTGTGGTGCCCCAGGGCTCTGTTCTGGGCCCGATGCTTTTCAACATCTTTATCAATGATGTGGATGAGGGGATAGATGGGGGACTCATCAAATCTGCAGATGACACCAAGCTAGCAGGAATAGCCAACACTCCAGAAGATAGGCTTAAGATATAGAAGGATCTTGACAGACCTGAACATTGGGTACTATCTAACAAAACGAAATTTGGTGATGAAAAAAGTAAGATTCTACATTTAGGCAAAAAAAAAACCCAAATGTACAGGTACAGTATAAATTAGGGGTGTCAAACTACCGACCCGCAGGTCAGTTGCATCATACGGAGGCTGTACCCACCCCAGCTGCAGCAATGCAAAAAAAGTCATCATACGTCATGACACGTCAAGTGACGTGGCGAGTTTGATACCTGTGATATAGGTGGTACCTTGCTCAATAGTAGTAACGGAGTCCTAGTGGACAATCACTTAAATATGAGCCAGCAGTGTGCTGCAGCTGCCAAAAAAGCCAACACAGTGCTTAACAGAGGATAGAATCAAGATCATGTGAAGTGTTAATACCACTTTACAATTCCTTGGTAAGGCCACACTTAGAATACTGCATCCAGTTTTGGTAACCACAATGTAAAAAAGATATTGAGACTTTAGAAAGAGTAGAGAGAAGAGCAACAAAGGGGACTGAAGGCTAAAACATATAAGGAACAGGGGATTGGACTAGAACAGAGGTCGGCAACCTTGGCTCTTTTATGACTCGCGGACTTCAACTCCCAGAATTCCCGAGCCAGCATAGCTGGCTCAGGAATTCTGGGAGTTGAAGTCAGCGAGTCATAAAAGAGCCAAGGTTGCCGACCCCTGGACTAGAAGATCTCCAAGGTCTCTTCCAACTCTGTTGTTGTTGTTGTTGTCAAGCACCAAGGAAATCAGGAGATTCAGACAGTTCAAATGAGTATAAAGATTTATTGCAAGAATCTGAACTATTAACGGTCAAAGAAAATTAGTGGGAGTTAAGAAGGAATTCAAGGTGGGATGGATTTTGATGTTTTGTAGGCAAAATTACTCATGATTGATGATATATTTGACCACCTCCCTCAAGTTCAGCCTGATCGTCTCCTACAGTGATCAAGCTAATGACAACATGTCCAACAAACAGCCTAAGAAATGATAATAAAGGCATTGAACAGGTGGATATTTTCTGCCTTTTAGGATCAACTATTAGCAGTAAAAGAACCAGCAGTGAAGACCTCATAGCACTATTGCATAGGGCACATGTCTGCAAACTGCGGCTCCCAGTCCTCTGCCATGTGCAGTCCAAAAAAATAAAAAGTGGGACTAAAAAAGTTCAACCAATCAATTCAAATATGCAGGGTAGGTGCATATCTCGCATTGGCTCCACTCTTCAGTCAAACCCTGTTCTGCGCATGTGCGCATGTACGTACATGGGCACACATTTTTTGCGGCTCCCAGTTTTTCCTTTTGTGAGGGAACCGGTTCCGAGTGGCTCTTTCACTGTTTCAGGTTGCTGACCCCTGGTATAGGGTAACAAAAAAGTTTTTGAAAAAGATATTCATATGCCATTATGTATCTGCATCTACAAACAACAGAATCATGCAGGGAAAGCTATGACACATCCTGTGACACATCCATATGAAAACTATAAGGAATCAGAATATTAAAAATATTGATAACTTTGGTGTTTGGTGAAAATTCCTGAGTAAATCATGAAACTAGAAGAGACTAACAAACAAGCAAATAGACCACAGAACAAATAAATCCAGAATTCGTATTTAATAAGTCAATAATATAATTCTTATATTTGATAAGTCCACAATGTTGGAAAATGTGGAAGAAAGAGATAAGGGATAACTAAACAACATGGTGAACGGGTCTGAATTATATTAGCGATGTGCATTCTTTTGGTAGACTTGAAATCCAGACTGAGGAGACACCATTGTAGAGATCTATGTAAGTGGTTGCTAAGAGTTGATTTTAATTTGATTGTACATAAAATGTGAAAACTCTTCCACAGTACCTCCTGGCTTGAAGAATTTCAGAGCCACATATTAGCAGCTGAGATGCATTTCAGTTGCACACCTGTGGCTCTGAATTCTACAATTTGGCTTGTTTCCTATGAAAACCTATTTATAACTCTACTTTTAACTTCCCCTAAGTATTTAATTGTACCATGAACAGGAAAACTGATGAGTTTTCCCTCTTCAGGTATCTCTGCATGTCTGGATGCTCTCTAGTATCCCAATCTGAGTTAGTTTTCCACATAAGCAACTAAGCAGCATTCTATAGATTGTATATAAAATCCAAAAGCTTTCTCATAAAAAATTGATGCTAATTACTAATGCTTTGCATATAACAGATTCTCATTTTAGAAAAAGAATTAAAAGAATATATCATCTTCAACAAACAAAGTGGTACATGTATCTAGAGTTTCCAAGCCTAGACTAATGCATTCCACATGGGGTTGCTATTGTGTAAATCCATTAACTTTAGCTGGTACAAACCTAGCAGCCACCCTCCAAAAGAATGTGAAGAAATCATACGTGAGTGCTTCAAGCACTGCAATGGCCACCAATTTATTTCTGGACAAAGTACAAAGAATCATTACTTTTAAAGTTGAACATGACTTAGGACCATGTTACTTGATCTATGAACCTTAATGCTGACTGAGAGCAACTGAGGAGATTTACCCATAATTGCCAAGAGCTCATTAGGCAGTAACTCAAGACAGCTTCCTCTATTCTTGCTCCAGGTCTTTAGGAGACACTTCTTGTAGTGTGTAAGATCTTTATTAACTTTTACAAGACTCCGTAAAATATACCTATTTGCATAGGCTTTCAATGTTGATTTTAACTATTAACTATTCAATCTAGTTTTTTTAATTTCTATTTTACCTGTTTCTACTGTTTCCATTTTAAAGTTCTGTAAATTGCTATGAAACTTCAGTACTCTATCAAATATATAAAACAAATACTCAATAGATCATTATCTTTCATTGTAATATTACCTATTCCTGAGTTATTTACCCAACTGTTCTCAAATAATATATATTTTTCAAGAATGCTGTCCATTGTGTAATGTGTAACAGAATTATGCCAAAAAAACAGTTACTTTTATCTTTATTTAGAGACTGCCTGTTTTTTGAATTCATTAAAATTTGTCAGGGAATAGCAAGCAACTCTTTTCAACTAATTCTTAAAACATAATCTGCCTGTTCCTCTGGTGAGAACAAAATAGGTCCAAGGCACGCCCAGTACCTGATTTTCCCATGGGTCCTTTAATGCATGAAGCTGTTTCACATTTTGTTTCTTTTGTGTTTTTAAATTACAGTCTCAGCTTGTACAATTTAAAATTGCACAATAATGCAAAATCTTGTGCTGAGCACTAAAGTGGAATACGTGTAGTAATTAAATATTTTCTCAATAGTAGCAGCTTATTATGGAACATTCTCCTGGAGAAGAACAGATTGCCCATAGTCTCCTGGCATTTTGATAATAGGCCAAAGCAACCTTTTTCTAGTTGATTTTGGCCTTTAGCTTAGGAGAATGCTACCTTTAATATAGAGTTATTTAAAATTCTTGATTGGTATTATTTATGTATAATAGTAAAGCTTTTTTCACAAAATACATTAGGATTATAGCAGATTGCAAATATTATGAAGATAAATATTAATTGAATAAATTTTGAATCAAATATGTGTATCTTTGAATGTGGAAGAATTTAGAATTATCAACACTATTATAATCACTGCTTCTATGTACCATAGGCTCACAATTTGAAATCATAATGTTAAGAGCTAGTGGATTACTTAAAGAAAATATAATTTATATGAAAATCCAAGAGTGATAATATACTTAAAGCTTGTCATATTCAAAAACATTATACTTAACTTTATTTTATCAGATACTAAGGTGATGTAAAGAACTACTTCATGCTGAATCAGATTATTTACTCAACTAGTTCAGTATTGAATTCAGTGGTTGTCTGGCCAATTTAGACATGTCAGGATTAAATGAGCTTTGACTCTTGCACAACATACTAGAAATAATAGGTGTGTAAGATCTTACATTAATCTTAATGAATACTTGCCCCAACTCTTCTAAACTGTATGCTTGATTATTAAATTTGTTGGCTTCAAGTCAGTGATACATGCGTAAGACAAAAGTTTCTGAAAGCATCAAAACTGGAAATGTTACTCATAGGTTTTTTCTTCTTTTTATGCTATTTATGGAACCAGACTTTGGACTCATAAAGTAAATCTTGGTCTTTACATGCACATGACAAAATAATCTCTCTGAAAAAGAAGAGATAGAAGATTTATAGAAGCAAAATGGCACCAGGAAAAGATTATTTGAAAATGATCTTAAGGTCCAGACAAACTTTAAGTTAATCTTAAAAAATAGAGGTATAATAAATTAATTAAAATGTTTAAATGCCTAATTTTTAAAAAAGTCATTTGTAAAAATGAAGAGTCATTCCGGATGAAACTGAAAGTGGATATTTAAATGAAGATTTAAGTGAAGACTTTGCAAATAGGCAAGTACTGTACTGATTTCTAATCTTGTAAATATATTTAAACTTAGTCTAGAGCACGGATCCCCAACCCCTGGTCCATGGACCGGTACCGGACCGCGGCATGCCAGCAACCGGTCCGCACAAACAAGCAAAGCACATTCAGTGGGATGCAGGCAGCATACAAAACCACATACCCTCCGGTCCATGGAAAAACCTCTCTCCACAGAACCAGTCCCTGGAGCCCAAAAGGTTGCAGACCTCTGCTCTAGAGGATTGGTCAATTAACACTTGACAGACTTATATGATAATTGAGGGAATGACTCTCCCTAGATTAGATCTGAACACTTTTTACCATGTGCATTCACTATTTACCAGCAATAGTTCATATTAGTATGATGCAACTAAGGGCAGGGCTGTCAAGGCAGAAAATTAGGATCTTAGGTCCAGATATAGGCCAGGTGCAACCAGCCAGCCAGTATGAGAAACAAATTACAAGAAAAGAAAAGGAAGGAAGCTCAGAATTTAAATTCAGGATTTAGGAGATGTTATATATACATGGACCTAGATTCTTCATATTTGTAAAAGCTAGTTTTCTTCATAATGATGGTCCTTCAAATATGTAGCAAAATTTCTCAAGCTGAATCCTTGACTATTAGAGGGCTGAATTCTTAGAGAAAAAAAAATTAATGCATTGGCCTGGGGACAATCTTTCATTCCAGGATAATAATAAACTCACCTATAACTCTCAGACAATGATATCGACAATGAAATTTGAATATGATTAACAATTTGAGTTTCTACAATTTACATAATTTTAACTACAATATTTTTAGAATATTATAAAGTACCAACACAATGAGCTAAAACAAAACTAATTACATATAAATGAATATACTGTTTTGTAAAACAACTAATTTGTAGTTCTGAATACACTTATTTAAAAAATTCATTAAATGGAACTTTCTTTTGAGTAAAAGACCATAGCAAGCAGATTATAAATGTTTTGTTCTTAACAAGGACTTTTGTTGTTGTTAGTTGCGAAGTCATGTCCGACCCATCGCAACCCTATGGACAATGTTCCTCCAGGCCTTCCTGACCTCTACCATCTTCTGGAGTCCATTTAAGCTCACACCTACTGCTTCTGTGACTCCATCCAGCCACCTCATTCTCTGTTGTCCCCTTCTTCTATTGCCCTCGATCTTTCCCAGCATTAGGCTCTTCTCCAGTGAGTCCTTCCTTCTCATTAGGTGGCCAAAGTATTTGAGTTTGAGCTTCAGGATCTGGCCTTCTAAAGAGCAGTCAGGGTTGATCTCCTCTAGGACTGACCGGTTTGATCGCCTTGCAGTCCAAGGGACTCGCAGGAGTCTTTTCCAGCACCATAGTTCAAAGGCTTAACAAGGACTTATGTTATTCTAAATCCTTTGTATGGTACAACATATAAAAAGACTTAATTACACTTAATTACTTTTAAAAGATTTTGAAGTCTGATAGCCAAACATGTCAGCCTATAGTAAACTATTGTACTTAAGCTAAGTCACATTTCCTATGTAAATCAGAATAATTTCAACTGCTAAACTATGATTTTATGTAATTTCACTCAGAGTTATAAACCCGTGGGCCAGATGAATAGACACGCCTTATCATCTGAAGAAAGCTTGTTTTCTAAGAGGTTCAATAAAAGATAAATAACTAATATTAATTATATGACTTATAGAAATATATTGTGTATACCAAAATATTTAAATTCTAATAATTATTTTAAAACTAATAATTACAATATCTCTACTTCTATGCTTATGTCACATCCATTCTAGATATAAATTTCAGGTTTACATCTCTGTTATAACTATAGAATCATTTATTTCATTTTTATCATAATTGCTAATAATTAACTTGATTATCAACACTGTATCAACACAGAAATGAAAACATGGCAAAATGTATGCAGAACATACATTTACAAATAAAAGGCAGACAAACGTTATTAAAACCTAAAAAGCCCTTCTGAACATCTAACAAAATGTTAGAATAATTTGTTTCATTGTTTGGAAAGGAAATTCCTGAGTTCACACTGAATACAAAAGATAAACCATGCATGTCGGGTATTTCGTCTTATTTTAAGATGCAACACCCTACTGCCTAGTCATAACAATCTGAAACTCATGGTGTTTTACAAACAGCTCTCACTTTTGCCTGGATTGTTAGAAAGAGAGTAGGACCTGAAGCAGAAGGATTTAGAATAATACAGATTAAAAAGGTGGGGTCATAAACCTCCAACAGTTCTACAGATTTATGTTTCAGGCTAAGACAACTCTTATTCTTTTCCATGCTGAACAGCACAAACTATTTATTGTAGCTTTCTATTATATCTAAATGCTACACAAACAAATCCATCCATAGCTTTCATGTTCCGCTAACTTTATCATTTTTGTTGAGCCCCACTATGGTATGTAATTGTTTTGATGTTATACAGGGTAAAACCCATTAACAAGTGTACTCTTAGCCATGAAAGTTAATTGGGGGATTTTCGGCTAGCTGCATACTCTTTTCAGGTCAACCTCCCTTAAAGTTTTCAATGGGGAGAAATTGAAAGGAGATTCTCACGCAAAGCAGCTTGAGCTCTTGCAAGAAATTCAGGACATAATTCTAACTAGTAAAATAACTTTTAAAATTATTTTAATTTAAAATAATTTGGGAGGTGGCATTCTTATTTTGAGAAATCTATATGCGGGCCAAGAAGCAACAGTGAGAACTGGACACGGAACCACTGATTGGTTCAAAATTGGGAAAGGAGTCCGGCAAGGCTGTATACTGTCGCCTTGCCTATTTAACTTATATGCAGAGCACATCATGAGAAAGGCAGGGCTAGATGAATCAAAAGTTGGAATTAAGATTGCCGGAAGAAACATCAACAACCTAAGATATGCAGATGACACCACTCTAATGGCAGAAAGTGAAGAAGAACTAAAGAGCCTCTTGTTGCGGGTGAAGAAGGAGAGTGCAAAACTTGGGTTGAAACTAAACATTAAGAAAACCAAGATCATGGCATCTGGCCCTCTCAATTCCTGGCAAATAGATGGGGAAGAAATGGAGGTAGTGACAGATTTTATTTTCCTGGGCTCCAAGATCACTGCAGATGGGGACTGTAGCCAAGAAATTAAAAGACGCTTGCTCCTGGGGAGGAAAGCCATGGCAAATCTAGACAGCACACTAAAAAGCAGAGACATCACCCTGTCAACAAAAGTGCGTATAGTCAAGGCTATGGTCTTCCCAGTTGCAATGTATGGCAGTGAAAGCTGGACCATAAGAAAGGCTGAGCGCCAAAGAATTGAAGCCTTTGAACTATGGTGCTGGAGAAGACTCCTGCGAGTTCCTTGGACTGCAAGATGATCAAACCGGTCAGTCCTAGAGGAGATCAACCCTGACTGCTCTTTAGAAGGCCAGATCCTGAAGCTAAAACTCAAATACTTTGGCCACCTAATGAGAAGGAAGGACTCACTGGAGAAGAGCCTAATGCTGGGAAAGATTGAGGGCAAGAGAAGAAGGGGACGACAGAGAATGAGGTGGCTGGATGGAGTCATTGAAGCAGTAGGCGTGAGCTTAGATGGACTCCAGAAGATGGTAGAAGACAGGAAGGCCTGGAGGAACATTGTCCATAGGGTCGCGATGGGTCGGACACAACTTCGCAACTAACAACAACAACAAATTCTTATTTTAGAATCATCTTTGGTTTAGGAGGTAGGCAGAGAGATATTTTTGTTTAGAAAGATACTGACGTCATCAGTACATTAAGAAGATACAGAGAATCTTGGGAGGCTGAGGGGAATAATACCATATATCCTCGCAGATATTTTATGCCAGTGAGAGTGGACAGCCAGAAAATTACCTGTATACTCAGTCTTCTAGTAAGGCTGTAGACCCAGATGTATATCTAATTAAATAGTTATATTTGGGGGGGAGGGAAAGTGTGTTTTTATGACATTCTGAACATTTACACATCTGAGTTAATTGCCTGTTTTATTCTATTTATAATACCAGCTCTGATTATTGTGTTCAGTAGAATCAGTTTGCTATATTCCCATTATAGCTAGATTTTTAATAAGTCCAAGGACACATTTTTAATTTAATTCAAAATCTCTATGCAAGTTTTTCATTTTATTTCAATCTAGTGTAATATTATCTCCTCTGACAAGAAGCAGTTTTCCAAGATTTCTCACAGAAACCTTTTTTCATTGCCTACTATTGATTTTTAAAACTTGAAACGGACTGAACCGTACACCCATATACATAATGTAGAATTTATAGTTTCTTCTATTTATTCAATAACTTTGTACCCATTATAATTTTGTACCCATGACCCAAGTGCCATGGTCTTATCTCCACTACCTTAGAAAGCAGATTAACAATCACTCCTAAACCAATTTACTTCAGTGTATAAATAAAATTAAAACGCAAGCATTGCAGTCATGGTTTATGGTACAACCATGATGTTAATCTGCCACTTTCAGGTACTCTTTACTTAACAATAATAGTTCAATGAAATTTGTAATAAAAGACATTTCACTGAAAATTAAGTAAATATACCTAGATTACTGTTAAATATCTTTCTGGAATAAATGTCACATTGTTAGTTCTAATTCTTGTCTAGCAGAATGGTCCCTGAATCAAACACAAAAGTAGGATAGGGGTTTTTTTAGCAGTTAATATAGAATTACTAAATTGATTCCACTGATACTTTTTTTGTAAATATTGGTTTTTATCAATAACAATTTCCAGTGCCTGCTGTGCAATGTGTTGTCTTGGTTTATATATTTGAAAAAGAAAGAAAAAAGGTAATAATAAACAGTAAATAATGATCAAATTTGATAATTCCATAATTAGTATATTAAATAATAAATTTCCTTGATCTTCCCTTCTCCCATTTATATTCTCCTTTTTCAACCTTAACCAAAATATAATTCTTAATATTTTCAAAATATAAATGATTAAATATAGACATTTTTTCATATTTATACAAATAGTGATAACATCTATGTATAATACATTTTATCATCTTATATTATTCTTATAACCATATCATTAGTTCACCATGCATCCTATTTTTGTAATTTTTGTTTAAACTTAATTTCGCCTTTTATTCAATCTATTCTTTTCTGTCAAGATAAGATTTTCTCAATGTTAAGCATCTAAATATCCAAATTTTTCCATTTAGGTACACCATCCCAATATTTTCATATTTCATGTATTATAAAAATACTGTGCTTCTTGTCTATCTTACAATATCTGGGTATAACATCCTCTCTGATCAGTTTATATTTCACTTATATTTATAAAAGTTACATCATCCCAATATTTTTATATTTCATATATCGTAACATACTACATTACTTAAATCTCTTATCCCTCTTGTTATAGGGCCCCTTTATGTTCAAAGTTCTCTATCCTTTTAACCATATTCAAACAAGTGTTTACTCGTATAATACTCCATCTGATAGGGCAGACATGTCAAACACAAGGCCCGGGGGCCGGATCTGGCCCGCGAAGTGGTTTCATGTGGCCCGTGAAGCCATCCTGGAAACAGTGAGGGAACGGCCCCCACTGCCTTGGCCCTGGCCCAGAGACTCTCCTTCTGCCAGAGACCCTCAGATCTGTCCCACTCCTGCCCAGGCCCCCATAGGCACCCTTGATACGAACAATGTATAACTGGCCATGCTCACCCAGCAGGCCATACGCACTCTAGCCACGCCCACCCAGTAGGCCATGCCCACCCAGGCCACACCCACCTGGCCCCCTGAGGGCAACCGCACTGCTGATGCAGCCCTCAATGAAATTGAGTTTGACAACCCTGTGATAGGGCGAGTCAAATCTCTTGATTCTGTCTCAGGCTTTCTACTCTTGCCGAACAGCTTTTCAAGTTGATATATTCTGCTTACCCAGCAGTGTTTTTGCAAATATGGCTGGGAATACAGAAGATAGAATAGGTAGGATATATACTTTCTGTCTCCCAAACTCTAATAATTCTCCTGGGAATTCTATAGTCCAACCCATTTTTCTTGTCTATCAAAGTCTTATAGACTTTTTCCCTGTTTGTATTGGATTATAATTCTTTTCATTCATAGCTTCATCGATATGATCATGTTCTTCCAATTTGTGTTCTGTTATCTGATTTGTTTGTTCATTTGCTGTCATTTTCTGGGTGTTTTTGATTGTAGATTTAGAATGGAGATATAATAATAATAATAATAATAATAATAATAATAATAATAATAATAATAATAATAATAATAATAATAATAATAAGTAGTAGTAGTAGTAGTTGGAAGGGACCTTGGAGGTCATCTAGTCCAACCCCCTGCTCAGGCAGGAAACCCTATACCATTTCAGACAAATGGCTGTCCAATCTTTTCTTAAAAACTTCCAGTGTTGGAGCATTCACCGCTTCTGGAGGCAGGTTGCTCCACTGGTTAATTGTTCTAACTGACAGGAAGTTTCTCCTTAGTTTTAGGTTGCTTCTCTTCTTGACTAGTTTCCATCAGTTGCTTCTTGTCCTGCTTTCAGGTGCTTTGGAGAATAGCTTGACTTCCTCTTCTTTGTGGCAGCCCCTGAGATATTGGAAAACTGCTATCATGTCACCCCTCACCCTTCTCTTCATTAAACTACACATACCCAATTCCAGCAACCGTTCCCTATATGTTTTAGCCTCCAGTCCCCCAATCATCTTTGTTTTATGTTGTCAAAGTTGTTCTGGATTTCCTCATGGTTTACATCTATTGTCTTTTGTATCTGTTGTAACATTTCGTACATTTCCTCTTGGAAATGTGATCAAAAGAGAGTGCCCTTCCGTCATGGGGTGACTTCAGACCCAGTTAGGGTCCCCCTGACAGGACGAAATTGGCTGTGGGAGTGGAGCTTCGCTATCCCACAGCCGTGCGCTATGGCCCAAAACCAGAAGTCCTGATTTCACTGATTCTTGCTCTGGCTTTCTGAATCTGAAAGCCAATATTCTGTTTCTTATTCTCTAATATGGATCAACCTTCATCTTTGTGAAATCTTGAAACATTATGTAATAGTTTTAATCTTATCCTCTTTAGTTTATACATTTCCAGATCATCTAACTTTTTTCACAAGATGTTGTTTATATTCATATAATCATCCACAATGTCATTCTCTAAAATTATTCTCGCTTGTTTAAATCTTTTTTTAAAATATGGTGTCAAGAAGTGGACACAATCATTGAAGATGAGTCTGACATGCAAAATAAAGTGAAATAATTTATTCCTCTAATCATAAAATTATATATTTGTGGTCCTAAGCCAAGATTGCATTTTATTTTAATTTTAAGAGCATATCACACTATTGGTTTATGATAAGTTCATATCCAAAACCTTTTCCATGAGTACAATTGTGCATTTAATTTCAATTCCTTAAGTAATTTATTTTACTGGTCTATCTTTTTTTTTAAAAAAAATATTTATTAAACATATCCCTATGCTGCCATAGTGAAAATTATCCTTGTGGCTCACATAGAAAAACATGATATAAAATTCAACAATTTTATGGTCCTATGGCCCTATCTCTTCAAGAGTGTTTGCTATTCAGATATTAATCTGAAAATTGCACAAATGTTCCTCCATTCTGCTGCAAGTCATTAATAACAATTTATAGCAGGAGTCTTCAAACTTGGTACTTTTATGACTTGTGGACTTCAACTCCCAGAATTCCTCAGCCAGGGTGCCCAGGCTGAGGAATTCTGGAAGTTGAAGTCCACAAATCATAAAAGGGCCAGGTTTGAAGACCCCAGATCTACAGTCTCTAAGACTAATTTAATAGAAGCTTAGAATTTCCTCAATAATGTGATAACACAATCTGTGAACAAACATTTTGAATTAAGTATCTAATTCTTAAGCCATGTAGCCTACATCCACTATCTCATAGAATAGAATAGAATAGAATAGAATAGAATAGAATAGAATAGAATAGAATAGAATAGAATAGAATAGAATAGAATAGAATAGAATAGAATAGAATAGAATATGGAAGGGACCTTGGAGGTCTTCTAATCCAAACCCCTTCTCAAGCAGGAAAATCTATACCTTCTCAGATAAGTCCAGTTTCTTCTTAAAAACCTACAGTGATGCAGTACCCGCAATATATGAAGACAAGCTGTTCCACTGGTTACTTGTCCTCACTGTTAGGAACTTTCTCCTTAATTCCAGATTGCTTCTCTCTTTGATCAGTTTCCAACCATTATTTCTTGTCCTGCCCTCTTTCTATTTCTTATAATGGGAGTTTTGTAATTTATAATTTATCAAAAGTATCATCCCCTATTGTGGAAGTCACAGTTAAAGCACCACTGCAAACAAATTTATCATTATGTCAGGAGAAAAATCCCTTTATCAGATATAGTTTAAATAATGGTTCCTTTTCTCCTTTTATGGCATATTATAATATGCTAATCTTTTGTGCAGTTTTATTAACTAACTTACAAATTGAATATAATAGGTAACATTAATTTTTCTGCATATTTTAAACTCAGGAGAGATTCTAGTTTCCCATAGCATTGAAGTCATTTGATGAAGAGAGCCTACACAGCATCACAACATCTTGTATCTGAAATATATATTTTCTGAATATACTCTCCCAATAATGTATTACAATATTCATATTTTGCTGCTACTTGCAAAATTGATTCCCTAGGACCTGCAATTCCAACATAAACACTGTACTACATCATTCTCTATCTGACACAGCTCTGCTCAAAAATTCTTGGCTTTGCAAATTTGTCACAAAAGTTACTATTCCACAATCATTTTTTACTAGAAATGTTCTTAATTTATAACCTAAATACAAAAACCCACACCAAGTTTTGAATATTATCTGGGAAAAGTGATATTGAAATTAATAAAAGGGATAATGAATCCTTTTTTGTAAAAGTTATTTTCTACTGAGCAGTTTGTAGCATCAGGGCAGAAAATTGAATTATTTCTGTATTTATAGTAGCAAACATTTCAAACTCAAATCACATCAAGAAACACACAATTTTTCACATAACCACTTTGATCTTTCATCTAAAGCACAAACACTAGCTATGACTACATCAAGAGAAAATTAAATGTATTCATGTTGCTTAGTATGATGAAAATAAAGTCCAGGTGATAACTGACAAATAGACAACATAAGGGATAGTTCCATTCATTTTCTCACTAGAGTTTACTTACTACCAAATACTCAGCATATATTAATTCAGAAACTGATTAAATTTTATTTAAAATGTCACCTACAATTATAAGTGAAAATAAAGATAATGGCTATATATTATATTTTAATTAAAGTATTTAATTAAATTCATGCAGGTTAAAGCTGTTTTTTTTGTAATTGCCACTCAATAAATTGTTATTCTTCTGGGATACACCAAAATGGCAAAACTACTCTAGCATGTGATAATTAACTTCACAGCAACTGTTTAACTGTGTATCTTCATGGCTATCAACTCCAAGTGTAGCAAAATCAAGTAATGGCAGAGAAACCAGCTACATTAGCTAGCCCATTTCTTTATACCAGTCATCTAATAAAAGCTACTAAACTGGTTTGAACAACTTCAAGAGTCCTTACTTTTCTTACATGCTACTTTTCACATTCTAAATTCAACAAATTTAGGAATTTATTTTTCTGCGGACAAATGTTATGTTTCAGAGTGCATATACGGGTGTTAGTATAAAATAAGGGATAAGGTAGGAATAGTTTATTTCTAAGAGACAAATTTTTCTCCTCTAACTTTTCTAAAATGAGTCAATACAAAACCACACACACGTTATTGCTTTGAACAGCAAAAATCCCAATCCTTAAGTGTTCTCCTCTCCTAACATTTCAAAGTAGATTGCCCTGCTTGGTTGCTGTAAGAATCAAAGAGAAATCGCAGGGGGGCACTTCTCACTGCCTAGCTATCAGACCTGACTATTCAACCATCATATCTAAGCAGTGCTTTTTTCGTAAAAGAAAAAGGTGCCGGAACTCACACATGTCATACAACCCACCTTGCCTACCCCACAAGGTTCCATCCAAAAAAGATGCCAGAACTCTGTTCTGAGCGTTCTATGAGAAAAAAAGCCCTGTATCTAAGTATTTCAACTTTTGTCTAGATTTGTATATGATTTCTGTTTATTGCAATTATTAACATATGATGTGGCCTTTGAGCCATACTTTAAACCCACAGAGGGACATTCTACACCAGTTTATCTCAATGTTCCACACTGATTCTTAATCCTATGCTTTGACAAATTATTATACTGACCTATTTAGCAAAGTTATAAAGCGGTACTTTAGATTCTCAACTGCTAATTTATTGGTCTCATGTTTTCATCCTTATGAAAACAGAAAATCTTGCAATGGAAAGTCAAATGAATAGAAATAATTATATATCATTTTCAAAACCTGTTTTTTAAACCCGCGCATGGTATGCTGTTCATCTTTAAAAGCTGGCTTCAGCGACTACAGGCCATTAGAAAATGGTGAAAAACTTGCTGAGCTCTGAGAAACAAAAACCACAACCAGTCAAAATGTGGTTGCATTGAGTCAAATATTCTGGAGTCACTGCAGTATTTGAAAACATTTTTGCAAGGAGGGGAAAAAATGACATACCATGGTCCTAATTTTCCCTGCAGTTTTTTTAAATAAAAAAGAACAGTCAGTTGAAAGCATGATTGACAAGTTTAAGAACTTCACACAAAGACAAAGAAATGTTTCTTATTGAAGTAGAACTTTAAAAAGCATTCTCATATTTTAAAATATATACGTATCAAAAACAAGCCTTTTTGCTTAGTGCACTGACGACACTTAGTAAATTTTAGGCAAATCCTTAAATTAATCTAGGCGAATCTTATATATGGAACATTTTTAACAGAGACCTAATCATGCTCAAGCACAGCAAACAGAGGCCTAGCTAATCCAAAATTCTAATCCCTAGCAGCTGATCAGAAATCTATGGAGGGCCCTTCCTCAGGACATGAGCACAAAAATACTTCCCCATCTAAGCTCACAGCAAGTGGAGTCCTGAAGTTAGTCTTTAATGTAGATATATTTGCCCATGAATCTGGCTAATTCCTTTTTAAACCCACGAGGCAACTGGAGTTTCTTGTTTTTCTTTGAAGACGTTTCACTTCTCACCCAAAAAGCTTCTTCAGCTCTAACTGGATGGTGGGGGAATGGAAGGATTTATACTCCCTGTAGACAGCTAGTCGTTTGCATTCTTTTAGAGTCATTGATGCCACCTGGAGGTTTATCTGTGTCGCCAGGGTCATCTGACTAGTGCAAATGGGTATGGAGCTTTTTTGAAACTGTTGAAAGGACTGTGTTGTAGACCGTAGATAGATGATGCCGAATCCCTCCCCCTCTGTTGGGCGAGGGCTGTTCAATTTTGACATAGATGGCCTATTTGACCCTTCTTTCAAACCAGTGGTCCTCTCTGTCCAACATGTGGACTTTGCTGTCTTCAAACAAGTGGTTTTTGTCTTTTAAATGCAGATATTCCTGATGGGTTTGTTCTCCTATGTTGTCCCACACATTAGTGAAGTGGTTGTTTTGTTTCCCCAATGTACAGATATGCACATGCCTCACTGCATTGTACTATATATACCACGTTGCTCAGTTTTTGTCTGGGTGTTGTATCCTTGGGGTAGACAAGCTTCTGACTTCGTGCATTCGTGGGTTTGAAGTGTGCCTGTATGTTATGTTGGCTGAAGATCCTCCTGAGTTTTTCTGGTATTCCTGCAACGTACAGAACGGCTACATTGATTCATTTATTGTTTTCTTCTTTGTCTGTTATGGAGGAGCTCCTGCTGGGTCTTTTTTGGGATTTGATGAAGGCACACTTGGGATAGCCACTAATTCTGAGGGCTTTTTAAAATTATCCTACATCTTGCAGTTGTGTATTCCATCATATAATCATGCACCATGAAATACTTATTTCACCTGACTTGAAACTCTTACAATTAAAATTCACAACAGGTATTGATATAAAAAAGGCAAGTTTTTAATTCCTTCCTCAATAAACCTCAACATAAAATTAATTAATCTATCTACTCCAATTTTACAGAGTGGTTCTCAGTTCCACCAGTCCAAAGTCCACTAGTGTACAGATGATACAGTTGGGCTATTTTACCCAAATATCTTTTGCTATATGGTAAACATGATAGTACAATTTATTTAGGATATCTAATTACTTATCTTTTTCTTGTGAAGAGATCATGCTTTATCTACTTTAAAATGCAGAAGATTCATCCCTCTCCTGCTTTTCCTTTGTTCTATTAATTTTGTCCCATTTTATTTTAATATGGCTATTTCACAAAAATAGGCTAAATTATAATATTATTTCTTAGACTTTGGTTTACTAAGCAGAATCTGTGACCACAACTACTGTGGTTTATAAATTAAAGTTATGGCTCAGAATGTTGTTCAAGCACAACCAAGTATGATTTATTCCATAAGCTATGATTTATTAAAGCATAATTTAGAGCATAGCATGAATCAGGTCATTAAGCAACAGCTTTCTGGCAGTTTGCAACTTTAGAGTCTTTTCCTCAGATGCTCAATTTCCCATAAATAATTCTCTCTTTCTGTTTCACTGGTGTTCTTTTATTTTTACTTAGTAAGAACATTATTAATCTGAATAATAATCTTATACACTATAATGAGTATGTAGTACTACATTATATCAATGCATCACCTCAGGACACTGTATCTAGGATATTAGGTCAAGTAGAGCAGAGACACCTGCAGAATCTCCTGGTTTCACCAAAATGATGACTGGAGTATATAATACACCCAGTTTCCCCTATTTTATGGGGAGTTGCTAAATTTGTACCAAAGAGGCAAAACTTGCATCAAAATAAAGCAATGCTGCTTTTGTCATTTACAGTTTTCTCCAGTTACCCATGGCTGAGAATAAATATACACAGAGATACAAAATTATGTAGGTTAATCAACGGCTTTGACAAAAAGATGACAGAGTCAAAACTTTCAACATAATATAAATTCTGGCTCCAAAATCTTTGATTATTTCCACATTGTATAAAGATTAGCATCGCTAAGCCTAAAGTTGGATAAATTATTACTCATTTTGAGGTACAGACTTGGAAAGGTATGTCTGTTCTGTATTCTCATTTGAGGTCATTCCAGATGCAACGTTGGTACAGGTTAGACAATCAAATAACACTGGAGAGTCTTTTTATCAGCTTTGGCTGATAAACTATATACATGTTTATTTGGAGGAGGACACACCTTCAATAATTCATGCAATAATAACTTCAGCGCTGGCTTATTGTAATTTGCTTTTGATAGAGTAAACCTTGAAAATAGTGTTTACTATAAGTAATTATGTCACTTGAAGATTCCTTGTATCAATAAAAACTGTCCCTTGGTTGAGAGTTACCTTCAAGGTCCTATTCAATGTATATAGAACCTTAAATGCTTTGATCCATTTTTTTCAAACATTTAAGTAATTAACAAAACACTGTTGCAAGGCCCCCCACATACACATTTGAAATAAATGACTAATTCTATTTTCTCTACTAGGAAACTCATGTTATGGAATCAATTTGCACTGGAAATGAAATGTATTTCCTTAGTTTATTACAGTTTAAGTAAGGTTCAAAATATGTTTATTTAGACCTTTGAAAATTTTAATATTGCAATATTAAGCATTGTTTTAATTTTTAATATTTTTATTAATTTTAATCATGTTAATTGTTTTCATTATAGCTTTGTAAGATAGCCAGAGGTGTTAAGGAGGTGAACAGCCTAATATATTTCTAACTAAATAAAGTGCAAATAAAACATCAGCAAATATAATAAAATTACGGTCCAGAATTAATCAGACTATGCTCAGGTACTATTTGTATCTTCAAATCTGCAAAAACACATGAGTACAAGCCCTCATGAGTACCATTCTACTCACATATTGAAATTTTTAATTAGCATTACATTTTATGAACGTAAATAAAGGTCTTCTTGCTTTTAACTAATTCAATAAACTAAACTAAACCCCAAACAGTTAAATAAGTCTTTATTAAACAGTAAACAGCTAATGGAATAAAATAAAACAAATTCTTTAAGTCAGGCAACATTTCATATGCATACTATATACAGTATGATGTGCACTCCAAATTCTTTAGCCTGAATATCATAAAGTTAACCAAAATAGTCTTGGTGGTCCACTGTTACCCTTTGAAAAAATATTGGCAACCCTTTCAATGACTTAACTTATCTTTCAGATGTCTTCAAAGATACCCAGAAGTTACAGCAAAGAATGGAAGAACTTTATTAAAATTTATTTTCCTCTGTATTTGAGAATTCTGATATCTTAAAAGTTGTTTGATGCTAGTCACCACCCTGGTGATATAATCAAGAATTGCCTCTCCTGAGCTGTGAGAATGACTCATCTCAGTATAAAATGTGCTATGTGCTTATCCTGTCTAGGTAAGAAACTAAGAGAAGGGGAAATTGGTCTCTTTAATATTCCACTGCTTACATCATGTGTCTCAGCATCTGAACAGGTGTAATCACACACTGAGAATAAACTGCTCAGCTAAGCTCATGTATTTTTGGAGATTGCTGGTTCTGGAATTATCTTGAATAGTAATAAACAGAAACTAATGCATATTTTTGTTTGACCTAAGGTGCATATCATCTGGATATCAGGAATGTTATTTTTTACTTGTGGATTATATACTAATGTAGTGTATATATAATATACTAATATATACTGCTCAAAAAATAAAGGGAACACTTAAACAACACAATGTACTGTATTTAATAGTAGGATGTCTTATCTTGTGTTCCCTTTATTTTTTTGAGCAGTATACTAATGTATATTAGTATATACTAATGTATATAATGAGTTTAAAAAAATCTTTGATTATCAGTGGAGAGAAGGGCCATAAGATTGAAAAATGCTAGATCATTATATTTATTTTCTCTCAACTTAGCATCCAGGGAAAAGATTCCACCTTCCTTTCCTAGAAATAGTTCCCCCTTTTTCCCTGCAAAGGGAAGAAACGCAGCTGCATCCATACCCAGGTGTTGCTACTACAGAAAGAGAAAGGGCAAAAGAGCAACTTAGTGGGACACAGGGAATTACAATCAGGTTCCTCTCTCAAACTCGCTACAAATAAACAGTATTTAAGCCTATGAGGACCAGAAGAGTAAGATAGGAGATAGGTAAACCTTGCCAGCGAAAGAAAAGCAGTTATTGTAAACTCACCCGAGGAAACAGAGGAGCCAGACAAACTAGAGTTGCTGGAAGTGGCCATCCTCTTCCCTTCGGCCTCCTTAGTGACTAGTCCAGGCGGTTCTGCTGCTGTTCGGTTGCCTCCGCCACTCCCGACCCATTTCAAAGTGCGGGAGCCGCGTCGAGCAAAGCTGCAACAGCAAGCGATGCCTGGGCTTTGCTCGCTCCTTGTCCGAATAACGTGCTGTTGTAACTGGTTTGTTTGGGTCCTTTTGAGGCTTAGCAAGGAGGAGAAGCTAGCCAAGGAAAGGTGCCGAGCTGTGTACAGCTCCTTTCTCTCTGCCCGAGAAATAAAAAAGCTTCCCGATGACTAGAGCCGCCCCAGCAGTTTTTTCTCCTCGCCTTTTCCCCTCCCTTCGCCTAAACGGCTAAGCCTTGACAAGCGAAGTAGCTAGCGACTCCACCTCCTCCGCCGCCACCGCCTATGCCTCCCTCACGCACACAAAGGAAGCGGAGAAAAAGATAGGCTGCAGTCCCTGGGACAGAGGAGGGGACAGCCCAGGTTTCAGGCACCGATGGAGTCCTGCGCGAGAAGCGAAAGAGGCGCCGAGAGCGTCCAGCCGGAGCCTGATGCTGTGGCCGCTGCTCTCTCCTCTGGCTGGCATCAGGAGAGCTCCCGCTCCTTCCATGTGCCAAGGCTGGTCCAACATTGGGAAGTGGAGGCAGGTCGCACCGCCTTCTAGGGGTGGGGAGAAGCGGGGAGGCAACAGCGAGAAGGCGGATCCACAGCGGCTGTCTTAGGGCTCGCTCGGTGCCTGTTGCGTTTTCCGGCTCCCCGGTGAAGAACGCCGGGCCAAGTATGCCAGTCTGATTTGGTCTCACCCTCTCCCCGTCACCTTCTCTTAAAACAGGAGAACCTTCTAAGAAATGTGTCGCCTCCCCTTAATCTCAGTTGTCCTAACGCTCGTTTACCAGATCACCTGTTCGAGGTTTCTGTCAATTTCTATGAAACTGGCTCTATGAAGGTGGTGGAAAGCAGATTAAGAACAGCTCCTACAACTATTGGAGCTGTGGCTCACCCTTTCAGTGCTTCTTCATCCGTCCTTCTAGGAGGGTCTTGCACCTCTTTAAATTGGTGTCTGCTAGAGTGATTAATTTCTGGATCAGGGAGGGCCATTTTGTCCTTTGCCTCAAGCTTCTGAGTAATTTGGGCCATCTCCTGAGAGGATTCTGTCCTATAGGTTTTCTTGACACTGACTGACAAGCAATCTTAAAGGAACTTTATTTTTGGAATTCCTGTCATAAGCAAGAACTATTTGATATTATATAACTATTTGATATTATATAATTGATATTATATTAAATACTGGGATCTTTTGGAGGCATTGACGAGGCGAAGGTGAAAATAACAGAACGTTTATTAGGTTGACACAGAAGCAGCTCTAACAGCTGCCTTGACATATATTTATACGGACCGCCGATAAGCAATGACCAATGAAATTTAAGCAATTCTCCCGCCCAAATATACAAGCTTGCAAACTTGCAGACAGGCAATTAATTTTCAGACAACGTAGCCGTTATTCAATTATAACGGCCCATATAATTTGCTTCAATACGTAGCAGTCAACATTGCACTAAGTTATCATATGGCTTGTTTGGTTTTAACTTTGAGTATTCTGCCATGAAAAAAGCTAGGACTCTGTACAACTAGATTTTATTTCTGTACTGTTGGCAGGCAGCACAAGTTAGTTACCCAAATTAATTTAAGTAAGGGTTAAACAAATTTGTAAAACCTTCTCTATAGAATAGATCTTAGACAAGATTTATTATGCCCTCTAATTAGATTAGATATAATATACAAACAGTAAATAGGATAGCAATTAATTTGCAATATATTGCTGAAAATAAATACCCAAATCTTGTTTAAAAAGATATCCAGTCTTAATCTGAGTTAAAAATCTGAAACACATTCAGAAAGGAGAACAATTAAAGTTTTCCATAGTTATCATCTGAGCAATTAACTGAACAAGCAACTATCTTTCTTAAGCAGAAATATATTTTTATTTAAGTTATAATATTTATGAATTGTATCTGTCTATTTGTATCAGCATATGCAATTTCTGTACAAATCTACAAACCCACTTCTCATTTTAGCATATATTTCTTCTTTTTCTTCTAATCAATAAATTGTATCCACAGGTACAGAAGGCAGTTCTTTGAATGCAAGGTAGTCTTGCTTTGGGGAAAGAAAAACAAGGAAGAAATATTATTAAATACTATTAAGATTAAATAATATTAAATACATAAAAGCATACATATAAAAACTATTAAAGCAGTATTGAAGAAATCATATACAATGAACTGAGAGACATAATCAATTACTTCTTGCATCTGAAGCTCCAAAATGTTCAAGTCTTCAGCAATTTACATGCTTCTAGCTATTTGTTTTTTCAAAAGATGTCTAAGAAAATGTGCATGTGATGTCTGCATCAATAATATTACAGAGCACAAAATTGTGCCAAAATTATGACAAAATTGGAACTTGAGTAGTGCAAATATTTTATTTGTGGCATTTATCCAGCCCTAAATATCAGAGATAGAAAGTTCTTTGCCAAGTCACAAGAGTCATGAATTCTGTATATGATGGTTGTTTTAGATAACTTTATTGGCAAACTGCAAAATAAATGTATTTGTGAACAAGATATTCTGTTGGAGTTCTTGATGCTTTAATCCTGGTTTTGTTGTTAATTCTGTTTTTCAGTTTCACCCAAGACATAGAGCTGGGTAGTGCTATTAAGGAGGTCTTTGCTTTAGTTGCTCAAATTAGTAGCAAAAGGCAATAGACAATGGATGAGCAGCTAGTATGCATAGTTGGCCAATATATTACTACTAATCACTAATCACTGAAAAATTCTTTCTGGGGATCTTCCAATAAATAATTGTATAGAGGTATTAAGTATGTTAATGTAGATGATGCTATGCTTTGCAAGAGAAACTGGATTGTGATCCTATGGTTATTAAACTGGTGAACAATGTCATCAACACTCTACATGATGCCGTCCTCAAAGTTCATTCAAAAGGCTCAGCTGATTCAGAATGCAGGCTCAGGCAGTGATGAGAATGGCTTGGCATGTCAATTTAACCCCAATGCTTCATGGGCAGAACTGGTTATTGGTACGGGAGTTTTATTCAGATAATACAGGTAGTCCTCATTTAACACCCCCTTGTTCAGATACCTTCAAACTTTACAACAATGCTGAACAAGTGATAATTACAATCAGTCCTTGTACTTTTGGCCTTAGTCATATGATTGCAATTTATGAACTTTCCTGTTCCCTCTGTGCAGTTGAAGGTAGCTGGGACTACCAGACTACGCAATATAGTTCTGTGCTTCTTTAACATGTAACAGTGTCATTTAATGACAGAGTTTCCAGTTACAATTAGGGTTGCTAATCAAGGGTTAGAGTTAGAGAGATTAAAGAGATTAAATTCAGTGACATGATAATACATGCTCCAAGATTAACATCAGATGAATGATCAAATAAACAATACCCCAATCAAGGAACTGCCAACAATAAACAGCTCAACCAAAGAACCTCCAAGACCATCCCCACCAATACTGACAGGGCAAACTATTAGAATATAAGTGACTTTACTGAATTTATTGGCTCCCACTTTACCACAGGGTAATTTTTAGGCTATTGTATGTATACTGTTTCCACTTCTGTGTATAGTTAGCTTCTTCCAGGAAGTTTCTGCTTCTTTCCAAAACTAAGGTTTTATGGCAAATACTATATCTTTATTAGATTTCTTTGTATTGCTCAGCAGCTCCACATGCTCTTTGGCAGTCAGCAATATATGTTTTCTTTTTAAGCACAACCAATTGATTCAGCTTAGTAGACAGAACCGCTTGATCAGCTGCACGTAGATCTATTGATGGAAAACCATAACAATGCTGATTGATGAGACTCGAATAATAGAAATAATATATTGCCCAGTTGCAGCAGAGAAGAAAGTTTTGAAACACTGATTCTCAACAAGAATGTCACAGCACACTAGAATGGTACAAACATCTTCTAGAGGCATCTTACTCTTCCTTTTTTATAATTACCGGTAAGTAATTATTGATTGATTGACTGACTGACTGACTGATTGATATGATTAGGTGCCAAAAGTTAATGTCAACTCTTAGTGACTACAGCAATGTGATACCTTCATTCTTGCAACTGACTCCAACCATCTTGCTGATGGTGACTTTTCTTTTTATCTTTTTTTTCCTGTTTCCCAGAATTATAGACTTCTCCAGAGAACTAGATTTTATGTTATGTATCTGAAATAAAATAATTTGACCCTGAAATTTATGCTTCTAGAGAGAACTCTAGATTGAGAACTCTCTCTGTCTCTCCAAATGAAAATTGACACAATTATGGTTAATGCATTTTTAAAAAAATCTAAGGTGAGTTTATTGACAAACTAGCCTTCAACTAAAAATGTTACAATTTTGAAAGCTGCCACTGGTATAACGTAAAACTGTCTGCCAAGTAACAAAAGCCAGGACATTTATTCCATAAGTAACTATAATTTGATTGCCAATGAGGCATTGTGGTAGTCATTGGATAAGAGGTAACATGACATGTCCTAAGGTTCATAATAGATAGGTAAAGGTAAAGGTTCCCCCACACATGCGTGCTAGTCGTTTCCAACTATAAGGGCCGGTGCTCATCTCCGTTTCAAAGCCGAAGAGCCAGCACTTGTCCGAGGACGTCTCGATGGTCATGTGGCCGGCATGACTAGACGCCAAAGGCGCACGGAATGCTGTTACCTTCCCACTGTAGTAACAGAGTGAGCGCCTGTTACTCGTCCCAGCTTCTGCCAACCTAGCAGTTCAAAAGCACGTAAAAATGCAAGTAGAAAAATAGGGACTATTTTTCTACTTGCATTTTTCCGTGCTTTTGAACTGCTAGGTTGGCAGAAGCTGGGACGAGTAACAGGCGCTCACTCTGTTATGCGGCACTCGGGATTTGACCCACCAAACTGCTGATCTTCTGATCGACAAGCTCAGCATCCTAACCCACTGAGCCACTGCGTCCCTTTCATAATAGATACATTTGCCAATAAGAAAGGAGAGGATGAAGCAACAGACTACAATAGAAATATAAGTGAAAAAAAGAAAAATGTTCTTTCACAATAAGCAAGATTAAGGACTAAGCACTAAAAATATATTCTTGTTCAGGCAGTTATTTAGCAATGGAATTAACTTGGCATAGTGATGAATTAATTCTACTCCAGAAAGTATCACTTATGGTGGTAGATTAACCAATGAAACATTAAGCTGAAGAAACATTTCTCACGTTTTGCTGAGAAACCTCAATATTATTTTGAGAAGATTTAAAGTCTAGAAAATAGCATAGCTTGAAGTTAACTAAAATAGATCAGTGCTCAAGAAGGCAGATATTTTGTAGCAATCTTCCTGCTTGCAATGAAATATAAACTTAAAGAGTCAAGATTCATTCACGTTTTTATTTATTTATATGCATGCTACATACTCAAACTAGTACAATTCACCTTACAATTCTGAAGTAGCAAAAACATCAATGATCCCAATAAACAACAATTGTCATAGCACTTTGGGTTGGACAAACCAACTCCTCCCAACATTCAATGCTAAGCAGTAGATATATCATACTTCAAAAAGTTATGCGAGAAATAATCTACTACCTTTCTAAGGTAGGAAGCATTCATACTTCACAGTTTAAGCTAGGCCAAAGTGATTTTCCAGTGCCCCTCCCCTTGCGTGTATTCAGAATGTAGATTTTGGCATGGAGAATATTATCTCAAAAGCCAGAGCCAAAAAGGGCTGTATAGGCAATTGAATTGAGTCCACAAGCAAATTGGCTGTCAATGAAACCCATCAAAATTGATGTCATTTTGTTGTGTTTGCTTATACCAGATAGGATGCAGATGGCTGTTCTCTTCCAGCTATAATTGTGTTCTGTCTCTTTGCCCTGTCTCCCAAGGTTATTCCCACATATCATCACAGATACCGTAGATACCTTCCAACCTCTATTTGAAGATATTTAATTTTCATGCCATAGCAAGATCCACCATCTGAAAGTTTATTCTCATATTGAGTCTGGATCTCCTTCTTTGTGATTTTAACCTACCTGTTTTCTGAACGTCTTCCAATTTATCACTGTCATTTTTTTTGAACTATGCTGCCTAGACCTGGACATAATACTCCATATGGAGCATGGTAGAGTTCAGCAGGACAATTACTTTCTGTGATCCAGACACTATGTTCTTATTAGTCTTCTTCAACATAGTATTTATCTTTTTTACAGCCTTATCACAGTGCTAGTTGATGTTTAACTTGTGGTTGGCAAGGTTACACAGAACATTTTCATAAGCCCCATTATGTACATGTCTTATCTTTTTTCTTCTCAGAGGCAGAACTTTACATTTCTCCCTGATAAATTCTATTATTTTAGCTCATTACTCAAGTTTGTCTAATTTTTTAAAATTCTTTTATTTCAGTCAAAATTGGAAGACCTCTCTTCAAGGTCTTGCAAAGGTGGCCATATTCTTTTCTTTATAGAAAGTTCTTCACTTAATAGTATCCTCTGTTTGAAGAGCAATTCAGTCCAGGCACAGTTTAAATAAATATAAAGAGATATTTCAGAGTCCCCATTAAAAGTTAGTCCTGGACGGAAGACTATGCAGTTATATAAAGTCTTTCCCACTATGATGAACCACATATCAATTTAAACTGCACTTATGTTTTCTAAAGTTAGCATCAATGTATATAAAGTAACAAGTGTAAATGTAGTGAAAATTTGCATCAATCTTTGTCTTTTTAAAAAAGCGCTTGACAGTACAAAAATATCCTTCACATTAATCTTGTTTCAAGTCTTTCATAAATTACAAAGATGGAGAGGAAGGCTAACAAGGCAGCCAGTGAATAGAGAATGTTGTGATAATGTGAAACAAGACAGGCAATGGGAACCAAGGAAAACCTCAGGTAAGGCATATGAAAAGCTGGAGACCTGGTAAACAATGAGTTGGGAAACCAGCAGTGAGCAAGGTGGAGGGTAAATATAGCTAGAGAAAGCAGACTAAGGGCTGGGATTGGGAAGAGACACAGGGCATTGCATGTTGTTGTTGTTAGTTGCAAAGTCATGTCCGACCCATCGCGACCCTATGGACAACGTTCCTCCAGGCCTTCCTGTCCTCTACCATCTTCTAGAGTCCATCTAGGCTCACACCTACTGCTTCAGTGACTCCATCCAGCCACCTCATTCTCTGTCGTCCCCTTCTTCTATTGCCCTCAATCTTTCCCAGCATTAGGCTCTTCTCCAGTGAGTCATACCACATAAAATTGTTGTGCTTCTATTTATTTACTGGCATGCCCTCTTTTTATATAACTACATTGACAGTTTTCATAGTGGAAGGTGGTACTGAACCTAAATCCATATCTTACCCCCTATACCACAGGTCTGCAACCCGCGGCTCCGGAGCCGCATGTGGCTCTTTCAGCCGCCTCCTGCGGCTCCCAGTCCTCTGCCATGTGCAGTCCAAAAAAAAAAGTGGGACTAAAAAAGTTCAACCAATCAATTCAAATATGCAGGGTAGGTGCATATCTCGTCTTGGCTCCACTCTTCAGTCAAACCCTGTTCTGCACATGTGCACATGTACGCACATGTGCACACATTTTTTTGCGGCTCCCAGTTTTTCCTTTTGTGAGGGAACCGGTTCCGAGTGGCTCTTTCACTGTTTCAGGTTCCTGACCCCTGCCCTATACCATAATGCAGTGATGTTCTCTTCTTTCATTTGGAAACCAAAATTATGTTCCGTCTCAATTATTAATTAAATCAGGGATAGACACCATGATGCCCTTCAGATATTTTTAACAACTAAAGCAACTTCAATAAACATGTTCATTTGTCAGGAACTATAGAAGTTGTTGTCCAAGATAACTTTAAAAAGCTGTTTTGCTTATCTCGGATAAAACTCAGTTTTCCCAATCAGATACTCTTCAGGTATCTGGAGTTGAACTCTTTAATTTTTTTCTCATCATGAATAGGTAGTTCATAGCTAAATTAATATCATAACATATATTTTTTTCAATCTGTATAAAGGAAACATGACTAATTTTGTCTTCTGTGCCTAGATTGTCCAGACAGATCTATTCTGTCCTATCAAACTGAAAAGCTAAATGAACTTTTACAAAAACAAGGGTAGCGAAAGAATTAAATATCTATTCAATGTGGGGAAAGCATTGTGCTTAGGAATACAGAATGCTTGGAGCTGCCAGAATACATTTTATATTATAAGAATGGATTGTCATGGGACAGCAGATTTTATTTATAGTGATTTGCCTATGTTTATCTTTCACTTTGCATTAAGGGCAGAAGCTTCTTAGAAAAATTCACCAGAGGGTATTTCAAAAATATATACCTAGGATTTGGAGTCATGAGTATTAATATTACCATCCATTATAAATGTAATCTGCCATATGATATCCTACTAACTGAACAATTTTCTGGCTAGCTGCAACTTCTATACATAATCTAGCTGAAGCTTTACAGTCTAACTTTATACAAAGGAAATATATACTTTTCTGTTAATTTAGATCAGGGGTGTCAAACTCAATTTCATTGAGGGCCGCATCAGCATTGCGGTTGCCCTCAGGGGCCGGGTGGGTGTGGCCAAGTGGGTGGGCGTGGCTAGACTGTGTATGGCCTACTGGGTGGGCATGGCCAGCTCTACATTGTTCGCATCAAGGGTGCCTATGGGGGCCTGGGCAGAAGTGGGACTGTTAAGTTCGGGCAGATGAATGACACAGTGAGGTTTCGCAGTAAGAATGTTTATTAACACGCATATGTCAACTGTCAACTGTCAGTTTAACTCCAGCTTATATACTCCCGAACGTTTGAAGTGTATCCAATCCCCAGCCCGGAATTTCCCGCCGTTTAAACATTAACCAATAATTGCAACCGGGCTTCCCGCTTAACAGAGACCTTTTACTAATAACTACTGACACAACACCCCTTCCCCCCCCAGATGATGTTATTTGTTAATGTAATCTCTCAAATATTTTGGTGGTTTGTGAACCCTTGATGGATATCTGTTGGACTTGCAACTTACAGCAGTGTCTATAGGCTGACTAATTGTCATGGGCCTAGAGGTTTGGGTCGCTGGCTCTGATGATTCTCTATTAGCTAATTGTTGTTGTTGTTGTTGTTGTTGTTGTTGTTGCTGTACAGGAACTGCTGGTCTTTCCATCGGGAACAACTCCCAATCAATTTGACTGTGTTGTGAAGTTGCTACAGCTAACCTGGGTTGAGTTTCCACTTCCCCCCCATTAGCTGTTGAATCAGAATGGTTATGCCAGGATGAAGTGTCACCCCTGTGTTCACTTTGACCCGCATTGACTGACACCCTTTCAGGAACTCTTTTCCTTAATTGGTCAATATGCCTTTTAATCACTCTATTCCCTTCCCCCTCAATGGTGTAAGACAACGGCCCTATTATGTCAGTTACTACCCCAGGAACCCATTTGTCCCCCAGTCCATAGTTCCTGGCCCATACTAAGTCTCCAACATTGAGGGACCTGGTTGGAATGTCAGGTTCAGCATTTGTGGGACGTCTGTCAGGGTGTAACCTGTCCAATTTAGTGGTTAGCCTTCTGCCCCACCTCATTTCCGCAGGGCTTTTACCAGTAGCCGTGCATGGGGTTGTGTGCTGAGTCAGTAAGAAGTTTGCAAGTCTTTGGTGCCAGTCGCCACGGATGATTCGCTTCAGGGCGTCTTTTGTGATTCTGACGTTGCGTTCAGCCAAGCCATTGGTGGAAGGGTGGAAGGGTGCCGATGTCGCGTGCCTAATCGAGTTGGCCTTGAGGAAATCCTGAAATTCAGTAGAGGTGAATTGGGGCCCATTATCAGATACAATCACATCAGGTAACCCATGGGTGGCAAAGAGGCCCCTCAAAACCTGAATTGTTTTAGTAGATGACATAGAGGTAACAGGCACAACCTCCAACCACCAGGAGAAACTGTCCACCACAACTAAGAAGGTTAAGCCTTGAAATGGCCCCGCAAAATCAATGTGTATACGAGACCATGGGTTTCTGGCCATCTCCCACTTATGAGTATGCGCATGTGCCTGTTCAGGTCTAGAGCGCTGACACTGATAACACCCAGATACGCACTCTTCTATTGCCTTGTCTAACCCAGGCCACCACAAGTGACTTCTAGCTAATGCCTTCATGCGGACAATCCCCGGGTGACCCTCATGTAATTCTGCTATTACAGTATTCCTATGCTGTTCAGGGATAACAACTCTGTTACCCCACAAGATGCACCCCAAATAAGATGATAATTCATCTTTCCTACTAAAATATGGAGTGAAGTTAGGGTCCGGATTCATACTTGGCCATCCACCTTGTACCCAGGTTGTAATCCTATTGAGGATACGGTCTTTTTTAGTGGCTTCAGCAATGTCTCTAGCTGTTAAAGGGCAGTCAGGTATTTCATGTAGTGACAAAACTTGTCCTACTGGCGCAGGGTCATCCTCGGTGTTGGCTAAAGGTAGTCTGCTAAGGGCATCCTCATGACCCATTTCCTTGCCGGGTCTATGTTTCAAAGAGAAAGAATATGCGGAGAGGAAAATTGATCACCTCAGCATCCTAGGAGACATTATCTGGGGTGTCTGTTTATCAGTGGTAAACAGTCCCAGTAATGGTTTGTGGTCAGTGAATATGGTAAAGTTCCTACCATAAAGGTAATCATGGAACTTTTTAACTCCTGCCACAATGGCTAATGCTTCTCTGTCAATTTGTGCATAATTCCGTTCAGCTTTGGTAAGCGTCCGGGAATAATATGCAATTGGCTTTTGATGGCCCTGATTATCCATGTGGCTGATGACAGCCCCAACCCCATAAGGTGAAGCATCACATGCTAAATAGATTGGTTTGTTTTCTATAAAATGTGTAATTGTGGAATGGCTGGAAAGAATATCTTTTAGGGTTTGAAAGCTGATTCTATGTTTTTCTTGCCACTGCCAAGGGGTTTTCCTGTCTAACAGTCTGTGTAATGGTTCAGCGATGGCAGCTTTATGTGGCAAAAATGCGTGATAAAAGTTGACTAACCCTAAAAAGGCTTGTAATTCAGCCTTGTTTTTAGGTTCAGGGGCTAATTTAATTGCTTTAATTTTTTTCAGCTGTAGGGTGTATTCCCATTTTATCTATTCTAAACCCTAAGAATTCAGTGGATTTAACTCCAATACAGCATTTTTCCTTTTTTAATTTGAGTCCTGCCTCCCTAAATTTCCCCAGTACCTGTTCCAGACGATCAGCTAAAATTTCTTCAGTTTTTCCAGCTATCAGGACATCATCAAAGTAAGGGCATACACCAGGTATGCCCTTTAAGGTCCTCTCCATCACCTCCTGGAAGATGCCTGGAGCTGCTGCAATGCCAAATTGCAATCTGTGGACTTGGAATTCCCCCTTGTGGGTAACAATAGTTTGAGCTTCAGCAGCTTCCCTGGAAACAGTGAGTTGCAAATACGCCTGCGCCAAGTCGAGCTTGGCAAAGATGGTGCCGTCCTGGATCGTCACGAGGACCTGTTTCACTGTTGGGACCGGGTAAGCGTGCTTTTTCATTCCTAAGTTCAGGGTGGCTTTGTAATCAGCACAAATCCTCACATCCCCATTAGGTTTTAGGGGTGTGACGATTGGTGTTTCCCACAAGCCACCCTCAACCGGTTCTAATACGCCTTGGCCTACAAGCTTATCGAGCTTGGCCTCGATTTTTTGTTTTAGGGCAAAAGGCACCCGTCGGGCCTTAAGCCTAATGGGTTTTACTGCCGGGTCCAAATTAAAATTAATAGGGGGCCCTTTGTATTTACCTAAAGACCTGTCAAATACGTCTGCGAACTCATCGCAGACAGATTTGAGGGTCTTATTATTAATAGTATTTATTCCCCCGACCCAGATTCCCAGGGCTGGGAACCAGTTAAGACCAATTAAACTAGTTCTCTGGCCTTCTGTGACTAATAAGTCTAAGAAGCCCTTAAACCCCTTATAATTAACCTTAATGGTGACTTTCCCCTTAATGTTTATTGGGGTTTTTTGAAAATCCGCTAATTGAATTTTAGTTGAACTGAGTGGAATTTTTCGGCCACTTTTAAATTCAATGTGCTTAAGGGTTTCACTAGAAATTATTGATACTGAGGCCCCAGAATCAACTTCCATTTCGCAGGGAATTCCTTGCAAATAGACTACAATTTTCAATTTTGGCCTCAGAATATGGTTTATTTTTGACTTCCCTATGTGGTTGACTCGCGCCACCTCCCCACGGTTGGGGTAACGTGCCAAAGGTCTGGGGGTCTCAATGCCACTATAGTAGGGGGTTACCTTACCTTCGGCCCAAACGTCAATTTCGTGAAGGCGATTGTCACGGGGACGACTACGGCAAATGGCCTGAATGTGGCCCGTCTTTCCGCACATCCTGCATTTTGCAGAGCGGAATCTACATGTTGCTCTGGGGTGGTTGCCCCCGCAGCTTCCACATATGGTGTCTAAGTTGCGCGGTCTGGTCGAGTTGTCTCTTTGTTGTCTTTGCGGTGCTGTCGTTTGATATCAGCGAATCAGTTCTGGTCCTTCGTTGTGAAGGGGTCTTGCCGACATTTTCCCAAATCTTCTGGTGACTTCTGCTATGTCAGCCTCCCATTGTTGGTCCGCCTCCCCACTGTCCACATGGCTTTCTAGATTTATTTCGGCTGAAGCGGCCATGCTATTGCGGGGGGGGTGTCTCGACTTTCAGTAGATTCGTAGGTTAGCAATTCGTTGAGGACTTCTTGTAGATCACCGGTGGGCTTAGCAATAATACGATTTTGTAAATGTTCATCTCGCAAGCCCAGCACCACTCTATCTCAAATTCTGATTTCAAGATTATCATATTTACAGCGCAAAGCTGCTTCTCTGACCGCTGCAACGAATTTCGTGATTGACTCGCCCGGTCTCTGATTGCGCTTTTCAAAAATACGCCTCCAAAACAGTTCTGATCTTTTTGGCGTAAAATGTACTTTTAATTTGGCCAACAAGTCAGCGTACGAGACGCTAGATACCGGCATTGGTTGGCAGAGTCCAACGGCAACCCGGTACACGGGTGTGCCACTTATGGTCAATAAGGCAGCAGCCTTCTTCCAGTCATCGGTAATGCCATTGACAAGCAAGAAGCCTTCGACCTGTCCGACATATTCTTCCCAATCCTCTGGGTAGTTTGGATCAAACTCTTTCAAAGAGCCGACTTGCGCCATTCGGAGAATTTGTTGATTCCGCCGCGGCCGCCAACGGTTGACTGCGTTTTAAATTTTACCGCCTTACGCGCAGCTGATTATCGCCGCTCCTTCACTAGTCCGCCGTCTATCCCACCTTCGTCGCCACTTGTTAAGTTCGGGCAGACGAATGACACAGTGAGGTTTCGCAGTAAGAATGTTTATTAACACGCATATGTCAACTGTCAACTGTCAGTTTAACTCCAGCTTATATACTCCCGAACGTTTGAAGTGTATCCAATCCCCAGCCCGGAATTTCCCACCGTTTAAACATTAACCAATAATTGCAACCGGGCTTCCCGCTTAACAGAGACCTTTTACTAATAACTACTGACACAACAGGGACAGAGCTGAGGGTCTCTGGCAGGAGGAGAGTCTCTGGGCCAGGGCCAAGGCAGTGGGGGCTGTTCCCTCACTGTTTCCAGGATGGCTTCGCGGGCCATATGAAACCACTTCACGGGCCAGATCTGGCCCCCGGGCCTTGTGTTTGACATGTCTGATTTAGATAATCCTTGGAGACCATCACTAATTTACCTATCTTCTAAGTAGCTTATTAAGCTGTGGAATACAGATGTGTGGCTGCTGCTATAATGTTTGGAAATAGATGTGGGAACTGTACGTCTGTTGTATACATTTTGATTGGAGAATAATGTGATGGAAATTCTACTGCATAATAGCCTTGGTTTTAACTATGAAACCTGTGGAAATTATATTTATCTCTTTTTCCCTGAGGATCTGGCAAGAAGGAAAGACTTTGTGAATATAGTAATTTCATTATGAAATATATCCAACAACTGGAGATATTGCCTTTGGAAAATCAAAAGGACTATTTGCTGCATTGAATAATCTCTTAACAGATAAAAGAGATTCATATCATTTAATAAATAACACAAAATTACACAACAGTCTTCCTGTTACAAAATGAAATAAATGTCTTCAAATAAAGGATTTCATATTTTAGAATGTATCAACCTTAACTCTTCTTTTAAAAATATTGTTTGAAAAACATAACTTAAAACACCGTTCAGATACAAGGATTAGAGTTGTACAATTTTGTGGATTCCAGCCCAAGACTACTAGCAGATTTTGACTGATCATTTGGATTTTTTTCTAGCAGGTTGCCTGTGCTATTAGTAATTGCCTAATGTAGAAAAAAATGTGTATAAGGGGAAGCAAATATTTTTTGCTAGGTATTAAGCACTACTTTTCTGCAGTTCATGTACCTGGTCAGAAAAAAAAAAATCGCTATTCATATTCCTACTTGGCAAGGAAGTCATTTCCTTATCTACATTATTTATATATTATAATATTTTAAACTTAATTTGTTCAATAAATTATACCTATCCCACTAAACCAAAAATGCATCAAATTATGTCTTAGGCCTAACCAATGTTTGTATTCAAACAACAGTCTAAATGTTGTTGTCATGGTAGCCCTTCTATCTTGTCTTTTTGTTATTACAGTTTAAAATTTGTTTTAATTGATTATGTTGATTTTTTTATTTTTGCTTTAAATATGTACATTGCTCAGGGTCATATACAAGTGAAATGGGCAGCTATATAAATTCAATAAATCAATAATGATAGTTTTCCAGAAAAAGTATTTGAGATAGCAGTAAAAACTCAGCCCCAGATTGCCATTTCCCTTCCTCTTTTGTAAATGTCCCAACAATCTTTGAGGTTATTGTATTATTTTTTTAGTTTGATTTTGAAGATAACAACAAAAAGCTTTCACTAAAATGCTGGCTAAGGGTATCTTTCATTCCCTTTGTTTTCAAAATAAAGAGAAAAACAAATATGGAATAAATTTTCCTGCAAGATTAATGGCTATTGAACCATAAACTAACTCCTAGGCCAGTTTCATAAATACTCCACCATAGCTGAAGTGCCAACTTGAGAACAAAGCATAATTATTATGGTTGACAATATGGCTTAACAAGTTATTCCAGTGTTAGTTTATTGATAATGGGGCATTTACACAACATGCCAAACTTGGTGAATAGGTTATTTGTGGCTTGGTGAATTATTTTAATCCAAACTGTCTGGCTAGTTCACATTTCAATATTACATGAACTCAAACAACAGAACAAGATAAAATAAGGCTCATCTGGGTCTTTTTTTTCTGTTCTTTGGATTATATGATTTAACCATAGCTTCATTCATTAATGTACTGAACCCTAACTAAATGAACAGTGTATAGCTGTTTGCCTGGGATGTTGAACCATGGCTCAGTTTTATTATTTGCATATCACACTAACTATACCAGCTTGCTTATCACACTACACTACCAACTAAAAAGCACAAGAGTGCATAGGATTATAGCATGACTATAATCTTCCATTTGCTTGGCTAATGAATCAGAAGCAGGAACAAACTCTCAGATGCATGGCAACATTTAAAAAATATCATGGTTATATTGGGATATAAAGATAATTATCTCCAGATTTAGGCCAAGATCATTTTAATGTAGCAAGCCTCACCCTATTCAGTGCTATTCAAGACTTACCATATCCAGTGAACTATGCCAGATGAATAAAAGAATCTCATTGGAGTTATTTCTTTTTGGCTAGTTTTTTTCTAACTCCCCAAAATTTGTGGTGGCAATAACAATCACATTTCAGTCCCTGCATTATCTCCACACCTGTTCAAGTATGTGTGCAAAAAATAACCAACATAAGGCAAAACAAAACTGAAACCCATTCTTTATTTAGCAGAAACTGTACTGAGGGAGTCACCCTGCCTCAATATATAGCCAGACCCTCTGGTAGCAACCAATCGGATTGAACCCATGTTTGCTGCCCAAAGTTGACCAATTGCAGGACTGGAGATGTCCTGTCTGAGTTGCTGGAGAACCGTTAGTTCTCCAGCAACGCACGCGGTGATATTCCAAAAGCCCAGTACATAACAATCAATATCTTAGCAAAGCTGAAATTATGTTCCAGAGGGGTTTTTTTGAGTTCTAAAAATGATAATGAATATGAAAAGATAGGAAAAACAATTAGAAGGTAAATGAATAACAGGAAGCAAGGACTTGTTTAAGCTGAAAGGAGAGAAAACTCTCAAGCGAATAAGAAAATTGCTGACTTACACATGGAAAAGTACCAGGAGTAAAATATTGATCTGAGAAAGAAAAGTGATCTATAGAATAGTTGCAGTTCAATAGCCTTAAGAAAAATTATATAGCACTTTTCTAGATAATCAACAACTTGTTATACTTAATGAATAACTGCATATACATGACATTGTTATTCATTTTAAACTGGCTACATATGTTTGTTATACTTAACAAAGCAAGAATTATTGTCACAATCTAAGAACATTCCAAGCTGCACCTATTATACAGAAAGTAATTTTATCATTTTTGAATGAATATGCTTACAGTGTAATACAGACCATATTTGTCTGAAAGAATCTAGAGACCACTAGATGGCACCAAAAAGTGTACAGAAAATTAATTCTTCCATTTAGTGTATGTGCAGTTAGGGAAAATAAGATAGAATAACTTTCATACCATGCACTTAGAATCTGGGTTCAGCGAAGCTTAATTACAGGAAGGTAGGTATAGTTTCATGCTGTTTAAATGGTGTTCGTGATGTGTGTGTATTTGTTTATTTGTTCAATTTCTATAGCCACCATCTCAATCTACGACTCTGGGAGCTTAGAGTACTGTACAAAAATTGAATTTCTTGATATTTACTTCCTGGCCCAAATTGTACATAACGTTAGATAAAACAATGGTAGACTACTTCAGGGATTGGATATATTCTATTATTGTTACATATAGTGCAAATAGTTATTTTGGAGCTTGCAAGGTGTGGTGTTAGATGGTGATAAGAGACATTCAGTCTGTATTCATTTATAGTTTTTCATGATAGTGCTACAGACTTAAGTTGTAACAATCTGGAAGTTTGCTAGATAGCTATAATAATAATAATAATATTTTTTGGCTAACTTTGCTGCTATCTAGTGGCCCTTTAAGATTTTTTATCCAGTCTGTGGATAACAATCTCCCAATCCAATTTACATTATAATGTCAGCATAACAAAATGAGAAAAGACTTTGATGTGCGTCATCATGCTCTCCAAAATAAAAGTAAGATTTTTTTTAAAAAAACAGGGTAACTTTGAAATGACAATTTTAAAAGATTTTTAAAAAAATTCCTTGCATGTTGGGATCAGTCTTAGAACAGTCACTAAACAGTGCAGTTATTAAGTAAGGTCTACCTGTATATTACTGCAAAGGTGCTATAATCTTCAGTCTTAAAATTCAAGACAAGTGATAACAAACGTACTTTATGTACTTTCCTGATATTTTTTTTTAGTTTTGAGATAGCATAGGATATAACCAGTGCTTTTTTTGTAAAAGAAAAAGGTGCCGGAACTCACACATGTCAAACAACCCGCCTTGCCTACCCTACAAGGTTCCATCCAAAAAAGGTGCCGGAACTCCGTTCTGAGCATTCTATGAGAAAAAAAGCCCTGGATATAACCCTGAAAGAATGACAGAGTAAGGTAAACATAAACAGTATTTAGGGTTCTTCTGGTTATCATAATCCATTTCAGTTTCAGAATACAAGTAGTTCTTGATTTACAACAACTGAGCCCCATTTTACAACCTTTCTTGCCACAGCTGATAACTGAACCATTGCAATTGTTAAGTTAGTAATACAGTTGTTAAGTGGAACAGGTTTCCCGACTGACTTTGCTTGTCATAAGGTTGCAAAAAGTGGTCAATGACACAAAAATCCCTTGCTGTGGGAAAGTCTGGTCACTCTGATAGCCAAAGGGGAACTTAGGCTTGGGGCTTTATGATCCGATAGGAGGGGATAAAATCTACTTTAACTCCCAGAATTCCTCAGCCAGGCTTTAATTTTGGTTTAGTTTTGCTGTTCCAGATCTGAGCAGCAAAAATCCAAATCAGGTTACAATTTTCTGTACAGCTTGCTATCTTCTGATGGCAACTCAGATCTAGTGATCCCTGCACAAAAACGACACGAATTATTAACGAGAAGTTGAAGATTTGAAACCTATTTCGGCGTCGGGAAGCCAGTTTCACTTTAAGGGAGGGCGTACGCCACGGCTTAAAAAATGGGCAGGCTGATTGTTTTCCGCCCGCCTTTCCTTTCAGCGGTGGAGCTATGATAGGTTAAAGGAGCTGCTGTTAGCTTTTTCCAGAATTTCAGATCATTTGAAGCTGGTGAGTGAAGTCGATAGATTAGTACATTAGAATTATAGCAATGAGTTCAGACTCTTGTAAATTAGGGCAGCCAGCTGTTATGGGAGAACAACCGGGATGGAATAATACCCGGGAAGGGAGGGAACGGTAGACTCTGCTTGGATTGCAGATGCTGATTGGATCCGCTCCACTTCTGCTAACTTGCCCAGATCTATACCGAACGGCTAGGGAAAACCTGATGCAAGATATGCGGAATTATCGTGGTTAATTTATAAAAGGAACGCTGCTCCGGTTTACCTAGGTCTTCCAATCTGATTGGAAAGGCGTTCCCAAGTTAGCAATTACTTTCGCAGATTTGGGTTTAATTATGGAATAACGAGGGGAAAACCCCCCAGCTTTGTAACTCTTTTTTCTTTCTTTCTTCCTG
The DNA here is from genome assembly GCF_947247035.1 of Vipera ursinii. Lineage (NCBI taxonomy): Eukaryota > Metazoa > Chordata > Lepidosauria > Squamata > Viperidae > Vipera > Vipera ursinii. The sequence continues at coordinate 87,829,974 of NC_139517.1, forward strand.
TGGGGAAAACCCTGAGAGGGCCCTAAAAGAGGCCCGGACCAAATAAGAGAAAACATTCGATTTATTCAGAATAAATGTATTCGACATTGACCACGATGAGCATATTATTCTACTCAGATTCTATTGAGATGAGTGAGGATTTCCAAATAAATACTGTAGTTTGCAATAAATTTAGGAGTGGCTATGCTTTAATGGCCTTTGTGGCAAGATTTGCAGAAGTTATGTAAGATTGAAAGGCCTCCTTGTATAGCTGGTTTATTAAATACTAGCTTAAATTGATCGACCTATTTTAATAAGTAAAGAAAAATAAATATACAAAGTAGTAATTTTTCTCCTTCACAAGAAATACAATTTTACTGATTACTTCTCTTAAAATACAATAAATTATCTCTCTCCTATGCCATTTCTTATCTATAAACAAAAACAGCAAAAGTCCATTAAGAGTTATCTAAGATAACATTTATTTTTAGCCCAAATAAACCAACTTTTTATTTCTTCCTTTTACTTATAACAGTCTTGATTTTTCAAATTATTTATTATATTTTTATCTTGCCTTTGTTACTTTATAAGTAACTCAGTATAGTGTATATATATCTAATACTCCTTGCTCCTTTTATTTTCCACAAAAATCCTGTGAGGTAGATTGGGCTGAGAGAAAATGATTGGCCCCAAATCATCCAGCAGCTTTCATGCCTAAAGCTTGATAGAACTTGCAATGTCCTTCAATATGTCCAGTGTTAAAATATTTTGCTTAAATTTGTCTTTTAGTAAGTTGAGTTTGTGTGTTCTCCATAGCTTTTAATTCCTTCTAGTTTCCTCTAGTTTCCAATTTATAAAGTCTTACCTTAGTTTTTTTTAAAATAATTCAAAAGAAAAGTATTTTCCATAGGAAAGATTTTTATAATTAATTCCAAAATCTTATTTCAAATTTATCTAATGGTTTGTCTCTTTGTAACTCTCTAAAATCAGAGTTTGATTTAACCTTTTGCTGTTTATTAAAAAAATTATTTCTAAACTTGTAGTTAAAACTTTGTTTCCTAAGGATTGTAGGAAACTCACCAGGTGCTGTAAACATATGTATCCAAAGATTCTTAATAGCTGAAAAGCAGTTAACAAGCAATTTCTGAAAGTGATTAGAAAAGGAAGCAAATTCAGTTTCCTTAAAACTGCTTATCAGGTTTTGGACATTAGGCTATTTGAGCAATAGGCATTTCCAGAGGTCTTAACCTGCCAGAGACTGTGGTCTCCTTACAAAGAGCAGTTATTTGGAGCATTTGTGGCTGATCTCAAGTACTTTTCCTTGTCTGTTCTTGCTCAAGTGTATGCACCATTTCAAAATCCCTTTAGATGAAAACAATTCTGTTTTTATATGTGCATTTCAGAGCCTTCTATAACATTTTACTCAATTTTTTGTTACAAACAGAATGGATTGCTATATATTGAAAGAAATGTCTGTATTGGGTCAACTTTCTGATTTTAAAGTGAGAACTGTTATGTTAAACTGATTCTCATGAAAGTAATATACAAATAGTCCTTGACTTACAACAGTTCATTTAGTGACCATTCAAAGTTAAAACGGGACTGAAAGAAGTGACTTATGACAGTTTTTCACACAATCATTATAGCATCCCTCTGGTCATGTGATCAAAATTCAGATGCTTGGCAACTGACTCATATTTATGATAGTTATTGTGTCCTGGGGTCATGTGGTCAACTTTTGCAGTTACCTGATAAGCAAAGTCAATGAAGCCAAATTCACTTAACAACCATGTTACTAACTTAACTGCAGCGATTCATTTAACAACTGTGGTAAGAAGGTTCATAAAATGGAGCAAAATTCACTTAACAGTGGGAATGAGAATTTTGGACTCAATTGTGATTGTAAGTTGAGGACTATCTGTATTTAGAGGTTAAAGATATTAAATATATTTGGAAGTTCAAATAAAAAGCTTCTACCCAAAATAAAGTTGACTGGCTTTTGGTGATGAGGGAAGTTTTCAACTTGATGACTGGGGTTTCCTAATAAAAGAAAATTTAAGAGGGAGACTATAAGGAGTGAAAAGCAGGGGTAGGAAGCAGGTACTATAAACTTTTGTTCCATGAAAAAGAATATGAAGTTCTTTAGAATGTTCCCCCAAAATTAGATGGATTGGTTTGAATTGGAAAAAATGCAGAGGAGTGCTTTAGAATATTGCCTGGCTGGGTAAATATAGAATTCATATACAATTCTAAACTACGCTATAGTTTATGTGGTTCGGGCAAAGTCAGTTGTGACTTATTAAAATTTTTACACCATGGTTTAATATGTAGTGTTAAGGACATATGTAATTTTGGGATAAAGCCTCTAAGGGATGATATTGAATCAGGAATAAGAAAAAATCAAAATGTTGCCATAATGGCATTCTTGCAAAAAAAGAACATTTCTTTGCCCTGCCATCATAATTAGTAAGGCTTAAACCTTCCTGTTTAGCTACAATTATCAAATACTTGGGCTTAAAGATACTTTTAGAAACCAAAAGATGCTTAATCAGGAACAAAAATGGATAGATAGTGAAAAAGAGAAAAAATAGAGGGGAAGGGAAAGCAACAGTGTATGGGAAGAGGAGAATAGAATAGAGCTGGAAGGGACCTTGGAGGCCTTCTAGTCCATCCTCCTGCTCAAGCAGAAAAACCTATACCAGTGATGGCGAACCTTTTAGAGACCTAGTGCCCAGACTGCAACCCAAAACCCACTTATTTATCACTGGGTGCCAGGTGGGCGTGGCCTACTCAGTGGGTGTGGCTGTGGCGGTCATGGAACATTGGGTGGGTGTGGCCAAGGTGGGTGTGGTCACCTCAGTGTCGCTCGTGGGGAGGGACACCTCTTCTTGGTTGCAGTCCCTCAAATACTGGAATACTGCTATCATGTCTCCTCTATTTCTTTTCTTTAGAATAGCCAAACCCAAGTCCTGCAGCTGTTCTTCATATGTTTTAGGCTCTAGGCCATGATGTGTCGCGACATATCGCGACTTTTTTCCATTCCTGGCAATAGGGTGGGCACGGTTTTGCCATGACGCATCCTACCTGCAGGCTGGCAGTTTGAAACCCTTGCTCTGGACCTTTGATCATCTTAGTTGTTCTTCTCTGAATTTGACTATGAGGATAGATGACCATACGTATTGTTCAAACTATTATAAGGTTTCCTGCCATTGATTGATTAAATCACAACTGAAGTAGCATGATTACAAAATGCAAAAACCTGTTTGACAAGGAAAAAAACCTGTTTTGACAAGCCTTGGTGGAGCAGTGGGCTAATGCCTCCTTAAGTAACACCAGCTGCCTGCAATTAGTGCAGGTTCGCATCCCACCAGGCTCAAGGTTGACTCAGCCTTCCATCCTTCCGAGGTAGGTAAAATGAGGACCCAGATTGTTGGGGGCAATAATTTGACTTTGTAATAATGCCGCTTGGGGGGGGCGAAAGCCCTAATAAGCAGGCATATACATAGAATGAAGGCTATTGCTAAGCACATTGATTTGTGCTTAGATTGTAAGCCACCCTGAGTCTTCGGAGAAGGGCGGGATATAAATGGGATTAAAAAAAATAAAAATAAAAATAAAAATGCTGGATAGATATCAGCCACTAGGGGGAGTACCACTGATTTACCATATGATCAGAACTTACACTTCTTTCCATGATAGTTTTTATATATTAGCCAAAGGTTCATTCAGTTTATTTGGGTAGCCCTATGCTTCACTGCCCCTTCATGGATTACTGCCTTGTCGTGGCGAAGGGGCTTGCGTAATTCAATGAAGCTATGAGCTATGCCGTGCAGGGCCACCCAAGACGGAAAGGTCATAGCAGAGAGTTCTGACAAAACGTGATCCACTGGAGAAGGAAATGGCAGCCCACTCCAGTATCTTTGCCATGAAAACCCTATGGACAGTACCAAAAGGCAAAACGATATGACGCTGGAAGATGAGCCCCTCAGGTCGGAAGGCGTCCAATATGCTACTGGGGAAGAGCAGAGGGCTAGTACTAGTAGCACCAGAAAGAATGAAGCGACTGGGCCAAAGCCGAAAGGACGCTCAGCTGTGGATGTGTCTGGTGGTGAAAGGAAAGTCCGATGCTGTAAAGATTCTTTCTCCATAGGAACCTGGAATGTAAGATCCATGAATCAAGGAAAGCTGGACGTGGTCAAACAAGAGATGACAAGACTAAACATCGACATCTTAGGTATCAGCGAACTAAAATGAACAGGAATGGGTGAATTTAATTCAGATGACCATCAGGTATACTACTGCAGGCAAGAATCCCTCAGAAGAAATGGAGTAGCCTTCATAGTCAATAAAAAAGTAGGAAAAGCAATACTGGGATACAACCCTCAAAATGACAGAATGATCTCAGTTCAAATCCAAGGCAAACCATTCAATATCACAGTAGTCCAAGTCTATGCCCCAACCACCAGTGCTGAAGAGGATGAAATTGACCGGTTCTATGAAGCCCTACAGCACCTTATAGAACTAACACCCAAAAATGATGTCCTTATCATCATGGGAGATTGGAATGCTAAAGTAGGAAGCCAAAAGATAACTGGAATAACAGGCAAGTTTGGCCTTGAAGTACAAAATGAAGCAGGGCACAGGCTGATAGAATTTTGTCAAGAGAATACGATGGTCATAGCAAACACTCTTTTCCAACAACCCAAAAGATGGCTTTACACATGGACATCACCAGACGGTCAACACAGAAATCAGATTGACTATATGCTCTGCAGCCAAATATGGAGAAGCTCTATACAGTCAGTAAAAACAAGACCAGGAGCTGACTGTGGCTCAGACCATGAGCTTCTTGTTGCAAAGTTTAGGCTTAAATTAAAGAAAGTAGGGAAAAGTGCTAGGCCAGTCAGGTATGAATTAAATCATATCCCTGTTCAATATAGAGTAGAGGTGACAAATAGATTCAAGGAATTAGATCTGATAGACAGAGTGCCTGAAGAACTATGGACAGAGGTTCGCAACATTGTACAACAGGTAGCAACCAAAACCATCCCAAAGAAAAAGAAATGCAAGAAAGCAAAATGGCTGTCTGAGGAAGCTTTGCAAATAGCTGAGGAAAGGAGGGAAGTGAAAGGCAAGGGAGAAAAAGAAAGATATGCCCAATTAAATGCAGAATTCCAAAGAATAGCTAGAAGAGATAAGAATGCCTTCTTAAATGAACAATGCAAAGAAATAGAAAAAAACAATAGAATAGGGAGGACCAGAGATCTTTTCAAGAAAATTGGAGAGATGAAGAGAACGTTTAATGAAAAAATGGGCATGATAAAGGACCAAAATGGCAGGGACCTAACAGAGGCAGAAGAGATTAAGAAGAGGTGGCAAAATTACACAGAAGAACTATACAAGAATGAGCTTAATGTCCCTGATAATCACAATGAGGTGGTCACTGACCTCGAGCCAGACATCCTAGAATGTGAAGTGAAGTGGGCCTTAGAAAAGCTGAGCAACAACAAAGCTAGTGGAGGTGACAGTATTCCAGCTGAGCTATTCAAAATCTTAAAAGACAATGCAATAAAAGTGCTACACTCAATTTGCCAGCAAATTTGGAAAACTCAACAGTGGCCACAGGATTGGAAAAGATCAGTTTACATTCCAATTCCAAAGAAAGGCAGTGCCAAAGAATGTTCAAACTATCGCACCATTGCACTCATTTCTCATGCTAGTAAAGTTATGCTTAAAATTCTACAAGCTAGACTCCAGCAGTATGTGGATCGAGAACTACCAGAAGTACAGGCAGGATTTCGAAGAGGCAGAGGAACTAGAGATCAAATTGCTAACATACGCTGGATCATGGAGAAAGCTAGAGAGTTCCAGAAAAACATCTACTTCTGCTTCATTGACTACGCTAAAGCCTTTGATTGTGTGGATCATAACAAACTCTGGCAAGTCCTTAAAGAGATGGGCATACCAGACCATCTTATTTGCCTCTTGAGAAACCTATATGCAGGCCAAGAAGCAACAGTGAGAACTGGACACGGAACCACTGATTGGTTCAAAATTGGGAAAGGAGTCCGGCAAGGCTGTATACTGTCGCCTTGCCTATTTAACTTATATGCAGAGCACATCATGAGAAAGGCAGGGCTAGATGAATCAAAAGTTGGAATTAAGATTGCCGGAAGAAACATCAACAACCTAAGATATGCAGATGATACCACTCTAATGGCAGAAAGTGAAGAGGAACTAAAGAGCCTATAGTCAAGGCCATGGTCTTCCCAGTTGCAATGTATGGCAGTGAAAGCTGGACCATAAAAAAGGCTGAGCGCCAATGAATTGAGGCCTTTGAACTATGGTGCTGGAGAAGACTCCTGCGAGTCCCTTGGACTGCAAGGCGATCAAACTGGTCAGTCCTAGAGGAGATCAACCCTGACTGCTCTTTAGAAGGTCAGATCCTGAAGCTAAAACTCAAATACTTTGGCCACCTAATGAGAAGGAAGGACTCACTGGAGAAGAGCCTAATGCTGGGAAAGATTGAGGGCAATAGAAGAAGGGGATGACAGAGAATGAGGTGGCTGGATGGAGTCACTGAAGCAGTAGGCATGAGCTTAAATGGACTCCAGAAGATGGTAGAGGACAGGAAGGCCTGGAGGAACATTGTCCATAGGGTCACGATGGTTCGGACACGACTTCGCAACTAACAACAACAATAAATGCTTCACTGGGATGGAAAAAAAGCAAATTGATCAAACTGGTTGAGAGGTGTGTATTTCTCTTACATTAGCCTTTCCCAATGGAGTACCCTACAATTATTTTCCATGATCTATTCAGTAATTAGCACATCTGGCAAGCACCAGTTTGAGAAAAAAATGCTATATATTTGTTTTGATAATTTAGCACATGTGAATTAATCTAAAGGCCAGGCAGGAACACAAACATCAAATAATTGTGCAATTTTAAAATGTTATCAGTTTTGTGTCTAAAACCGAAAGAGTTATAATGCATCTGCTTGCTAATGATGTTTTTTTTGACTGTAGCATGAAAAAAGCATGCTTCTTATATTTTATTCACTTTCATAATTTCTTCTTCCTCCCACCAGCAAATATGAAATATTTTTATATTTGGTTGAAAGATTAGTCTAGATCAGCACCAAGCAAAATGCAATTTTGAACAGTCTTGAACAACTGTGATGAAAACTGTCTCCTTCTTTAGTTTCTTTATCATAAAAATATTTTTCCCTTTGTTACACATACACACTGCGTACTTTGAGAGCTTGTCACAATAAATCCATTTGGTGAGCTTTCCTTGCTTATACATAAATGGGCTGCAACAGATGTTTTCAGACTTTATTAGACAAAGAATATAATAGAATTTCAGGTTTGCATCACTTCTTCAGAAGCCAACAAAAATAATAAAATAGTAAAACAAAATAGAAACACTGGCAGCTGGAGAAAGCATCAGCACTATCCACTATTACATTTAAAAGTGATCTACATTGTTTAATTGCTTGATTGTTCTCTGTAGGACTGAACTGAATTGAATTGTAGGAATTGAAATCTATTGAGTTTTTCGGTGCAGGCTATATCAAGGAGATCCTACAAGTGAAAACCTTGAAAGGGCATGAAATATCTGTCTAGCCTAACAGATGATTCCAGAAAAATTAGCTGTTTTCTAGTCCCAACTCAGAAATTGCGCTCATTGCCTTTTCTATCACAACCAGTCAGGAATTATTTTAATACATTACCAATATGCCTGATAATTGATTTTAGATAACTGGAATTAATGTCTTAATATACTATTAGCACTGTATCTCATTCTTTGACTGGATATTCTACTATACCAAGTGAAATAAGAGAGCATATAACCATAATATTTGGCAAATCAATACCACTTGAATTATCTATAATATTTCAAAACTCTAAGGGGAATTTGAAATGCATGCCTCTTTGGGACTAATACTTCTATTTCTGTACCAATTTACTCCAATGGTACAGTTGTATACAGTTATAAACAATTGTATACAGAAATATACTAAAGACAATAAAAGAAAGAAATTGGAGTTAGGTAATACTTGAAATTGAATCAAATAATTCCTAAAATTACTATTTTTACTCATCTGCCAGATATGACAAAAGAAGTTTAGGTGGTACAATGGAATGCTATTGGGTCAGTGACACGAAGTCATAGTCAGGGTGGGTGGAAGAGTATCATGTGACAAAATCTGTGCTGTGATGCTTACCTCTATGGTTACAAGCTTGTGTTGACATAGCAATGCAAATATGAAAGTGTGGAGCTTGTATTATGACATCATGATGCACATTTTGTAATTTTAGTTAAGTCAGGGGTGTCAAACTGCTGGTTTCATCATACTGAAGCCATGCCTACCCAATTGCTGGAAATGCAAAAAGAGTCGCGATACATCACGACACATCACATGATGTGGCAGATTTAACACCTGTGAGTTAAGTGATGCTATGCAAAGATCATTTTCTATCTAAACCCCTTATCCTTATGTTTATTACAAACAATAGCTTTAAGTGAGTATCACTGCTCCCTTCAGCAAGTGTTTTGTCAAGGTTGCCCTGCAATTGCAGCTAACTCGTCCCTTATTTTTGAACAATAACAAAATAAGACATATCTATCCATGAGAATGAGGACATAATTAATATCTCATTTATTGAACTAACATTTGAATTCACACATTCTGTGTAATCATGGTTTCCTTACTCATGGTTTATTAAATAAGCCATACATTATTGGGTTAATACTAAATGGTATCCTCAGTTATGGTTTACCAACTACATGACTTAGATCATGAACTCACTAAACCCAAACATACAAGACTTCATATCTGTACCCATCTCCTTCCTTATGATTTTGCTCATTGCTGCTGTGATCTCAGCTAATTGTTCAAGCTGCTTAGTTGTTTGCTCTCTCTCCAAGACCTGATTAATTTTCAAAGCAAGATTTTATCCTGATATTTTATATCGCATATGCTGCTTATTACTGGTTACTTATATAGTTACAAACATAAATCTCTATACAGTACATAAAAGCTAGCATTCTCATGTAAATTTATATTTAAGAATTATGATTTTAACTTTTTTTTGTATAGAAGTACATCAAGCTAATTGAGCCCTTATTTGAAGTTTGAATGATAAAACTCAAAATTGTCCTCAATGAATATTCCAATGAGTACCTCTGGACTCAAAACGTGAAATAATTTAAACTATAAAGTCTCCTTAGAGTTTGACTGCTAGAGAGTTTGTAGACATGGCTATGTAGTAATTTCCTTGGAAGTAGGTTGTTTGTCATGTTTTCTTTTGGGGAGATTTGTTTTGTTTGAGATATGCTGATGATCTATATTGGGAGCCAAAAAAATTCCTGTCAGTACAATAGTTCTGAAGAGTTTCATACAAAAGCAAGAGAACATGCTGTCTTACTGCATTTACTGAAGAGCACTTTTGTACCGTCCTTAACAATACCTCTGAGTAATGCATCCATAATTGAAACCAGACAGCAGGGGCTGAAATATAATATCGAATCTTAAAGTAGTAGTTTTCAAGACCATAGGAAAGCTCTCTGTCTTTTCTGATTTTGTGGAATCACTAACAAGGCCTTGAAAATTATCTACAGCAGAGGTCCCCAACCTTTGGGTTTTTCCACAGACTAGAGGGGATGCGGTTTTGAATACTGCCTGTATACCGAGGATGGAGCTGTGCTTGTTTGTGTGGCATGCTGTGGACCCCTGATCTACAGAATGGGGCAGATGCTTGTGCATGTGGAGTGAGAACAGAAAAGCTGAACTGTTTAGGCTTCACAGTACCACCATTATATTTAAATTTGGCACAGAAATGGATAGGGAGACAAATGACAGTCATAATATAATTGCAATAGTTCCTTGAACTATTTTTGACGAGATAATGTTTGATAATTTTCATGGTGGCTGTACTAATATAGTAACCATAACTTAAGTGCTGGATTATGTCAATACTATAGGCACCTTGACTGTTACTGATACAGTAAATGACCCCTCATTCAGCAACCATTCAAAGTTATAATGGCATTGAATGAGGGGGAATTATGACAGCTTCTCATAGTTGTCCCACAGTCTCAGGGGCTGCCACAAAGAAGAGGGAGTCAAGCTATTCTCCAAAGCACTTGAAGGCAGGACAAGAAGCAACGGATGGAAACTAATCAAAGATAGAAGCAACCTAGGATTAAGGAGAAATTTCCAGACAGTTAGAACAATTAACCAGTGAAACAACCTGCCTCCAGAAGTGGTGAATGCTCCAACACTGGAGTTTTTAAGAGACTGGACAGCCATTTGTCTGAAATGGTATAAGGTTTCCTGCCTGAGCAGGGGGTTGGACTAGATGACCTCCAAGGTACCTTCCAATTATTATTTTTATTGTTGTTGTTATTGTTATTATTCATGTGACTGCCATTCAGATGCTTAGCAACTGACTCACAATTATGATGTTGCAATATCCTGTGATTACTTTATCAATATTTGGCAACATTCACTGCTGATTTCTACAACCAATGTCAATGCGAAATTCATCAGGTCGCAAATGATGATCACAAGATACTCTAATTGTGTGGGAATAGTCTAACAATGGTTAACTGAGATTGCCATCATAAGTCAGTGCGGTATTGTCGAATTGCCCATTATGATCATGTTGCTTTGCAACAAAATTGTCAGTCCCAATTACCATTGTTAAGTGAGTATTTGTAGAAGAAAGGGAAGTAAGTCTGTGGTAAATATCACATTCCAACTGTCAACTTCTGAAACAAGTCTGGCTGAAGCTATCTTTGTTGTTCTAAGTTGCTACCTGGGTTTGGGAGGAGAAAGGGCAAAGAAAATGAAAATATGTTAGACTAAACACGAAGCAGTCCCATGGGGAACCAAGGTCATTCCCACAGGTGCTGGAAGGAGGAGCAAAGACAAGTTGCAGAGCCCACAAATTACTTCTTTTTTAAAAAAAATATAATTAATTTTTTAAAATAACAATCTTTAGTGCTTAATGAACAATGTGTTGTTTGGGTTCATATATTTAAATAATAATAATTAATTTCTATAGTTGATCAATATGTTAGTTAATAATATATTTCCTTGATCCTCTCTTCTTCCAGCAATATTCTTCTTTTGTCTACATTAAAGGAATACAGTTCTTAATACTTTCAATACATACAGAGTTGGATCTAAATATTTTTCTAGTTTTTATACATATAACAATAACATCAACATATAACATCAACAGCTAACTAAGGTATGTAGGAAGCACATCTCAATAGTAATGGAGGATTTTAACTACCCTGACATCAACTGGGAGACAAACTGTACCAAGTAGAAGATCAAACAGATTCCTGACAAATCTAGCAGACAACTTTGTCACCCAAAAAGTAAAGGGAACTAGGGGATTATCCATTTTGGATCTAATTCTCACTAACAGAGATGAAGTGATAGAAGCTGTTGAAGCCACAGGAACCTTGGGATTCAACATGCAATATTGGAATTCAACATTATGGAAGCACAAGCAATAGAATACAGTCAAACTAGAGTCTTGGACTTTAAGAGAGGTAATTTCAATAAACTTAGAGAGAGCTTGGGAAGGATTCCATGGATGAGAATCCTCAAGGGGAAAACAACTCAAGAAGCTTGGGAAATTTTGAAAAGTGAGATAATAAAAGCCCAGTCTAGCACAATACCAACAAAGAGGAAAAATAACAGCTCTCAAAAGAAATCAGCATGGCTGCATAGAGAACTCTGATAAATTGAAAGATAAAAAGGGCAAATATAGAAAGTGGAAAGAGGGGCACATAACTAAGTCAGAATATCAGCAAATAGCCCGAGTCTGCAAAGATGAAGTGAGGAAAGCTAAAGCTCAAAATGAACTAACGCTTGCGACCAAAGTCAAAAATAACAAAAAAGCTTCTTTCAACATGTAAAAAACAAGAAAAAAGTGAAGGAAATGATTGGTCCATTAGTGGGTGAAAGTGGCAAGAAGGTGACAAGCAACAGAGAGAAAGCAGAACTCTAACTCGTTTTTTGCATTTCTTTACACAAAGGGAAAAAACAGACCAACCTATCAAAAATAGTGCCATAAAAAAACAGAATAAAAACACAAGTTAAGATAGGCAAGAAAATGATAAGTGAGCACCTGTCCAGCCTAGATGAGTTCAAATCACCAGGCCCAAATGGATTACACCCCAAGGTTCTCAAGAAACTGGCGGATGTGATCTTAGAACCACTGATCTATATTTTTCAAAGATCCTGGAGTACTGGGGACCTACCAGAGGACTGGAAAAGAGCTGATGTAGTTCCCATCTTCAAAAAAGGGGAAAAAATGGATCCAGGAAATTACAGACCTATCAGCCTGACCTCAATACCTGGGAAGACTCTGGAAAAGATAATCAAACAACGAATCAGTGAGCATCTAGAGACAAACAAAATCATTGCTAAAAGCCAACATGGGTTTGTCAAAAACAGATCATGCCAGATAAATCTTATTGCATTCTTTGACCAAGTGACAAAATTAGTGGACCAAAGGAATGCTGTGGATATAATTTACTTGGACCTCAGTAAGGCATTTGATAAAGTAGATCACAACCTACTACTTGATAAGATAGAAAAATGTGGGTTAGATAGCATCACCACCAGATGGATTCGTAGCTGGCTGACAGGCCGTACTCAGCGTGTGGTCCTCAATGGAACCATATCTACATGGAAGGAAGTGTGTAGTGGGGTGCCCCAGGGCTCTGTTCTGGTCCCAGTGCTCTTCAACATCTTCATCAACAATTTGGACGAAGGGATAGATGGGGAATTCATAAAATTTGCAGATGACACCAAGCTGGCAGGAATAGCCAACACTCCAGATGACAGGCTTAAGATACAGGAGGATCTGGACATACTTGAACACTGGGCGCTATCTAACAAAATGAAATTCAATGGTGAAAAAGTAAGGTTCTACATTTAGGCAAGAAAAGCCAAATCTACAGGTATAGTATAGGGGGTACGTTGCTCAATAGTAGTAACCGTGAGAGGGATCTCGGAGTCCTAGTGGACAATCACTTAAATATGAGCCAGTGTGCTGCAGCTGCCAAAAAAGCCAACACAGTGCTAGGCTGCATTAACAGAGGGATAGAATAAAGATCACGTAAAGTATTAATACCTCTTTACAATGCCTTGGTAAGGCCACACTTGGAATACTGCATCCAGTTTTACATCATCACGATGTAAAAAAGATGTTGAGACTTTGGAAAGAGTACAGAGAAGAGCAACAAAGATGATTAGGGAACTGGAGGCTAAAACATATAAGGAACGGTTGCTGGAATTGGGTGTGTCTAGTTTAATGAAGAGAAGGACTGGGGTACATGATAGCGTTCCAATATCTCAGGGGCTGCCCCAAAGAAGAGGGAGTCAAGCTATTCTCCAAAGTGCCAGAGGGCAGGACAAGAAGCAATGGATGGAAAATAATCAAGGAGAGAAGCAACCTAGAACTAAGGAGAAACTTCCTGACAGTTTGAACAATTAACCAGTGGAACAACCTGCCTCCAGAAGCTGTGAATGCTCCAACACTGGAAGTTTTTAAGAAGAAACTGGACAGCCATTTGTCTGAAATGGTATAGGGTTTCCTGTCTGAGCAGGGGGTTGGACTAGATGACCTCCAAGGTACCTTTCAACTTTACTATTATGATTATGATTAACATCTTTTCTAATCAGCTTATGTTTCAATTGTATTTATAGAAGTCATCTTATTAAGTCATTATATGTTCTGTTTTCAAGATTCTTATTTAAGCTTTATTTCCCCTTAGTATTGAAACCACTCTTATCAGTCATAATTTTCTCAGAATTCGTTACCTTTGAATATCCAAACTTTTCATTGAAATACGCTGTCTCAATATTGTTACATTTCATATATTATAAAAATATTATAATACTTATACATCTCCCTCTTACTGTTGGATCCCTTTTTGTCCAAGCTTTATCTATTCTTTTGACTGTGTTCAAACACGTATTTAATCATATAACACACCATCTAGCAATCTTACTATAGGGCCTCTTTATATCCAAATGTTATATTTTTAACCATATTCAAACGTGTTCAGTCATATAGTATTCCATCTGGGATGTTGAATCACAGATCTAGTTCTAATCATCTTCTTTTGCCAGGTTGCTTTCCAAATCAGTAGATTTACCTTGCCAGGTTGTATTTTTGTAGATACTGTTGGGGATAAAAAAGACAAATTGAGTAGAATATTCATTTTTTGTCTCCCATGCTTTAATGATTCTTCTGAAAGCTCTTTAATCCATTTTATTAAGTCTTTTTTGTCCTCATGTTTGTTTTGAAGTCCTGGAAGATAAAATATCTTTTTTATTTCCTTTGTTGTAGCAAAATTTTGCAGATTTTCTTTTTTTGTATTAAGTTGTAGTTCTCTTCATTTGTAGCTTTCATATTTAAGTCATTTTCTTCTGATTTGTGTTCTTTTATCTGATTTATTTGTTCATTTTTTAAATAATATTTTATTGATTTTCTCATTTTACAATTGAATATTTAAAAAGCAATGTGATGACTGGGTTAATAGTTCAATAATGTACATAAATATTTTGATAAATCTCATGTTACAAGATCAAATATTTCCTCTCCTTTTCCATTAATATCTGTTATCTCATGTTGGACTAATACAATCTTATTGTTATCAACTAAGTAAAAACATCTTTGTTACCATTATGAATAATTTTTAGCTTATACATATCTTAATTGCATTTGTACTTAATCCTTGTATACAATCAATGTCCTGTTATTGCTTTTTTCCCTCCCAGGCTTTAATTTCCCATCAATATTCAAAGTAACACTATTATTTATGATTTTCAAGTATTTTATGTTTAGGCAAGCAAAAGTTTTCCTTATCTCAACTTCTCCCATTTTCCCTTTTCATACCAAAGTCTGATATTCTGGTTACACATATTATCTATTTGATTATAATTTATTTGTTCATTCTTTATTGTCATTTTTTGAGCCTTTTTTAATTGTGAGTTTAGGTTAGAGATATGTTCATTTATGTTATCAAAGATGTTTTTAATCTCATGGTTTAAGACAATTGTCATTTGAATCTGTCACATCATTGCATATATTTTCTCCTGGAATGTATTGCTTTGTCTTGAGTCATTGTTCCTCTGATGTTCCATGCTGGGGTCTTCAGGAGGAGGTGTTAGGTGTAGTTTTCTGTTGCTTTTAGGTAAATATACCACATCCATTTTGTCTCCCTCCACTAGGTAGTCTTTCACCGGTGCCATAGTCTCTTTACTTAGCTTTATCAAACCAGCCCATCTTAAAATCCAAACAACCAAATCATGTGTAGTTCTTATCTTTATATATAGTTTTTGTAATCCAATATGTTCCAATTATCAAAGCACCACTAAAAACAGTGTTTTGTAACAGTTCTTTTTTTCCCCAGGGATCTTACAATTATCAGCCAGCCAAGATTTCAGTCCAAAGTGTTTAACCACCTGAAATCTTTCCAGTGACTTCCCCTTTAGGATTAGCCAAAGGCCAAGGTTTTTCTTTTTCTGCAAACAGTTCTTAAACTTAAAAATGCAGCTCAGTGTGTTTATAATCCCAGAAGATCAACAGTTTCTAAACTTATATAATTTTACTCTGTATTAGATATCCCAAGGCAGCTGTAGTTTTCTCTAGTCCTCCACTAGGTGTCAGTAGCTGTTCATTTTCCAACTTTTAAAACAAAGAGTTATTATTATTTTTATAATTTCATCAATACTTTTTCAGGTATGGAATTTGAACAGTTTTCTTAGTTTTCAAATTTGTCCAGACTAGTATTTTAGCCTCATTTCAATATATTTTTGTTTCCCATAAGAATTTAATTCACAGCTTCTGTCTATAGGAGGGTAGGGTTGTAGTTCTCTCCTTTCTCACTTTGGGAGAATTTTGCTTCTTGGGGATCTTTTCCAGGAAATCAGAGAGAGAAGATTGAATTCCTCACCCGGTTTCAAGCATGCTGTTCACCGTTGTTCTGGTTGGTGCCCTTGGACTTCTGCTGTCGGATTAGAGAGCTTCCCCCGGATCAAATGGGGCGACCACTGTCATTCTGCAATCATCGGGGTGCTTCTTTTTCTTCATTGCCTTTCCGGGGTGACTTTAGACCCACGGTGAAACTAGCTGTGGGGTGTGGAGCTGTGCAATTCATCGGCCATGCGCTACGGCACAAAATCAGAAGTCCCCACCAATTACTTTCATTGGGTAGCATGATTTATAGCATAACAGAGGGGAGGGTAGTGTTACATTTAGTTACATTGAATCTTTAGGGAAAAAATTCGAGTTGGTTTCACTTTTGACCATGCCAATATTATGTATCCAATAAACGTGTTTCAAACCTTGGAGTTCTGCTTTATTTGGTTTCATTAGTCGGAACCTTGATACCAACTTGTTGGAATATTTTTGGCATGATTGGGATCTGGATTGTTTTGACAAAACTACTGTAGCCAATTTTCATTTTTAATTAGTGATTTATATGATTTCTTTTAAGGTAACCAAGTTGAAAAGATGTGCAAGATAACAACGGCTTTACTGGGTTTGCTAAGCCTGAGTTTCTTCTTAGAACTAAGCAGCTGCCATGTACGACGGGGTGCCATGGGAAGTATTTTTAGAAGACTAAAGTGTGCTTTGCCATCACAAGGAGATCCTGGACAACCACTGTTTCTAACACCTTACATTGAAAGTGGTAAAATTGAAGAAGGTAAAATTGGTTTATAAACATGACATTTTTTAAACTTAAATCATGCAGAAAAATAATATTTCCAGTGTCTCCAGCTTTTCTGCAGTGTCTGCACATAATAAGACTCTGCAAATGATT
This sequence comes from Vipera ursinii, assembly GCF_947247035.1. NCBI lineage: Eukaryota > Metazoa > Chordata > Lepidosauria > Squamata > Viperidae > Vipera > Vipera ursinii. Next base: position 87,846,819 of record NC_139517.1, read on the forward strand.
CCCAAGAGAGGTTTTGTAGAATACACTTTTTACTGGATTGTTCAAGCAGCTGTGTCTTTTGCAAGTTCCATCCTTTTGTAGGAGCTGTTCCCAGTTGTGCCTGCATAAAAGTATATGTATAATCACTATATCTTTTCTATTGTTTATACTTATCCCTGTTAAAATCCAGTGATTACAATAGTAAGAGTTTAGAAGATATTTTAAACTTTGCATTATGTTTTACTGGAATTTTATATAAATGTAGTTGAATTGGAGGAATGTATCTTACATTTGGGACGCGGTAGCTCAGTGGGTTAGGACGCTGAGCTTGTTGATCAGGAGGTCGGCAGTTTGGCGGGTCGAATCCCGAGTGCCGCGTAACAGAGTGAGCACCTGTTACTCGTCCCAGCTTCTGCCAACCTAGCAGTTCAAAAGCACATAAAAATGCAAGTAGAAAAATAGGGACCACTATGGTGGGAAGGTAACAGCGTTCCATGTGCCTTTGGCGTCTATTCATGCCGGCCACATGACCACAGAGACAAACGCTGGCTCTTCGGCTTTGAAACAGAGATGAGCACCGGCCCCTAGAGTCAGAAACGACTAGCACGCATGTGCAGGGGAACCTTTACATTTACCTTTACCTTTATCTTACCTTTATTCTCTTTCTATCATCATTCTATCAGGTCCATAGAGTAAAAATGCAGACAGATTTCCAGTTGTTTTTTTTAACATTTGCCACAGGTCATGTTACAGTCTGGATATCTGGGTACAAGTTGAAGAAAACAAAAACTTTTGAATGTATTGTGTTCCAAGCTATGCTACTGTTTTATAGGAAATCAGAAGAATTGGAATCCTTTCTCACTTCTCTTTAGTGGAGGGGACTGGTGCAAACTTACTATTTTTCCAACTTTTAAGTGAAATTTTCTCATTTTAAAGCTTTAAATTAAGAATGTAAAGCCAGCTTTGTGTGATAGGTGTAATTGTGACTTCCCATGGGAAGGAGGATTAAACTTTCTTATTGTTGTCATATCAATCTAAGCCACTGTACTTATCGGCAAATTACCAAGAGTGGGCTTTTTCATTCATTTTGTCTTTCTTGGGACCTAAACAAGCATTTTTTTTGAAATTCACCATTACAACAAGAGAAAGTATATTTATAAACAACTCAGATCGTAATACTTAAATGAAGCAGACTACCTCAATATGTTTATCCCAGTTTTTCACTGTTGCTCCTTAATTTAAAAAAGTGGTAAATAAAATATTTATTTATTTATTTTAAATTATTTTTTTCTGGATAGTTGTGAAAACATTAAGTAGTCATGTCCAACCCACATCCTGCAAGCCTTATATGGCCCTGAACAGCTGGTAATGTGGCTCCACAAGATAATAAAAAATGTAAAAAGATAAAGGAAGCTTGTTGTTTATATACATTAACTACATTATATGTTTTATACATGGCCCAAGACGATTCTTCTTCACTCAGTGTGATCTAGACAAGCCAAACAACCATGCATTAGAATGATTGGATGGGTAAAAATGTTAAACTTTGTAAATACAAGTCAGATATATTGTATATATCCAGATTCTTGCATTCTTGTCCAATCTTTCATTTAGACAATGACAGTGATTTATCATTCTTTCAAAGGAAGGCAATTAAGCCTAGTGGAACATCTCCCAGGACCCTATGTGAAGAGTTATTCAGGCTATCTGACAGTCAACAAAACTCACAATAGCAACCTTTTCTTCTGGTTCTTTCCTGCTCAGGTGAGTACAGTATATTTTTCAACTTTTGAAACTAGAAGATAGGATTAGAAAAGTATTCATTAAAAAGGCAATTGCTGTATATAACGTGAGGTACCTCTGATATTTAAAGGAACCTTAAGCCCATAGAAGTGCGAAAAAGGAATACTATATCATCATTTATCATTTTTAGACCAATGATTCTCTTGTTATCATTTTTTGGATAAATGATTATCTCTGTATTACTGTAGCTCTATGTTGCTATGAATAGATTTATATCAGAAAGTAAGTCCTGGGCTACTACAGTCAATAACATTCTATATTATATAATATGTTAATATGTTAAAGACTGGGAAAATAAAGCACATTCAATTATTTTGATACATACATGCACTCATGATGCAGACAAAATAAAACTTGAATGTAACATTGGGATAATTTAAAAGACAGCCTCAGATATACTTTTATAATTTTTTAACTGAAAGGGTAATGTTATTGAGCTCCCCTCCCCACCCCCGTGTATATTGGAAAGATGCAATTATAAAATATCTTGAAATTGTTTACTGATTAAATGCATAATGACAATCTGTTGCTTAATTATGGATGTTTGAAACCAAAAATGGTAGTGAGAGATATGTATATATTCAAAGATACAAATAATAAATACTGCAAATATCTGATTATTGTGCTAATTTATAAGCTATGTTTAAAAAACCATGGTAGCTGAGGTTCACATAGATTGCTAAGACATAATCAAATAAGCCATCATATACTTTGATACCATGTGTGAACCCAGCTATTGAGGACTGTTTGCAAAAGGGCATGAATTACTGTGAGCTTACGCTAGTAAGTCCTTTGATTTACATTTCTTAAAGGCATATTAGCATGCTGCAAATTTTAAGGCTCCTCAGGATATGTAAAAATATAATCTTGAACAAGAATACCAGTACAAGTTAAAGTTAAAACATGCATTGTTCTGTTAACAATGCAGTTGTAATCTCAGGTGGTATGATGATGATGGCAATATTCCTGAGTTTATTCCATTTATAGCCCATTTGATATAATGGATATGAGAAAGGAAAAAAAAAGGATTGGCAGTAATAATGTTTTATTTAGAGGAGAATCTGAATGCTTTTCCGCAGGGCTTACTCACATGCCCGTGAAAAAAGAATAATGAAATTAGTATTCCTGAAATTGCTTAGGGTTTTATTATTTTTATCTTCAGACTGCAGTGCATAGAAATTCTGGAGGACACATTGTTTTGGAATTACACTGCATTCTATTATGCTAATTTACCTGTGAACAGGTTTTGCTAGTCTACAATTTGGTGCAGATAATCAAGTTCTGTTCCACCTGATCATGTTATTTAGGAACATCAATTTATAGTTTTCTGTTTCTTTTCTCTCACTATAAAATCTGCAACTTTGTTTTCTCTGAATATAAACAGTTAAAGACTGTGCAGGTGTTTGATTTGTTTAAATATTTATAAATCTCCCTTCTGCCCAAAAGGTTCCTTCTGGCTTTGTGCAGCTGTAAAAACATTCCCTTATCAAAACAATCAAATTAAGAACAGGGCAATTCATGTTGAAACATTTAGAGAGTAGGATACTACCTCAAAACCCATCAAAGACTAGCCTAAACAAAGCAGGATTTACAGCCTATTTAAAAGTAGATAAATACAGACCAACTGTTTCCATTGAGAATTATATGAAAGAACAATTAACACAGACAGAGCATTGTATTGAGGTATTTCTGCCTCTGGGCATAAGCATACACAAACATTTGATAAGAAGTTGGTTTCTTTGTCATAATTAGTGACTAGATCACTTTTTAAGAAGATAACAAGGATTTTTCTTTATACTCATTCAAGGAAATAGAACTTTTGCAAAGTCCTTTTTTTGGTAACAGTTGCTTTTTTTAGAGGATTTTTGAAAGGTAAGTGATATTACTTAGCTAGTGTAGAATTATAAGAACCTTAGTTTAAAAGAATATGCCAGGCAACATAGCTTCATTTGGAGATCTGTATCACTTAATAGATAATAGGAGTTCCTGGTTCAGACATTATTGTATCTATTGTATCTATTATTGGGAAAATATTCAGGACATTACTCTTCCTAGAAATGTTTTAGTGAGCAGTCAGACTTCTCCTTTTAAAGTAGTGAGATATTTATATCAAATAACTGTCCCAAAAATCTGAAGGACACTAACTTTAGCATGCTGCAATGCACTTTCCACAGCACTCGGCAGCTGATAAAAAAAAGCATACTTGCTGAGACTCTACCCCTGTGGACAAGGGGCCATTGAAACTGCAGCTCATACTTATCCTCCTATACTGCATCTTCTATAAGGACTCATGGACTCAATTTATAACATCTCACCTAATAAAATATCCAGGAAATACTGATGTTTTACATACAACTACTGTTATCAGATCAGTATGAAGTAGTTTCTTTGAATGTGTTGTTATGTTATGTTGTATCTTAAATTAAGCAGATTCTGATTGCTTACTGATAATCCAACACCAATTGTAATATATTATTTTGTCTTTTATTTTTATTTTTTACTATTATATTGTTTTAATGGATTTTATTTCAATGCTGTTTATGACCATAATAAAAATAGATTGATATTCATCACACGTGATGGTGATGATGATGATGATGATGATGTTGGAAAGGTCCTTGGAGATCTTCTAATTTAACCTCCTGCTCAGGCAGGAAACCCATTTCAGACAAATAGTTGTCCAGTCTCTTCTTAAAAACTAGTGTTTGAGCATTCACAACTTTAGGCGGCAGGTTGTTCCACTGATTAATTGTTCTAACTGTCTGGAAATTTCTCCTCAGTCCTAGGTTGTTTTGATCAGTTTCCATCCGTTGTTTTTTATCCTGACTTCAGGTGCTACTATCATGTCACACCTAGTCCTTCTCTTCATTAAACTAGACATACCCAATTCCAGCAACTGTTCCTTATATGTTTTAGCCTCCAGTCCCCTAATTATCTTTGTTGCTCTACTCTGTACTCTTTCTAGAGTCACAGCATCATTTTTACATTGTAGTAACCAAAACTGGATGCAGTATACCAAATGTGGCCTTACCAAGGCGTTATAAAGTGGTATTAACACTTACGTGATCCTGATTCTATCCCTCTGTTAATGCAGCCTAGCACTGTGTTGGCTTTTTTGGCAGCTGCAGCACACTGCTGGCTCATATTTAAGTGACTGTCCACTAGGACTCCAAGATCCCTCTCACGGTTACTACTATTTATTTATTTTTATTTTTATTTTAATTCCATTTATATCCCGCCCTTCTCCGAAGACTCAGGGCGGCTTACAAGCTTAGCAAGGTACCCCCTATACTGTACCTGTACATTTGTTTTTTCTTGCCTATATGTAGAACTTTACTTTTTTCACCACTGAATTTAATTTTGTTAGATAGATAAATAATTTAAATCCCTCTAGCTCAGACATGTCAAACACAAGGCCCGGAGGCTGGATCCGGCCCGCGAAGTAGTTTCATGTGGCCCGCAAAACCATCCTGGAAACAGTGAGGGAACGGCCCCCTCTGCCTTGGCCCTGGCCTAGAGACCCTCCTTCTGCCAGAGACCCTCAGATCTGTCCCACTCCTGCCCAGGCCCCCATAGGCACCCTTGATGCGAACGATGTAGAGCTGGCCATGCCCACCCAGTAGGCCATACACACTCTAGCCACGCCCACCCAGTAGGCCATGCCCACCCTTGCCATACCCACCCGGCCCCCTGAGGGCAACCACAATGCTGATGCGGCCCTCAATGAAATTGAGTTTGACACCCCTGCTCTACCTGTATGTTCCATTTATGCTTTTCTGGAATGGCAATAGTGTTATATCTGCCCACATTTACCTGAATTTCTAATTTGCTCTGTTTATTACTCATACTCTGTGCATTAGTTTATAAACTTTGAGTCCTTTATGACTGACCCTGTGTTTATTTTCTACATAACCTGTGTAGTACCTGAGTTCCCCTACCTACTTGATTAGTGCACTTGATTATCTTCTTAACAAGTGATCTAATTATTAAAAGCTTGATTTTGCTTGACAGCAAGGTCGATATTTATTTCAGAATGGTAGCCCAAAACCCTCATATTCAGTTTGATAATAACCATATGGAAAACCAGATAAAGCAAAATAAAACTGAGACAGTTTTTTACAATCTGTTAAAATAAATGCAGTATTTCAAGAATAGTTCCATGTTTTTTTTGTTCTTACGGTTTCAGGTTCAGCCAGAAAAGACTCCTGTCCTACTTTGGCTCCAAGGGGGACCTGGAGGAACATCTATGTTTGGCCTCTTCGTTGAACATGGACCATATGTTGTTCAGAAGAATCTTTCTTGCAAGTATATGTTTTGTTTCTAGTGTAGTATATGGGAATATAAACACATATTTTTTACTTTCGAATATTCATTTTTTGCCAAATTTTAATTGTAATTCTATTTTTGAGTGAAATGTATTTAATAGCAAAATATAGATTTCCTATTCTGAACAAGTGTAAGTAAGGAAGTGGATACTTGCTAATGCAAAGTTAATACTTATGTTTGAGATGAAATATGGCTAAAACTCACTTTACAAAACTTGGAGTCTGTCAGTGTGAAAATAATATCTTTTAAATTTATAAGCACAAATGACAGTGTCATGCTTCCTATTTATTTGCTAGATGTTACTAGGTCTCTGTTTTTTAGTGGCAAGAAATAAAGAGCCCCATGAAGTAAAATGTTATAAAATACAGCAAAATTATATTTAAAATCCTAGATGCATGGACTATGGTATTAATACATAGTTGAAGATATTGTATACATACAGACTAATTGAAATTAAATGTTATTCTTAACATGTTACATTATTCTGAAATAAAAATAACTTGAAAGTTAGTTAATCTACTATCATGGACTAAAATAGAATTAGTAGTGAAAACTGATCCAATGTGACAGTCTTTAGTTTGTTTCACAGTTTCAACATCCAAACCTCACTATATAGTCACATGACCACATTTTGGATGTTTGGCAAACAGCCCAGATTTATGGCCATTTGCAGCATTCTGTAGCCACGTGACCATGATTGATGACATTTTTTTTTGTCAGAAGCCTGTGTTTCCTTCCAGTTTCCAGCAAATCATACCCCAAAGCGAACAATTTGTTTGGCTTATTAAGCACTGTGTTGCTTAATGACTGCTCCAAAAAATGGTTGTATAATCAGGCCCCACCACACGGTAACCCATTTTACAACCGTCCTGACTTGTAACCAAAATTGCAGGCTCAATTATGGTCATAACTTTAATTCATTTATTTATTAAACTTATATGCTGCCCATATCATTCAGTAAAAATGGAATGTAAAACGTTGAAACCATAATACAGATCTTTAAAATTAAGAAAGTCAAATTAGCTAAGATGGGGAAGAAGGGAGCAATGTGCACATAGGGAGGAGGTGGGGTGTTTTCTAATCCATCATCCACCTCCAGAATGCCATATTCACATTGGTCCCCAGGCCAGTTATTTGAGGACTACCTGCAGTGCCTTTTTCATATATCCTTTACTGCAACAATACTATAGATTAGATTAGAAATGTTAATTTAGGCTAACATATCAAACAATTGATCATATGTTATTTTATATTAGCATCATTGATAAAAGCATTGGACCGGGATCCAGAGCCCAGATCCTATAATACTCAGAATTATTATTATTCACACATTGAAGTTTTATTTTGTGAGTGGGGGTGACATATCCAAAATGTATTTTGGTATGCCGAATTCAAGGGACGCGGTGGTTCAGTGGGTTAGGACGCTGAGCTTGTCGATCAGAAGGTTGGCAGTTTGGCGGGTCAAATCCCAAGTGCCGCGTAACAGAGTGAGTGCCTGTTACTCGTCCCAGCTTCTGCCAACCTAGCAGTTTGAAAGCATGTTAAAATGCAAGTAGAAAAATAGGGACCACTACGGTGGGAAGGTAAAAGCGTTCCGTGCGCCTTTGGCGTCTAGTCATGCCGACCACATGACCACGGAGACGTCCTTGGACAAGCGCTGGCTCTTCAGCTTTGAAATGGAGATGAACACCGGCCCCTAGAGTTGGAAACGACTAGCACATATGTGCGGGGGAACCTTTACCTTTATTATGCCAAATTCACCTCAGATTTCCACAGTTTGGTACATTAATGATAGTTGAAACCTTATTTTGGTTTGCTTGCTTTAACAGTGACTGAACGAAAGTTTCCTTGGACCTCTAAGTTCTCCATGCTGTATATTGACAATCCAGTAAGTTAAGAACGAATAATGTTCTATTTAAAATATAAACTTGAACATCAGTTCTTTATAGTAGGAATAGCCTCATGGTAGTGGTAAGCATCCCCAAATTATAGTACCCTTAGGCCAGTGTTTCAGCAACAGTAGTGCTGATTTACCAACAGTTTATCAGGTACTTAGGATCTTAAGTCTTAAGACTTGGCAGCACAAGGAAACAACAGCCAACAACTTAATAGCCAGCCATCAACACTCCAATCAACAACTAAAAGTTTATTACTACCACATAAGAAAAAAGACATAAGTTATGCCTGAAAAACAAGAAAAATGGGAATCCAGATTTTCTAACCTGAAATTACCTCCTCCACCACCTCCTCCTCCTCCTCCTTCTTCCTCCTTCCTCCCACTCCTACTCTTATCCTTAAATTTATTTGCTGTCTATCTCACACTTCAAGGCAACTGAGCAGTTTACAATATAGTAAAAAATATATAAATATCCAATTTACTAGCTTAGAAATTTGCCCATTGATGAAATTAATGAAATTGATGAAATTGACGTCTAAATAGACATGAATATAGACTAAGAGCAAAACCAGATTAAAATTCGATATAGCTTTAGATGAAACTATATAGTTAATTAAATTTTATTTGATGTGAAAAACATCAGCAACAAACTAAAATTCTTTGTTCCTCAATGTCCTGGTTCTCCTTAATTATCAGGTTGGAACTGGCTTCAGTTTTACAGATGATCCAAAAGGATATGCAAAGAATGAAGATGATGTAGGAAGAGATTTGTATAGGTAAGTTAAAGCTGAATGTTTTCTTTTTTCATAAAAGTAAGTCCTTCTGTAGAGATTTATAAAATTTACTAGAGCTGTGCAAAGCATAGTATTAAAGCAGCTTCCAGGCATCCGTGTATCCCTGCTTGTCCATGTATGCATGTGTGCATCTGATGGAGCATCTGTGCATGGATTATCTCACTGTTAAATACACAGATAACCAAGGACAGCTTTCAAAGCAGTCATTCAACACTTCCATAGGATAGGGCTGGCTTTAATACTTCAGGAAATGGTGCTTTCCTTATGCTAACACATTGTGAAGGATCTCTTTAAATGAGTTGCATAACTCTAATATTTATAGGTTGTCCTGACTTATGACAAAAATCAGGACCAGAATATTGATTACTAACATGGGTGGTTGTTAAGTGAGTCATGTCCAACTTTTCATCATAGCTATAAAGTGAACCAGTGCAGATGTTAAGTGAACCATGTAGTTATTAAGTAAATCTGGCTTCCTCCATTGACTTTACTGTCTAAAGTTGGCTGGGAAGGTCACAGATGATGATTACATGCCTGAGGATGCTGTAACCATTGTAAATATGTGATGGATGCCAAATGCCCAAATTTTGACATGACCATGGGGAGATTGCAGTGATCATAAATGCCTGGAATAATCCCAAGTCGCTTTTTTCAGTGCTGTAAAGATAGATGTCAGACTTTGTCTTTAAAAGTGCAGCCATTGATTAAATAAATGAGATTTCACATTAAAGTGAGCTCTGAGTTTCTACTACAGTTTCTCAGTGTGTATATTAACTGATACTATATCTGCATTTCAGTGCGATTGTTCAGTTTTTCCAGCTTTTTCCTCAGTATCAGAAAAATGACTTCTATGCAACAGGAGAAGTAAGTTTGCTTAAACATTTGTCAATTTGAGAGTGTAAATTTCTATTTTACTTACAAACCATATTCTATTGCAGGGGTGTTAAACTGCTGGCCCGTGGGCCAGATGTGTCATGCCGAAACCGTGTCCACCCCATTGCCAGCAATGGAAAAAAAGTCACGATATGTCGTGACATATCATGTGACATTGCGAGTTTAACACCCCTGTTCTATTGTATGTTAAATGTCTGTATAAATATTAAAGAAGAAATAAAACTTCTATTAATGATTAGAATTGTTGATAGGCAGTAACCAGCAAGAGTTCTAGACGGGTAATTTGATCACTCAGCAAAATTTTCAAAGTCTTCGGTTCTAATTGAAAATGTTATATTATTATGTAATCAGGCAAGCAGAATTGATAAAGGGTATATAATTAATTGCACTTGCATAGCAAAATAATTAAACTCTTTTATTGAATGGCACTGATTTATCAGCTCTGATCTAAGTTGCTTTAATATTGGAAGTTTCATGGAAACCTAAGAATATTTTTTGGGTGGATAATCAATTCTGTTGCAAGGAAGGTAAATAGCACCTAGACTTATATACCGCTTCACAATGCTTTACAGCCCTCTTTAAGCGATTTACAGAGTCAGCATATTTGCTGCCAACAATCTGGGTCCTCATTTTACTGATCTTGGAAGGATGGAAAGCTGAGTGAACCTTGAGTTGATGAGATTTGAACTGCCGAATTTCTGGCAGTTGGCAGTCAGCAGAATTAGCCTGCAATATTACATTCTAACCACTGCACCACCACGCTCAGAACAAATAGAAGAAAGGCAGTAATTTTTCCAGCTACTCTTATTGTTAACAATGCAAGTTGTGGAGATTATATGCATGTGAACACACAGGAAGTCACATTTAAACTTTGTAAAATAATACAGGTAACTGTATTGTAAGTTGTCCTGTTTCTTGTTTTACAAACCAAGGGCTGAAAACAAAGTTTTCTTTCTTTTTCCCCCCAGATCTTTCAGTGAGGTTAATTTTGACCTCTGAATTTAACTTGTAGCATTGGTCTCAACATAAAGAATTTAAATTCAGTTTTGCAACTATGTTGTTTTACCAGCTTTCTCCAGTAGTTTTTGCATTTGATTATCTATTCACCAGAGAAATATAATTTTTTTTGGTATTGTAAATAGCTCTACTAATATTTATCTTTTTAAGAAAACTTTCCCACATCTGAGATAACATTTGGAGCAACATATTGTACCCAATATATATTGGATATAATAGGTCTAACAATACATTTTTTTCAGCAGTTTAATGTTGCCAGTGATTGCTAACACAAGTGATGTTTTATAGTCAAGAGATACTGTTTTCACTGGGTATTTGTTTCTCTGACTATACAGATTTTGTCTTGGAAGGGTTTTTTTAAAATTAAATTTTGCCAACAGCAACAGAGGATGGACATGTAAATAACATGAATTTCCTTTATGCCTTTTGCCTTTAGTGACCAAAAATCCTGTTGTTTTCATTTCTAAAAGATTAAAAAGTTGTTTCAAATGACTACTAAATAGTTCAGTTATATACATGTTTTCTCACCCATTTTGCAGACTTGTTATAAACAGAATAGCGTTTGTGAAACAAAATACTAGTCGGGTTAATTATTAAGATGCTGGGCTAGAAACTGGGAAACTATGAATTCTAATCCTCCTTTATGTATCAAACTGCTCTGATAATCTGGCTCAAAATCATTTGCTTTCTTCCAAATAGGGAGAATAGGAGGAGGAAGCATTCTCTATGCTCCTTTGAGCAAATAATGGCTTGGTGTGAATCAAATCAAATCAAATAAATAAATAGAATTTCTGTTTCTGTTTTTTATTTAAGCAAATATATAATTTTCTGTTGATGCCAATTAACTAAGAAGACATAAAATGATTACTTAACTCAGAACATTATCATTTTCTGTTTTTATTTCCAAAGAAACATGTGAACCCTTAAGACACTGTGGTAAGCAAATGTAACAGTCTTTCCTAATTTGACGCTGCTCAGATATTGTCTGGATATTGAAATTAGCACACATCTGAAGCTCTTGATTGGGGTTAACTAAATGTATCAGCCTTTAGACACAATATAAGAAACTCTAATCAAAGTTGGAAAATGTATAAGTACCCCCTCTATATTAATGTCAACCAATGTATTATCTTTAGTCTTATGCAGGAAAATATGTGCCAGCCATTGGATATTATATTCATAGCAATAATCCTACAGCAAAGATAAAGATCAACTTCAAAGGTGTTGCCATTGGGGATGGTCTTTGTGACCCTGAAGTGGTATGATTTCTATATTTTTTATATTCTGAAATTGCAGGCCCCAAAAGAACATTATCCTGATTGATATCCAGCCAGTGCAAATGCTTTTAACCTTAAATATATGATTGCAAATTAGATGCAACCCTAGCAAGATGGCTGCTTAAAAGCCATTGAAATTTTATTACAGTGTCAGTGTATAGCATTAGCTTGTTCTAGTGTATTGATTTTGTTATGTTCTTTTCCATCTTTTTAATGACTTTTTAAAATGAAAACATTTGTGGTTAATATAGTTCATTTTCCTGATCAGATGCTGGGAGGCTATGCAGATTTCTTATATCAAATTGGCTTGGTAGATGAGAAGCAGAGGATATATGTCCAGAATCAGTCTGATCTGGGACAACAATATATCCAGCAGAAGAAATGGAAAGAAGCCTTTGAAGTAAGTCATAGAGGCCCACATGATGACCTTCCGCAATTAAAAGCATCTGATCACAGTAAGGGGTCAGAAGGAAATCAAATGGAGGTCACAAACTTGATTGCAGCAGCAGCAGCAGCAAAAAAATAAAATAAAATATCAGCCTAAAAGGGAGAGAAGTCATTCTCCAATGTTCTCCTAAAGTTTACATTGGACTCCCTTCAAACTTGAGCATTTACATAGGCACCTCTTTTGTGAATTGCTTTAACTTCTTAATGTTGATTCCCGAATGTCCTAAAGCTTTTACTTACCTATAGAAACTGAAAGAAAAGTAATCTTGGAAGTTGTGAGGATGCTTGGACATATTTATCATACCTTTTATATCCACAAATAAGTATTCTATTTTTTTTCAGTCAATTTAAAAAAAAATGAAGTGGTTACCATACACCATTAACTGATACGAGACACTTTTTAGTGTCCAGCAATCTAATGCAGACATGTCAAACACAAGGCCCGGGGGCCAGATGTGGCCCGCGAAGTGGTTTCATGCGGCCCGTGAAGCCATCCTGGAAACAGTGAGGGAACGGCCCCCACTGCCTTGGCCCTGGCCCAGAGACCCTCCTTTCACCAAAGACCCTCAGATCTGTCCCACTCCTGCCCAGGCCCCCATAGGCACCCTTGATGTGAACGATGTAGAGTTGGCCACGCCCACCCAGTAGGCCATACGCACTCTAGCCACGCCCACCCAGTAGGCCACGCCCACCCTGGCCACACCTACCTGGCCCCTTGAGGGCAACCGCAATGCTGATGCGGCCCTCAATGAAATTGAGTTTGACACCCCTGATCTAATGAATCTTCCACATTTTACAAAAACATTTTTAAAAAGAAGAGAACAAAAAAAAACTTAAAAATTTCTGTTACAATAATTTTAGTTGATATCATGCCAAGCTAGTTTAATCTCTGGAATGTTAACTGCAGTACCTTAAATAAGGACAGGAAAAATGTTTGCTGGGTCAGACTAAGTGGCCCAGCTCATGCAGCCCGTACTTTTTCCAAGGAACAAAATGACATTTCCTTTCAACTTATTTTGGCGACATTTGATTGGGACATTTTTCTTTTATGATTTGAAATGTGGTATTCAGATGGATCTTGATGCAAGGAGGGCTTTTCCTTTTAGTATTTCTTAGTGCAAATATATTTTACCAACTTTTTTTTACTAGCTGTGGGAACTGTAGAAAAGTAAACAATTGACATACTCAACAATGAAAATGAACATGTTAAACTTACATGATTTTCTTCCTCAGGTATTTGATATTCTGTTGAATGGTGATAAAACTGGAAGTCCTCCTTATATTGAGACTGTTTCAGGATGTAGCAACTATTTCAATTTCTTGCAGTGCCAGGTTAGTACTCATGAGAAAATGCAGACATATTGAAAATGTACAGTGCATTCAGAATTTATTCAGACCCCCTTCACTTCTGTTAATTTTGTTATGCTGCAGCATGATTCTATAATTACTGAAATTCGTTTTTTCTCATTAATTTACATTCAGTACTCCATAGAGACAACGTGAAAAGAGAATTTTAGAAATGTCTTTAAATTTATTAAAAATAAAAATTCAAATATCACATTGGTATAAGTATTCAGACCCTTTGCAACACTTGAAATTTAGCTCAGGTGCCTCCTGTTTCTCTTGATTGTTGCTGATATGTTTCTAGAACAGGGGTAGGCAACCTCGGCTCTTTTATGACTCATGGACTTCAACTCCCAGAATTCCTGAGCCAGCTGGCTCAGAATTTCTGGGAGTTGAAGTCCACGAGTCATAAAAGAGCCGAGGTTGCCTACCCCTGTTCTAGACCTTGACTTGAGTCCACCTGTGGTAAATTAAATTAATTGGAAATGATTTGGAAAGGCACAAACCTCTACAGGAGGCCTCACAGCTGACAATGCATACGGTAGCAGAGCAAAAGCCATGAGGTCAAAGGAACTGCCTGCAGAGCTCAGAGACAGGATTATTGCAAGGCACAGATCTGGGGAAGGCTACAGTAAAATTTCTGCTACACTGAAGGTTCCTAAGAGCACAGTGGCCTCCATAATTCTCAAATGGAAGAGGTTTGGCACAAACAGGACTCTTCCAAGAGCTGGTTACCTGGTCAAACTGAGCAATCAAGGGAGAAGGGCTTTAGTAAAAGAGGTGACCAATAATCTGATGGTCACTCTGACTGAGCTCCAGAGATCCTGTGTGGACATGGGACAGAGTTGCAGAGGGACAACCATCACTGCAGCCCTCCACCGATTTGGGTTTTATGGCAGAGTGGCTAGACAGAAGCCTCTCCTCAGTGCAAAATACATGAAAGTTTACTTGGATTTTGCAAAAAAAAAAAAAAGCCCCTGAAGGACTGTGAGGAACAAATTTCTCTGGTCTGATTAAACCAAGATTGAATGGTTTGGCCTCAATTCTAAATTGAAGTGTCTGGAGGAAACCAGGCACCACTTATCACCTGCCCAGTATCATCCCAATAGTGAAGCATGGTTTTGTTTTCTCTTTGTCATTATGGGTTCTGTATGTAGATTAATGATAAAAAAATGAATTTCAACAACTATAGAATCGGTCTGCAGCGTATCAAAATTGACAAAAGTGAAGGGGGTCTGAATACTTTCTGAATGCACTTTATATATACACAATTGGTCTATAGACCCAAAAGAATGATAGTGATATAATGACATTCTGCAAAAATTAGATCAGATGAATAAGACAGATTTACTTTGTCTTTGAAGGCTTGCAGGAAAGATCCCTTCTTTTTCTTAAGGCCAGAATTGTAGTACCAATAGAATATTTGTAACTCAGGGTTGAATTGTGAAGAGCTTGGTGGTTAAGACCTCACAGCCAGATATGTGTTTTACTAGGTCAAGAAGTCAGTGAAGACAATGTTATTTATAGCTACTGTAACATAGGTATCTTTCTCTTCATCAGCATCCTAATTCATTCTGTTTTGATCTGCAGAAGTGCATTCTTCTTAAGGAAGAAAGAATTTTTTTCTTCCAGACTTTTGGTCTAAAACTATTGGCTAGGTTGCCTACATAGATTTTTTTCATATTGTAAACCTTTGTACAAGATAATGAGGGCAAATGGTATAAAATCCTATTGCCAGCATGCAAATGAGTTGGGCTTTTGGATCTGGTCCAGCAGACTTTTTTCCTCTCTTATAAAAGAGTAACTAGTGAAGTATTATTTCAGCATCAGAATTGATTTAGTGTATTTATATTAATCAATGAAAAACAACTTCCATTTTTATTACTCAATACCATATCTTTTTACAAACTGGTGGCTTTTTTCTTCTTATAAAGTTAATTGATATGCGCATACCAAATTGTTTGCAATAGTGATGAATACTAAATTGTTTCATCATTTCAAACTTGAACATGAACCTGCAAGGTCAATTGTTTCAGTTCTCACAAACACAGTGATAAATACACTTGGCTGCTATAAGAAGAAAAGCAGAATCATCTAAAATGTAGTTGAATGAATTTGCTTTCTTGCTTTGATGAAATAATTTTATATGTGTTCTTTCTCTTTATTATTTTAATAACAGGACCCTGAAGATCAGAAATATTTTGGAAAGCTATTATCACTGCCAAACATAAGAAAATCTATTCATGTTGGAAATTTGACTTTCCATGATGGTTCTATGGTTGAGGAATATTTGATTGAAGATATAATGAAGACAATAAAACCTTGGTTGGCTGTTTTAATGGATCATTACAGAGTAAGTAAGATGCCAGGTTGAGTTTCTTACCAGTTTTAGAACCTGAATGTTTAACATTATTATGACTGATATTGTATTTTTATAGAAGACAAGTGTACTATTTTAAAAGAGAGAAAGAGAGTGTGTGTTGTGTGTTTTGCAAAGACACTTAATTAATTGCAAATTTCTTAAAGAACATGTTTATTAGTTACAAAGTATCGGCATGGTAAAGAGTGAAACCAAGTCTGGATACACAAGTAACAATTTCCCAGTACAAATTCAAATGTCCTACCCATAAAACTATGCAAGCAACTACGTTCCCCAATATGATTATTTGGCGGACTTTTTATGCAACGCCCTGTTCCTAGTCTTGGGAGCAGCCAATGACCTTGGTTCCCAAGGTTATTTTGACTAACAAAGCACTTGGGCAACCACCCTCCCTCTGTTCTATGGCAACCTAGAATGAGAAGGAAAATGACTGCAGCCATGCTCATTTGTAAGTTTACACATGATAGTCACCTTGTCAAGGATGGGGGGGAAGAAATAAAATATTAAATAAAAAATTTAAACATAAAATATATTAATAGAATCTATTTACCCCCAAGCTACTGTTAGTACATTGCAATTAGGTTGGAGGAGACATAGGTTTTAATCTCATTGGCCATACAGCTCACTGACTAAATTTGGATCAATCATTCTCTCTTAATCTCATCTATCTACTAAGACTTTTTTTGAGACAGATACATTTAGGGGTGCTCTACAAATCATCTCAATTTCTCAGTTGAAATGTAAATAGAAAAAATAAATATCCCTCACTTCTGCTCCTACATTCTTCACAGAATATTATTAAACAATGCGGACTGTATGGCATATAGGCTAGTAAAGCTATTTCTACCCTTATAAGGATAATTATAATAACATATTATTAAGCGTAATGTTTTTACTGAGGTCATGGAAGATCAAGACTTGTTACTGAAATACATGTGCCACTACAGTTCTTTTTATAAATATGATATATACTTTTTAAAATGGGCGTAGAAACATGCAACATTTGGCTAAAAAATATGATAATGCTAAATTTTATCACATTAAATTACACTACTTTTCTGTCAAAGAATGGGCCAATGTGTCACAGAAGTGTCTAATAAGATGTAAAGGGAAAGTTAAGACACCTTTGTAGAATGAAGTATGTTCTGGTATTAATAAAATCTCCTTTTTGAAATGATGTACACTCGAATATCTTAATTCTGAATTGAAAATTCGCAGTATTTTCCAATCAAGTGCTGCATTTGCACTTTGAGGTGGCATGAAAAATGTTGCACGTGAAAAAAGATGAGCCAAAATAATAACATAGTAAAAACAATATTTAAACTAATATTTTTTGAAATGAGTATCATTTCAAAATGAGGACCCAGATTGTTGGGGGCAATAAGCTGACTTTGTAATAATGCCGCTTGGGGCCCCCCGAAAGCCCTAATAAGCAGGCATATACATAGAATGAAGGCTACTGCTAAGCACATTGATTTGTGCTTAGATTGTAAGCCGTCCTGAGTCTTCGGAGAAGGGCGGGATATAAATGGGATTAAAATTAAAAAAAATTAAATTAAATTAACGTTAGTCTCTGGATACTGAATAATGTTCAGTGGGGCAGCATCCAAGGATTTAAGGGAAATGCCTATGATTCTGAATTTTTAGGCCAAACCTGGTTCTCTAGGAATGAGGAAAGAAAAAAGGCAAGATGGCAGCTAACCATGTGACTGAAGGCTTATCTCTTTTTTATTTGTTTAAAAAAGGAAGTGGGAAGGACAGGGCTTCAGTCACAACTGCCAACTTGAGGTTTTGATTCCTCCTCTGCATATGTTCCTGAACTGATCACATCTGTTTTCAATCTTTCTTTCCATTTAGATAGCTAATGGCCTTAATGTTTTGCTTCTCCTGCTTAATTCTGTATAAAGTATATAAACTGCAGTGAATAGATTTCAGCTGTGATACTATATCTAGATAAGTAGAGAGAGAGAAAAGAGAGTATATTTATGTATAAATACACATACACATATTTTTTATGAAAGATTTTGAAGAAGAAAGAAACTAATACAAAGTAAGAAAAAGAAATAAAACTAAAAATGCAAGAAAGAGGGAAAAAGTAAAAGGTAGAAAAGGGAAAGGATACCTTCATTACAGCAATTATAGGTATAATTATAAATTTCCCAATTTATAGGTGCAGCTTAACACTCTTTCTATAATTTATCTTGTCTAATAATCTAAACCAGGGGTGTCAAACTCAATTTCATTGAGGGCCGCATCAGCATTGTGGTTGCCCTCAGGGGGCCGGGTGGGTATGGCAAGGGTGGGCGTGGCCTACTGGGTGGGCGTGCCTAGAGTGTGTATGGCCTACTGGGTGGGCGTGGCCAGCTCTACATCGTTCGCATCAAGGGTGCCTATGGGGGCCTGGGCAGGAGTGGGACAGATCTGAGGGTCTCTGGCAGAAGGAGAGTCTCTGGGCCAGGGCCAAGGCAGAGGGGGCCGTTCCCTCACTGTTTCCAGGATGGCTTTGCGGGCCACATGAAACCACTTCGCGGGCAGGATCTGGGCCCCGGGCCTTGTGTTTGACATGTCTGATCTAAACCATAAACCATAAGTTTTTATTCTGTTTTATGCAAAAAGTCCATAAGGGATTTCCAGTCAGCAATACATGTAGATACTGTCCTTTCTCTGACTAAAAAACTCAATTTTGTTATTTCAGCAAGTTCCATCATCTTCACCAACCATTCTTTCATTGTGGGTACTGCCGAATGTTTCCATCTTTGTGCATACATTAATCTTGCTTGTACTGGAAAGATACTTTCTGATCATGTAATAATGTTGGTGACATTTTTTGTGTTTCTGTCCTACCCTCTAGCTCTACTAAGAAATAAAGCTAAACGTTTTGAACTTTCCATCTATGCGTTTTAAACTTCTTCCCAAATGTTCGAATACCATCTCTGTATTTTAAATTTAAAACAAAGTTAGCTTAATCCCTTGTAGGCAATAGAAACATTAGACTTTTAGATCCTTATTCATTTCCTGAACAATATTTTGTCATTTTTAATGCAGTTAAGGCTGTTCATTCCAGCCTCTGTAAATATAATAGTATATGACAAGATTTGCCATTGTGATCTCTATGGGTAAAACATTTTAAAAATAATAGTATTCTAGAATTAATAAGGTGACAAGGGCTTGAAATGCATATTATGGTTGAAAGAATGTGAGCTGCTGCCAATACCTAGTGAGGGCAGGTTTTTCCTCCACTTAAGGACCTGATTAAAAGGGACGCGGTGGCTCAGTGGGTTAGGACGCTGAGCTTGTCGATCAGATGGTCAGCAGTTTGGCGGGTCGAATCCCGAGTGCCACGTAACAGAGTGAGTGCCTGTTACTCGTTCCAGCTTCTGCCAACCTAGCAGTTCGAAAGCACGTAAAAATGCAAGTAGAAAAATAGGGACCACTACAGTGGGAAGGTAACGGCGTTCCGTGCGCCTTTGGCATCTAGTCATACTGGCCACATGACCACGGAGACGTCCTCGGACAAGCGCTGGCTCTTCGGCTTTGAAACAGAGATGAGCACCGGCCCCTAGAGTCGGAAACGACTAGCACGCATGTGCGGGGGAACCTTTTACCTTTACCTAAGGACCTGATTCCTGCAAAGTGAGCCTTTTCTGTAACTTGTCAGGATCTGCTAGTGTTTTGTCAAATTCAGAATCAGAAAAGATGCATCTCAGAAACCACCGCATTTTGTAGGCTTCTGCTTTTTTGTTTTATGTCTCTGAACTCTCTGTGCTAGATCTCAAGATGCCTTTTTAGGCTGATCTCATTCTGCAACAGTTTTTGCTCCTTTAATATCAAATTTATGATATAAATGATTTATATTTATCAGTTATTGACCGTCAAAATATTCTTTTTTACTATACAAATGACTAAAAATACATAGAAATCAAAATAAAGTAATAAAAACATAACAGCATAAAATCAAGAGTAAGAACAACAATCATAATTAAAATAATGCTTGGGGTTGATAAAAATCAATAAAACAAATTGAAAATATTGTTTTGAGCTCTGCTTGTTTTTGTATTTACATTTGACTTCCAGGTTCTCTTATACAATGGGCAACTTGATATCATTGTGGCAGCTCCACTTACAGAACGATTTCTGCCTACCGTGCCATGGGGCAAAGTGAAAGAATACAAAAATGCTGAGAGAATTGTATGGCGAATACACGATAAAGATCCTGAAGTTGCTGGCTATGTACGCCAAGTGGGTGAATTCTATCAGGTGAGATTTTTCTAAGAAAAATAAAACATAGGTTAAATATGACACAGCAAAAGGAGAGCCATTTTAGTCTATGGTAGCAAAAGTTCAGAAGTCTGGTAGAATCTTTTTAAACTAAAAGACATAAGGTTTTCTGATTGTGTGCCCATATATCTGACAACTTGTGAGAAAGGGAAGGAAGGAAGGAAGGAAGGAAGGAAGGAAGGAAGGAAGGAAGGGTTAAACTGTGAAGTCCTTGGTGTTCTCTTGAGTTTGGTTGTTTGCTTGCAGATGTTTCATTACTCAACTAGATAACATTATCAGTGCTAGTGAGTCGGAAGTTTGTTCCATGTTGATATAAAAATACATGTCAAGAATAAAAATATCAACATATCAGAAGAGAATAAGAAAAATAAAAGATAGCTTCTTCAGTCTATAATCAGCATATGACCTCAGTAGGTGTTCCTGAAGATAATTTACCTCTTGGTTATTTATGCTGTCACAGACATATCAACAAGTTATTCTAGTCCCAGGAATTTCTCTAAAATGAAGTGAAGAAAAGGTCCTTGTTTAGCAACTTCAAATGGGACTGGCAACTTGGTCACTAAGCAAAGCAAGCACTAAGTAAATCACTGCAATTGTGCTTATGCTGTTACTTCGGCTTTCCTTTGCTTTGCAGACCTGTTTGCCAAGTTATTTTCATTAGTCATAACTGTGAATAGTTACTAAATGAGGACTACTTGTAAGCGTGCCAAAGTGAAGTACTATGCCAATTCTTTCATTGCATGTGATTGACTCTAATCTAATTAGAATCTAATTTAATTTCCTCCACTACCTGGACCATGCATTTATTAAAATTACAAGCACTGAGAAAAGAATTTTAGAGTAGATAGTTTATTTTATTTATTTGTTTGTAGGCTGCCTTCATTATTTTTACAGATAACTCAAAGCGGCATATCTAAACATATCCGACACACATCTCTTATTTTCCCCACAAAAACTCTGTGAGGTGGGTTGGGCTGAGAGAAAGTGACTGGCCCAAAGCCATTCAACTTGCTTTCATGACTAAGGCAAGACTTGAACTCATGGTCTCTAGCTTTCTCTTCTAATTCCTTAAACACTAGACCAAACTGACTCATATATTCAGTCTTCTCTGTCCCATACTGGTTAAAGATGTGAGAAGCAGCAAGAATTTATTTTACCAAATCTTCTTTCTATTCTTATTCCCTCAGGGTGGACAATTGATCAGAATTACTACTGTTAACTCTAGACCAAAAAAATGATATGCCTTTGACAGGCTATTATTCTGCATTGGCTTGTCACAAAAAATTACATTCTCAATCAGCAACACAAATTCTCATAAATACATTTTGCTGTTTGGGGATTCTGACTGGTATTCTTCAGACACTTAAGTATGGCTAATGCACTCTTAATATCAAAACAACTGCAGAAGATTCTAATCAACTTAAGACAAGTCTTTGCTATTTCATAAGGAATCATTTACTATTAATTTATACTAAGGATCTTAAGCTTTGAAAAAAAATTCCTGCCACATGACCTTAATATAAAAATGTGCTAGTTTACATTGGTTCTATATAAAATAAATAAGGATGTGTTCAATTATAGTACAATGAAATAATTTAGTTTATTGAGTTAGCCAAAGTGAATGCATTAAAGCAGTCAAAACTACTTAAAATCAAATTTATTTAATATTATAAAAGATCACAAAATATGAAGTTAATGTTAGCCTAAGGACGATAGTTAATAAAATACACCTATGATAACAACAACTAAAAAGCATATAAAAAAACCTCTCCATCTCAAAGTTACTTCTTCTTGGATTAAAATACTATTTTCTCCTACCTTTCCACTATTTAATTTAAATGCACATATGTGACCAAGCCTTTTGCATGGAGTCTATGCAAAATTATACTGAACAGTGAAGTGTTATTTTTTTAAAAAAAATTAAATAGTGGAATGGTAGAAGAAAATAGCATTTTAATCCAAGAAGAAGTAACTTTGGGATGGAGAGGATTTTTATATGCTTTTTAGTTTCTCCTTCTGTGCATTTGGAAAAAGGAATAATCCACGATACCATTCTGTTTCAGACAATTCGTAACTAGGTCATGATTTCAAATAACTTACTTCGTTAAGCAAGCCAAGTAAACAATCCAAATCCAATTGAAGTTTGCTTTAAAATAATTCCTGATTCATTGATAAAAGTATAGTAAAAGTGCCTGTTCAGCATGTTTTCTCTTTTCTTATGTGCCTCTTACTTTTTCCTTCCTTCTTCCAGTTGTCAAGTTCAGCAGTCTCATGATATTTTTCTGTTTGTATGAGAACTCTCATAGAAATTCAGGTCCTTACAACATACATTGCTTTTTCATTTAATAATTTCACAGTTAGGATGACGATGATGATGGTGGTGCATGTGTGTGTGTGTGTGTGTGTGTGTGTGTGTGTGTGTGTGTGAGAGAGAGAGAGAGAGAGAGAGAGAGAGAGAGAGAGAGAGAGAAAATAAAAATGGTATATGCTCAATACAATCTTTTGTTGAAGGAAAAGTCTTCATCATGGTTCAGTCCAAGCCGGGAATAAACAACATAGTGATTGCTTTAGAAAGAAGGTTGCAGTTTATTGAAGAGGAGAGACAGACAGAAGACAGAAAGATGTCTCTGGAAGAAAAGAGAGCGAGCACATGAAGGGAGTGGGTTTTTATACCTTCTTGAGCCTTTTGTTTGAAGTTGTTGTTCCTGTGGCATGAACTTTGACCTGAGTCTGAGTGTGCCTTTCTGGTATTCTGATGGTGGTGGGTTAATCCTGTTATCTCCCAAAAGTCAATCCTGCTTCCCTGTGGCTGTGGCTGATGACTCTTAGATTTTTGGTGTGAGGGGCTGTTGATTTTAGGGATCTTTCTTCCTAATCCCAGTTTCCTGACTCCAGTCTTTCTGGAGACTATTGCAGATTATCACATCTGCAATTCTGCAGACTTGGTTTCTGTTTGGGACAGAGAGACTTGGGGGTGGGGTTGATTTCTGCTTTTAAAATCCTTTAGGGAAATATATTCTGCCTTTTAAATATTTCCAAACATATTTCTTTCTCTGGGGGGAGGGGAGGGGAGGGGGCTGACTTCCCACACTTTTAATGAAAATATATGGAGGGGGGAGATAGTTTTTTCTAGGACACGTCTGGAAAGGAGTTTTCTTATGATCTGCCTTTTATCCAAATCGGTAAGTAGGGTTATGTTCAGGATACAGGGACATATGACAAAAAGATTCAGGCTCTTAAAACACTGACATTCAAAGACCTTTG
The DNA here is from genome assembly GCF_947247035.1 of Vipera ursinii. Taxonomy (NCBI): domain Eukaryota; kingdom Metazoa; phylum Chordata; class Lepidosauria; order Squamata; family Viperidae; genus Vipera; species Vipera ursinii. The sequence continues at coordinate 87,870,519 of NC_139517.1, forward strand.
TTTTTTGGAAGCATCCTGAAATGTTACAGCTGTTGCCTTCTTTTTCTTTAAACACAAGGGTCAGAGAGGAATTGGGTAAATATAAGCAAAGGCTCTAAGTTCTAGTGTTACTTTCTGTTTGCGTATGAATACCATTTGGAATTGAATCCTGTTAGGTTTTTTTTTCTTTTTCTACTCTTTCTTCCAATTCTGGATAGAGAGAGACTGTCAGTCTTTCTTTTTTTTCTCCAAGAAAGTATATGTACATATACCATCAAGCCTGAATGACATTGCTGGCATTTTTAAAGATGTTTAGCATTATCTCCTCATAGTTGTCCATGGATTGCAGAACAGAAGGAAAGTCTTGAAGCATTAGAATAGTGGTCAAAATGATTTCAAGTGAGTTTGATCGCTGCAATTTTAAATAACTAAGTATATGTTTCAAAATCTGGTTCAAGTGAAGGGACAGCTTCACCTATTTATGTGAGTTTTGAATGGATTGTTGTAAAGATAGTGAGGATACATTGATTTGGCAGTACACAGAAAGGCAGAATAATAGAATAACCTTGGCGGTCTTCTAGTTCAAGTCCCAGCTCAAGCAAGTGACCCTATACCATTTCAAACAAATGGTTGTCTAATTTCTTATTAAAAACCTTCAGCAATGAAGCATCCACAACTTCTGGAAGCAGTGTCAATCACTTAAATAGGAGCCAGCAGTGTGCTGCAGGTGCCAAAAAAGCCAACACAGTGCTAGGCTGCATTAACAGAGGGATAGAATCAAGATCACGTGAAGTACTAATACCACTTTACAATGCCTTGGTAAGGCCACACCTGGAATACTGCATCCAGTTTTGGTCACCACGATGTAAAAAAGATGTTGAGACTCTAGAAAGAGTACAGAGAAGAGCAACAAAGATGATTATGGGACTGGAGGCTAAAACATATAAGAAACGGCTGCTGGAGTTGGGTATGTCTAGTTTAATGAAGAGAACGAAAAGGGGGTGGAGACATGATAGCAGTGTTCCAATATCTCAGGGGCTGCCACAAAGAAGAGGAAGTCAAGCTATTCTCCAAAGCACCTGAAGGCAGGACGAGAAGCAACGGATGGAAACTAGTCAAGGAGAGAAGCAACCTAGAACTAAGGAGAAACTTCCTGACAGTTAGAACAATTAACCAGTGGAGCAACCTGCCTCCAGAAGTGGTGAATGCTCCAACACTGGAAGTTTTTAAGAAAAGATTGGACAGGCATTTGTCCGAAATGGTATAGGGTTTCCTGCCTGAGCAGGGGGTTGGGCTAGATAACCTTCAAGGTCTCTTCAAACTACTACTACTACTACTACTACTACTACTACTACTACTACTTTTCTTCTATTATTATTATTATTATTATTATTATTATTATTATTATTATTATTGTCAGGAAATTTCTCCTTATTTCTAAGTTGCATCTCTCCTTCATAAGTTTCCATTCATAGCTTCTTGACTTCAGTGCTTTGGAGAATAGATTGGCTTCCTCTTTTTTGAGGCAGCCCCTGAGATCTTGGAATACTGTTATCATGCTCTTTGTTACACTATACCAGGGGTAGGCAACCATGGCTCTTTTATGACTCGTGGACTTCAACTCCCAGAATTCCTGAGCAAGCCAGGTCTTACCAAAGCAGAATAAAAGTGGTATTAATACTTCACATGATTTTGATTCTATTCTCTGTTAATGTAGCCTAGAACTGCATTGGCTTTTTTGATGGCTGCAGCATACTGCTGACACATATTTAAGTGATTCTCCACTAGGAATCCCAGATCCCTCTCACAGTTACTGCTATTGAGCCAGGTACTACCTATTCTATACTTGTGCATTTAGTTTTTCTTGTCCAAGTATAAAACTTTGCTTTTATTATCATTGAATTTCATTTCGTTGTTTACAGCCCAGTGTCTGTCAAGATCCTTCTGGATCTTAAACCTATCTTCTAAAGTGTTGGCCGTCTCTACCAGGTTGGTGTCATTGGCGAATTTGATAGGTTTACCCTTCTATCCCCTCATCTAAATCAATTACAAAGATGTTGAAGAGTCCTGGGCCTAAGACAGAATCTTGGGGAACCCACTGCATATTTCTTTCCATTAAGGACTATACGTTGAGTGCGGTTGGTCAGCCAATTATAATTCCATCTGATGGTGATGCTGTCCATCCTACATTTTTTAGCTTACCATGAAGTAGGTTGTGGTCTATTTTGTCTACTGATTTACTGAAGCCCAAATAAATTATGTCCCTAGCATTTCTCTGGTCCACTAATTTAGTCACATTGTCAAAGAATGAAATAAGATTTGTCTGGCATGATTTGTTTTTGACAAACCCATGTTAGCTTCTGGTTATAACTTTTCTTGCCTCTAGTGTTTGCAGATTTGTTGCTTGATTATCCTTCCTAGAATCTTTCCACGTCAGGCTGATTGGTAATTTCCTGGATCCATGTTTTTACCTTTTTTGAAGTTAGGAACTGTGTCAACTCTTTTTTTTCTGTTCTCCAGTACTTCCCCAGTGCTGCAGGATCAGTGATATGATGGTTTTGAGATTACGTCTGCCAGTTCCTTCATAACCCTGGGATGTAGTTCATCTGGTCCTGGTGATTTGAACTTGTGTAGAGTAGATACGTGTTGTCTTACTGAATGAGTGAATGAATGATTGTGTGTGAGGCCTGAGGTTTTCTTCCTTGTGAAATGTTCATTTTCATTGTCTTCATTTTCCCTTATGCTAATTTCATTTTACTTTGATATGGTTATGTATGGTTATGCAATGTTAATTGAAAAGAGGAAATAAACTTGAAGTATCACTGGAATCACACATTAGAATAGGCCATATCTTAATTTGTCTGGTTACGGAACTGTGTGTGTAACAAAACACTGATCCTGTATTATTATTTATTATTATTATTATTTATTAAATTTATTAAACTGTGGTTTATGGCTTTATATTATATATCGAACCAGGCAATTACTAATGCAACTAAGAATAGCTTTGTAGCTCATTTATTCATTCATTCATTCATTAAATTTTTATGCTGCCCATCTTCCCTGCATTTGTTTAATTTGTATAGTTGCCCACTGCAAACCAGTAACTTCGGACAATGATCATGAAAATAATTAAAACAGTTAAAATCCAATGCAAAAAATAGCCATATAATCTTTTGGTGTCGATGCAGCCAGGAAAGAGAGTTCTTTACATACAAGCCAGGCACCTATCTAAGTTTTCAAGGCCTTTCAAATGTATTATGGCTATTGTAATCTCAGGAGAACATTCCACAGGACAAGAAATATGGCAGAAAGGACACATCTCTCCTTAAGTTGACATTCCTTGGCTGATGGGACCCATAGCCTGCCTATCATGTTAGACCCAATTGGACAGGTAGAATCAACTGGGATTCTATGGTTCCTCGGTTAACCTTTTCCAAAGTCACAGAGAGCTTTAAAAGTGACAACTAGTACCTTGAATTTATACCTTGAATTTAATTTAAAAATACACTGGCAACCCATGCAGCTCATGAAGCAACAGTGTTACATGTGCCGAATAGTCACACTATTGACAGCCTGTGCAACTGTATTCTGTATCATCTGAAGTTTCCAGAGCTCTTCAAGGGCAGCCCTTGAAGCTTATTATGGGTATGTTTCTAACATAAATGGTGAGATTTGTAGGTGGTTGTTTGTGTATCTGCTTTGTATGAACAAGTTATTATTTAAGGATCAGATAATAAGTAGTGACTAAGAATTTAGAACAGAGTTCCAATTGATAATGCTATTTAATGTGTCCAGGTGCATTTTTCCACCCATTCCTTTGGGATATCTCTAATTTGTTTTTTATATGTGATTTCATAGGTCATTGTTCGAGGAGGAGGACACATCTTGCCTTATGACCAACCAGAAAGGGCTTTGGATATGATGGATAGATTTATCATGGGAAAAGGATGGAAACAAAGCGGATACGGAAAATAAAACCTGATAGTTGAAATCTTTTGGAAAGTTCTCAAGAGATTGATTGATCAGTATTGATCAGAGGAACTGATGAAATATTATTGGGGCTTTTTCCCCCTTTGGAAAATCTGTTTTAATCTGTAATTAAGCTATTCATCTAACTTGAATGTTTTGTTCTCAAAATAAATGTCACACACCTCTGTCTCTGTCGCTCTGTTTTTTTGTCCTGAATATCAGAACCCAAAGTAGATAATCCTTATAGCCATTTCCAACTTTTTTGTTTAGCGAAATAATGGGCATGATAACAAGTAGCAACCATGGAGGGTGTGGTGGGTCAAAGTGGTGCAGTTGTGTACCATGGATTTTTTTTATTGTTGTATTTTGCTTCAAATGTGAGCCTTTTATCTTCATGTGACTCTTAGTTGAGGGAATGACAGAAAAAGGTAAAAAATTACATTCTGCTTTGGAGACATACAACAGAACCTTTAGAATTGATTTCCAGCACAAGCTGAAACAAGAAACACTGCTTTCACATTGAGATTGTTGAGCCGTTATTTTATTCAAACATTTGGTGCTAATGTAAAGTTAAAAGTCTATAAATACATAATATAATTTTAATTCAATTTTATGAAGATGGGACAATAGAACAAATAACTTTTTAAAAAGAATTTATCAGCAATTGAATAGCACCAAAACCAGTGGATTTTTCTTCCAATTAATGAATTGCTAGAGCAATTATGTGAACTTGCTGGGAAGTATTTCTTACTAAACTGTAGAAGGCATACTTCTACATGAACAAGAACTGTTATATGTGTTCTGTCTGAACTGAATGAAATACCGAATGAACTCATGGAAGGCTGACTATAAATCTAGCAATAAAAGAAAGGTAGTAACTATGTGATCAGATGATCCATCTTCGTGCTTATTTACATATCTTCCAGCAAAGTAATTTTGCAATTTCTTCTTTTCATTTAAAATTTGAATGCTACAATAAAGATGGACAATTTTAGTAAGGCATATCTTTGACTGAATTGGACAGATACAGTCTTTATACCGAACACCAATTCACATTCAGATTTAACAAATTCAGCTAGGAGAGTAATTTAGCCCTCATAATCCAGACTTTCTACATGAACCTTTTCTTTTCTTAATAGAATCCTTTGAAAGGATAGAAAAAGATAAAAAGGATTGATACAAAGGAACAGACTTATTGCAAGGGGAAATATTCTGTGAGGGAGGCAGGTCAATTCCAATTATATTATAAAACTTGTCTGGAATTATGTTGTTTAATAATTTACAAACTGAACCACCAAACTCTTACCTACCAATCTGAGGCATCTAGTGTGTGTGTGTGTCAATGTCAAGGCAGTGCAAGTGATGAAAAGTCGTCGTGACACAAGATCTGTCCCTTTTGTACATGTGTCATGATGTCGACAGTTTGGCGGGTCAAATCCCAAGTGCCGCGTAACAGAGTGAGTGCCTGTTACTCGTCCCAGCTTCTGCCAACCTAGCAGTTCGAAAGCACGTAAAAATGCAAGTAGAAAAATAGGGACCACTACGGTGGGAAGGTAACAGCGTTCCGTGTGCCTTTGGCGTCTAGTCATGCCAGCCACATGACCACGGAGACGTCCTCGGACAAGCGCTGGCTCTTCGGCTTTGAAATGGAGATGAGCACTGGCCCCTAGAGTTGGAAACAACTAGCACGCATGTGCAGGGGAACCTTTACCTTTACTTTTACATGATGTCTCACACAAAATGTTGGCCTTTCTTCAGCATTTGTGCTTTATTGATTTTTTTGTTTATTCTTTGTATTTCTGAATTACCCATCTCCTTCAAATAAGATCCATATCAGGGTGGCAAAATATTAAGTTGGTAGTTTCTCCTTTTTATATCGTTTCTGTGTGAGGTGCCCATGTAAAAGGGCATAGCATTGTTTGCATAGTTGTGACTGCCATCAACTTTTTTGAATCCTGGGTCCAACTTACACTTTAAGAAACACCTTAATATATTTCACTTTTCTGTGCAACATTTTTCTTTTTACCATGAGATACTTGGTAATTTCTCGTCTGGTAGATTTATCAGCAGAATAGCCAACTGCATTTAGTTGCAACAGGAATTGTTAATGACTGAAGGTGGAAATTATTGGATACAAGGGAAATAATTATGTTAATTATGTTTGATTTGATTTGATTTTTTGATTCTGTACTCCCCTCGCCCCATAATCTGAAGAAGGGTTTCCCCCTAGCTGATGTACTGTAAAGGTTTATTCTTCTTTGATATACATGTCCATTTTTAATATTGTCACGAGTCCAATAGCATTTTCCCCCACTTCATCTACTTAACAGAGAAAACAGGTGGGCATGGAAGGTTGCAAATATGCCAGGCAGTTGAAGGGGGAAATACCATTGGAAGGATATCAGAAGAACAATGAAGAAGATGCACTGAAGTTATCATACCAGGAAGGGTTACTGAGGGCTGGAGACACCAAACTGCCCCGCTGGAAAGACCAAATAGAAAATAGAAAAGAGATAAGGCAAGGCAAAGTATTACATGGCCAGGACATTTAAAAAAATGTGCAAATAAGAAGACTTGGTAATAGTTAAAAACAAGAAAGTTGAAAAAAGAGAGGGCCTAATTCTGGCTGCACAAGATCAACTCTTGAGAAATGCTGTATTTGCAAAGAAACTGAAGAAATAGTGGACTACTAAGTTAGCTGTTGCAAGATTGAGTGCAAGTAATAACAGATGGGACCCAAGTAGACAAAGTAATAGAAAATTAATAAAGTGCTCTGGGTTAGAACTCAAACAGATAAGCAACTACCACATAACACCCCAGACCTAACAATTGTCAATACTTAAGACGAAAAAAAATCTGGATGGTAGATGTAGTAGTATCTGAAGATGGCAGAATAGAATAGGAAAAAACTGGAAAAAAACACAGAAAATAGAATGACTGAGGCAATACAAAACAAAGATAATACCAATAGTAATATGGTCCTTGTATGCAATCCCAAAACATCTGGTGAACCACATAAACTTTACAGCAGAGGTCCCCAACCTTTTGAGCACCAAGGACTGCTTCCATGGAGAGAGGTTTTTCCACGGACTGGAGGGTGTGTATATATATATATGCAACGTTTCGACGGAATCCCATCCGACATCATCAGGCTGGTGGCTTCAGCTTCAGCTTTAATATATCTATTAAATTTATATACTTCCTGACTCCCAGTGACTCTGGGACACATATTGACCTTCATAATTTGGATGCAACAAATTTAGTGCAAAGATAAAAATAAAAATTCACCCAAAGGACAGTGGATTTTGTTGACTGAATATACTTAATAAATATTTCTTTTGTAATCCTTAAGCAAACATGCTTTAAAAAGGTTTTCAGTTACCCTTATCAGACCCTGCTCAAGTTAGAAGCAACTGTTATTATAAAAAACTTAGATTCTCTTTAATAATGTTTACCTTAAAACAATGTATAATTAAATACACTAAACTTCCATCAGGGGGTGCTCGCATTCCCTGACAGTTTTTCTTTCCTTATTTCTCAGTCCAAAGTCCATTTTCTGATTGATACTCTTAGCACTTAATTTGGCAGAAAGTGTTGTCCATAACTTCCTACTAACAATGTTTATTTAAAGAAATTTTGGCTATTTTAAATAAAATCCAGTTGCTAACAGTTTCTTAGAACTTCTCAAGCAAAATATGCTTTGATATTGACTGCTAACACATGTTCATATATTGTAATTCAAGAGACGTTATAGCTGCTTTTATCACTGGTTGTTCTTTGTAGATTCCATCTTTATTTCTCTGTCAAGACCCCCCCCCCAAAAAAAAATCCTTTAGAATTACTTGGAAAAACATTTGGTGAAGGAACACTCACATTTCACTTATGCCTTGTACATGTAGAAACCAATAACCCTGTAATCTGCTAGGGGTAAATGTTAGCTCTGCTGACTGAAATATCTTACTATTTTACTGTATGTATTTGTGCTTTTCATACTTCATTTGATCTATTATCTGAAACTTGTTGCTGTATTTTTCCACAGTATTAATTTCTGGACCATCATGGTTTAAATATGAATAAAATCTGGACACTGTAGGAGACCCGCAATAATCTATGCTTGCAAAAACTCAAGAGGTATCTCATAATACATTTTTCTACCAACCTATTTTATTAAAATGGCATCAGTTTTGTGAGCTGCCAGTTTACTTCATTAGACATATAGAATTTGTTAGAAAGTGTTACCAAATTCCTCTTCAAATGAATATGAACATTTGAAAATATTAAATCATGTTGTTTTCTACTTCCGTAGTGAATTTTATTCCTTTGAAGATGCTGTTGAAGGTTTTGTATATTTTATGTAGTTGGAGAACTAGAGAAGACATATCACCAACACACACCAACTACAGAATATATATAAAACCATCAACAACATGTTCAAAGGAATAAAATCACTAAGGAAGAAGAAAGCAACACAGTACCCCTCTTGAATATCCTCATTAGCAGAGGTAGTGATGGCAAATTAGAAACATGTCTATTGTAAAAATAGTAGTTTTACCCACACTAACCAAGTACTCCACTGAAGGTAAAGGTAAAGGTTCCCCCGCACATGCATGCTAGTCGTTTCTGACTCTAGGGGCCGGTGTTTATCTCCGTTTCAAAGCTGAAGAGCCAGTGCTTGTCCGAGGACGTCTCCGTAGTCATGAGGCCAGCATGACTAATGCCAAAGGTGCACGGAACGCTGTTACCTTCCCACCGTATTTTTCTATTTTTCTATTTTTCTACTTGCATTTTTTACATGCTTTCGAACTGCTAGGTTGGCAGAAGCTGGGACAAGTAACAGGCGCTCACTCTGTTATGCGGCACTCGGGATTCGACCCACCAAACTGCCAACCTTCCGATCGACAAGCTCAGCATCCTAACCCACTGAGCCACCGCGTCCCTGAGCCGCCGCGTTTGGTACTCCCTACCAAACTAATAATTCAACCTCTCACAAGAGTTTGTGAAAAAACAGTATTTACATGAGCACAAACACTGCAGCAACTTTGGACATCAGAAAAGGGAAACAGACCATCCTTACAACATCCTTTAACAAAACAGATATCCACGCAACTTCCAAAAAACTGCTTAATGACTCAACCCAATAAAGCACAACCAACACAAATGGTGAAGAGGATAACACTGCCATGGATCAAAACATTTCAAAAAGACAATCACATGGTATCACTGTAGCACATAAACCAACTGAAGCCTGTCAAAATATTTTAAGTAAACCAAAAGACCTAGCAGCCTCAGAACAAAAAATAGGAGCCATCTACAATGTATACAACAACCATGAAACCCTACTGTATATCATTTCAGACAAATGATTGTCCAGTCTCTTCTTAAAAACTTTCAATGTTGGAGCATTCACAGTTTCTGGAGGCAGGTTGTTCCACTGATTAATTGTTCTAACTGTCAGGAAGTTTCTCCTTAGTTCTAGGTTGCTTTTCTCTTTGATTAGTTTCCATCCATTATTTCTTGTCTTGCTTTGGAGAATAGCTTGACTTTCTCTTTGTGGCAACCCCTGAGATATTGGAACACTGCTGTCATGTTTCCCCTAGTCCTTTTCTTCATTAAACTAACATACCCAATTCCAGCAACCGTTCCTTATATGTTTTAGCTTCCAGTCCCCTAATCATCTTTGTTACCCTTCTCTGTACTCTTTCTAGAGTCTCAACATCTTTTTTTACATAATGGTGACCAAAATTGGATGCAGTATTCCAAGTGTGGTCTTGCCAAGGTTTTAAAAAGTGGTATTAACACTTCACGTGATCTTGATTCTATCCCTCTGTTAATGCAGCCTAGTACTGTGTTGGCTTTTTCGGTAGCTGCAGCACACTGTTGGCTCATATTTAAGTGATTGTCCACTAGAGCTCCAAGATCCCTCTCATATTTACTACTATTGAGCAAGGTACCACCTATACTGTACCTGTGCATTTGGGTTTTCTTGCCTAAATGCAGAACCTTATTTTTTTTGCCACTGAATTTCGTTTTGTTGGCTGTAGTGTTGGCTATTCCTGCCAGCTTGGTGTCTGTAGAGCACATCCATGAACATCATCTAGCAGTCAGAAGAGATGATGAAATTTTACAACACAACATGGATAGACATAACATAGTTTCAACTAGAAATTGTGAGTATCCTAGATCAAGCCAAGTCCAATAATACTACAGAATTCCTGGAAGTCTGGCATTCAGACAAATTGGCCATAAACAGACAGATCAACAAGCTCTACAGATTAGAGCAGGGCCTGCCATGGGACAGGAGCTACAGCTGGCGCCACAAGGCCCTATTGATTTGGCTCTCCATAACAGTCTCAGTTTTGCACATGGAGAAGGGATTTGGCCCTTGTACTAGTATATAAAGTAGTATATAATTGTTGATATGGAGGTCAAGGATATGAAGGGACTGTGCGCAGAAAACTGCCTGCTTTAGTATCTTGTTATTCACATGTCATGAGCTCATTCCAATTAGCCTTGCCAAGCACTGCCAAGAACTAGCTAGATAAGAGAGACTCTGCCCTGGCTTGGATGATTCGGATGTTCTCTAAGATTGACTAGGGAGTACACCAATAAACAATGCTTTTGCTGTGCATGGTTTCCTGCTTGTTAAACTGTATAAATGCAATAAACTCTGCGTAGGCAGACAGACATATTTGGGACACCCTGCGTTGACTGGTCTCTGAATCCTACATATAATGAAATAGTATATAAAATGAGAGCAAGTTTATAATAAGCTCCTTATTAACACTGATGATGTTACTTAGCTTGGTAATGAAACATCTGCAAGAAAACAAACTCAGAAAGCACCAAGAATCCCATAGTTCAACCCTGAGCTACAAATATTCTATTACTATAGTGGGAGTCTTTGATGCTTAATGATTTTGGTTGCAGACATTTTATTATCTGAGTAGATAATATCAATGCTGGTGGGCAAGAGATTTGATTCTGCTTGCCCTGCCAGTATTAATGGGAGTGGTGGTTTTCTCCTAAGTAGTTTCTTGATTAGAATATTGTCTGCTTGATTCATTATATCCTAACTATCTCTTGAATAGGGTATTGTTGTCTGCTTGTTTAGCCTTTACTTATCTTGGTATAGAACGCTGGAGAGCATGTGCTCTGGTCTTTTTGTTTCCTTTTTTGCTTTTTTATTGTTTCTGTTGAATGGTGTGTAAATGTGGTTTACCTCTATGTGTCCAGTGATGGCTGATAAGTCAAGGTTTCTAAGAATTCACTAGAATTTCTGGATTAAGCTTGGTCTAGGATGCTCACAGTTTCCCAGTTGAAACTATATTTGAATCTATCCATGAGTTGTGAATTAGTTTTTTTGCACAAGTTCTCCCCCCCCTCTTTTTTTGCTTTTAATCTAAGATCTATTCAAGTTAAGTTTTGGCAATAATGCTAGGACATCTTTCTATTGTCTAAGCAAAATAGGTACCTCAATTTCTTTATTCAATGCAGCCATTTGCAGATTGATTTATCCCCAACATAATTGTATAAAAAGTCTCTAAGGGTTAATTTGCATATGTCATACAATTTAAATATCATTTGTTGAGGATTAGGTGTTTTCAGAGCTGAAAATGCTGTGCATCTAAATAGATAAATATTGCAATTGTAAAAATTACAACTAAATCATACTAGACAAATTATATTTGTCTTTAAAAGCAGAAAATAATAAAAATGTCTACTACTAGATGCAAATTCCTAATTGATCAGATATTTAGAAACATCAAGAAAAGTGACTGTTTCAACATAACACAATCCATTTCTGCTCCTCGTCTAAATTGTAGTACTGAGTGCAAGTGTTAGTGCACAGACTGGTTTTTAAACTTGGAAACTTTAAGATGTGTGGGTTTCATGTCTTAGAATTCTGGGAGTTGAAATCCACGCATCAAGTTGCTAAATTTGAGAAAATTGGTGTTCAGTTAGGATATGTGAGAAGAAAAACATGAGAGTCGTAGGCTGTACAGAGATACTTGCAATGAATAGTGAAGAGGGCTGTATTATTTCAACCTAAGAAACTTTGTTTTAGTGCTGATCAATTACCAAGTTTTCTTCAATTTGAGCCTATTAAATTTCATAATTTCAAAGTTAAAAATGAAATGGCAATTGAACAGTGCCCAATTGTGTATACAAATATAAACACTATCTCTCTATATAAATTGATTTTTCCCCTTTCTTTCTTTCTTTCTTTCTTTCTTTCTTTCTTTCTTTCTTTCTTTCTTTCTTTTTCCTTCCTTCCTTCCTTCCTTCCTTTCTTTCTTTCTTTCTTTCTTTCTTTCTTTCTTTCTTTCTTTCTTTCTTTCTTTTTTCTTTCTTTCTTTCTTTCTTTCTTTCTTTCTTTCTTTCTTTCTTTCTTTCTTTCTCTCTCTCTCTCTCTCTCTTTCTCTCTCTTTCTTTCTTTCTTTCTTTCTTTCTTTCTTTCTTTCTTTCTTTCTTTCTTTCTTTCTTTCTTTCTTTCTTTCTTCCTTCCTCTCTCTCTCTCTCTCTCTCTCTCTCTCTCTCTTTCTTTCTTTCTTCCTGAAATAAGGAAAAACTATTCTTGTGCTTTTAAGTGTCTTACATCAGTGATGGGCAAAATGATATTCATTACTGTTCTAGAAAAACATCTGCTTCTAGGAGTTAAAGCCACAGAGCTGAGGGTAGCTGTTATATAATCAGCTGCTTGAAAGGAAAAGAACTAATCAAGATAGATCAGATCCAGGAGTGTCTGCAGGGTATGGTAAAATAAGTCCAGATGGCGACTTCAAGGGTGTGATGGAAATTCAGCCTACTTTTTTTATGTCTGTTGCCCATTCTCTTTACATTTGGTAACTTTTTATTTATTGGCTCTATTTCAGCAGGTCCTGCATGTGTTCAGGGCTCAAATCTTTAAAACAAGGAGGAACAGCCCAGAATGGTCTCAGAATTTAAGTCATGTTTTGCACTATCTTCCAACTTTAAAGTTTGGTGGGCCCAAATTCCAGCTACACTGCTTGGTGACCGTACAATATTCACATAATCACAATGACCTTATATTGAAGTGGTTATTAGTGGCACAAAAAGTGAGACCGAATAAGACCTTTCCAATAGCTATTGATGGAGACCAAGCTTGAGATCAGTTTGCTGTCTCCAGAATGCGTACCTTAAACAGAAGCTGCTGAATAGGTGGCAGTTGTCCTTCTGTTCATGTTTATCAGCTTTCTGAATGGCTTTGGTTGGCAATTGTGTGATACACAATGCTGGACTAACTGGGCTTTTGATTTTATTCACCAAAACCAGTTTGGTGTAGGGGTTAAGGTACAAGGATAAAAAATGGGAGACTGTGAGCTCAAGTCCCACCTTAATCTTGAAAGCTGGCTGGGTGACCTTGGGCCGGTCACTATCTCTCAGCCTAACTTCTTCACAGGAAATTAGAAGGGAAAATAGAAGGACGAAGGTGGGTTGCATATGTTCGCTGCCTTGAGTTATTTGTAAAAATAATGAAGGTGGGTTATAAATTAAATAAATAAAATAGTAAATGAACTCTTTTTAATGTTTTAATGTTATATTAGAATGAGAATGGTCCATTTGCAATCTTGTATTTTCAATATTTCCTGGTATTTGTTTGGATGATTTTATATGTGTTTGAAGTTTGTCTGAAGTTAACCTTATTGGCTACCTTTTAATGACAATTTAGGTTAAAAATAGTTTGAATAAGCAGTAGGGATATATAGAGTGGAAAGGAATTAGCTTCCTCATTTGTTTCATGTTTCCAGATATTCTTTAAAACATCTATAAAAATCAGGTCCTTTTGTCTTCCTGTTAATTCTACTGATAAATTGAATAGATTCTACTGTAAAGAATGTAAAAATCCCTTGAAAACATCCCATTTTTTCAGGAAAATTTACTTTTACATACTTAGTTCTGTGATTATCAGATTCCTGTCAATTTGCAGCTGTTGGATTATCTCAATCCACTTTTTCATTCAGTTTTAATAACTTTTTACATAGTAAGATTTTTTTTGCAATTGTGGTGATCTACAGGTAGTTCTTGACCAACAATCTCAATTAAGACCTACAACCCTAAATTTCTGTTCTAAGCAAGATAATTGTTAAGTGAGTTTTTCCCATTTATGAACTTTCTTGCCACAGTTGTTAAGTGAATCATAGTTGTCAAATCACTCAAGTTAACTCAATCTGGCTTCCCCATTGACTGCTTGTCAACAAGTCACAAAGGGTGATCACTTGACTCTAGGACACTACAACCGGCATAAATACATGCCAATTATTTAAATTTTGATCACGTGACCATGAGGATACTGCAACATTGGTAAGTGTGAAAAATGGTTATAAGACACTTTTCCCAGCACCTTTGTAACTGCAAATGGTTACTAAATGTTTTAGTATTGCCTGCATTAGATATTTCATCAATGTTTCTGATTAGATGTGTTTGGCAATATCACCTATTAAAAAAAATCTTATGCCAGTAGTATTTGTCTATTAAATTTATATGCCTCCATTTCACCAACGAAGTGACTAGCTCTAGGTATACCCTCACAAAAGTGTGAAGTGCCTCCTTGTGAGCCCTAATCTACCTATCACATTATCTCACTGATCATAATAAAAGGTAAAGGTAAAGGTTCCCCCGCACATGCGTGCTAGTCGTTTCTGACTCTAGGGACCGGTGCTCATCTCTATTTCAAAGCCGAAGAGCCAGCGCTTGTCCGAGGATGTCTCTGTGGTCATGTGGCCGGCATGACTAGACGCCAAAGGCGCACAGAATGCTGTTACCTTCCCACTGTAGTGACCCCTATTTTTCTACTTGCCTTTTTACGTGCTTTCGAACTGCTAGGTTGGCAGAAGCTTGGACGAGTAACAGGTGCTCACTCTGCTATGCGGCACTCGGGCTTCAACCTGTCAAACTGCCGATCTTCTGATCGACAAGCTCAGCGTCTAACCCACTGAGCCACCGCATCCCTACCAATCATAATAGAGGGTATGAAAAATAGCAAAATAGGTCATAAAATTGGTCAGTAAAGGTCAATAATCAACCTCCTCAGGGTGCCTCCGGTCAGAGAATGTTGGCTGGCGGCCCCTAGGGGGAGGGCCTTCTCTGTGGGCGCCCCGGCTTTATGGAACCAACTGCCGGTGGAGCTCCGGATGGCACCGGATCTCCGCTCCTTCCGGCATGGGTTAAAGACCCATTTATTCGAACAAGCTGGCCTGGCCTGATGGGGGAATGTCTGGGTTTTTTATGGGTTTTTATATTTGACTGTTTTAATTGGGCAATTTATTTAATCTTTTTTTAACTTTTGTATCTCTATTTATATGCCCTGTTCACCGCCCTGAGTCCTTCGGGAGAAGGGCAGTATAAAAATCCAATAAATAATAATAAATAATAATAATCTTGCTTAGAAATTCTGGTCTCACTTTCGTCATTAAGTTGAAGAGTACTTGTACTGCTGCTCCTTAAAATAAAGATCAAGAATTCAGTAATAATAATAATAATAGAGATTGACTTATTTAGGTATATCCACTATAACAGTTTTGTTACATTTGAGTTTTATTTCACTATTGTCCAAGTTATGGTAATCTGCTGTGTCCTTACTGTACAAAAAACTTCAGGCTCAGTTTTTCTTAATTTTGCTATTATTTATTAAAGCCTGACTGGCCACATTCATAAAATATGTGTGATTTTCATTAGATGCATGTTTCAAAATAAAAGCCATTGTGGTTTAATTAATGTACTGAATTAGGATCAGGGTTGTTGTTTGGCAGAAAAATAAGTCCATATCCTACTACATTTGGATATAAGCGCATTCCAAATAAAAATATATTTCTGTAGTGACAAAATAGAATGATGGAATGATGAGATATTTTGTGCCTAAAAACAGCTGACATTAATAAATTGTGTAAATCAAAATTTAATGTCTCACCTACATGTAAGCAGATACACCTGAATAGACTGTTCTTGTCTTTTTCATGTTTTGTGTATGCCTGGATATGTGAAAGAGTATGTATGTATATGTGTTTGTATGTGTGTGTGTATATATGTTCCAGCTGCTTTTATAGTACATTAATTTCAATGAAGTGACTTCTTAGAATAGCCACACCTGTTTTGAGCTTGGACTATAAAAAGCAGAGACGTTATTCTTATGCAAAGTCTCAAAAATTATTATAAACTTGTTTCTAGGATTAAAAACAATTATATCTAGCTATCAAAATGTTTTTAGAGGTTTTTCAAAAGGTTTAAGGTGGCAAATTAGAGCCTATGTTGCTGGTCTTTTTAACAAAATACATTTTCTAATAAATCAATAATGGACGCACTATTAAAGTTTTGAAGTTTAGCAAATGTCATTTTACTAAAACTCCTGTCTGGTCTGTTTTTGATATGCACACATATTTTCCCTTCTTTCCCCTCCCCAACTCTCTGAGGAAATTTACATTTAGCATGGTTTGCAGGCCTGTAATATACTGACTTTTTTAAGAATATAAAACTAATATTAAACAGCTTTGTATACATGATACTTTTAGGCCTGCAAAAGTAAGAATAGTTAATGCATCAGATAAAGTTGTAATGTGAGTATGTCTACTCATACTGATAATTGTAATTATTGCCATACTGTAGAATGAAACAGCTGCAGAAAATTTTGCAAAGTCTATGGAGAATCAAGGTTTGTGAGGCATAGCTCCTTTGTATAAACAATGCAATTATTTTTTTGAACTAGTTTAGGTGAGTCTTTCAGAAAAGCTTTTTTTAACTCAACAAGATTTTTTTAGTAACAAAATTTAATAGTTCATAGGAAACATCTGTAAGTTGTAGCAATGCAAATGATTCTATTTTGGCTTAAGCCCTGTCTGCTATAACACCCTGATTAATATAAAACATGCATGCTAGTTTGGTTATTAAATATTGCAGAACATTTTGCAGATTTTAATAAAACATTTTATTATGAATTTGCAGTTCCATTTGGTGCATTAGTTAATGGAATTCCTAATGCACAGTTTTTGACTAAATTGTCCAATTGCATAGAATTAACCATAACCACATAGTAGTAATCCTAAAAACACTTCCTGATATGGTAACTCTTAATTTCCTTTACTGTACAAAAATACTTGAGTTTAAATTGGTTTCCCACCACTATAAATATTGTCTAAATTATTCACCCAGTACTTCTCTCAGTATATCCAGTACACTTCAGTAGAAGCTGAACACAGAAATGTATTGGTTGCACTAACAATATTTGAAGAAGCATCCCTAGGCTGTACTGTACCAAGAGCAAAGACAGAGAAATCCATGAGAAGGGTGACAAGCACATTTGTATTTCCCTTTATATTTTTTATTACATATCAAGGGTAATTAGATCTGGAAGAAGTAGCCCTTTGATTGCTGAATTGAGATACAGAGAGAAAGTGAAACTCCACGTACTTAATGCTGAAACACCTGGCTGAGGAGAGAAAAATGTAAGTTGGCAAAGTTTGGACTTCAGATGCAAGGACCTTTCCCATAATCTCTGAGACATGTTACCCCAACTAATGGAGAGCACTAGAATCACTTGCATACTATCTTATATTAGTGAGGTCCTAAGGCAGGGGTGTCAAACTCAATTTATTTGAGGGCCGCATCAGCATTGCGGTTGCCCTTAGGGGGCCGGGTGGGTGTGGCCAGGGTGGGCATGACCTACTGGGTGGGCGTGGCTAGAGTGCGTATGGCCTACTGGGTGGGCATGGCCAGCTCTACATCATTCGCATCGAGGGTGCCTATGGGGGCCTGGGCAGGAGTGGGACAGATCTGAGGGTCTCTGGCAGAAGGAGGGTCTCTGGGCCAGGGCCAAGGCAGTGGGGGCCGTTCCCTCACTTTTTCCAGGATGGCTTCGCGGGCCACATGAAACCACTTTGCGGGCCGCATCCGGCCCCCGGGCCTTGTGTTTGACATGTCTGTCCTAAGGGATATTGGCACATCCATATTGTAACTTTTTAGCTGGTCCTGATTTTGCATTGTATTGTTTACTTACAATATACATATATAGAACACGAGTCCTGCTGCTTTCTGGCTCTGTACAAACTATACAAGTATGTACTGCATAGAAAGTCCACCATAGGAGTAAAAGATTCACTTGTGAAGAATGTTCCCCAAAGAAAGGATTGAGTATCCAGGAATTTTCCAATAGCTTCAGATGGACCTTGATTAGTCTCTTTGCTTCAGACACAGAGAAGGGAGAATTTCATGAGGACTTGGATTCCTGTGCTTTTCAGGAATGGAATATGTGTTGTGATATCACAATGAATAACTTACACCTAGAGCACCAGTCAGGGATTCCATCTCTAAACAGAAACAAACCAACGTCTTTGTTCAATTCATACAATATGTTTTCCTTTGAGAAAGAATTCTTTGGTTCCATTTAACACTTACGATTTTGCCAGGATCCACTGAAAGAAAAGTTTCCATCAATACAAATTTGAGAATACATTTAATGAAAAGAACAGACTTTGCAAATATAGCCATAGTATTTCAAGCTTTTCATTTTGAGGTTTAAAAAAAGGCCAAATGTTGATACCTGAGTAACTCAGTAATTGAGTTTAAACATGCTTTGAATAAACTCATGTCCATCATTTGAGAAAAAAGTAAAATAAAATAAAAATAATTTAGAATAGGAAAACAGAAAAGAAAGAAGAAAGGAACGAAGGAAGAAAGGAAAAAAGGAAAGAAGGAAAGGGCAGATACAATGGACCACCAGGTCTTTTTCTGGTAAGTTTTATGTGTTTCTAAGAGATAAAAGAGTTGTATAATTTTTCAATAATTTGCCTCTTCCTAATTTAAGAGCATTTTAAAATGCAGATATTAAAGTAATTTGTAGTGAACATCCAGCTTCCAAAGGCTTTTTCCCCTGAGAGCTCTACATGAATATTTAATTTTAAAAGATGCAATAGTTTTGTTTCAAGTTAATCAAGAAATCTTATTTGCAATGTCACTGTAGTCAAACATAATAAATGTCGAATTAAAGTAAACTGAAACTCTTGTTTTCTCATGCTGCAGATTATTAGCTCAGAGACTCAGCACTATATATGTGGGGGGACTGCAGTACAATTAAAAGAAAAAATCAGAATTTATAATCCAGACTTTATAAATAAAAAAAACTATCAGAAAGTAGTATAAAAATTTAAAGCCTGAAATAACTAACCTTGCTAGAATATTGATATTTCCTTTTATCATCCCTGATAATTAGCAATAAAAATGATAATTTGAAGCTTTTAATTGAAACCCTAAATAGGGTGTCAAACTGCCAGCCCGCAGGCCGGTTGCATCATACGGATGCCACGCCCACCCGAGCTCCGGCAATGCAAAAAAAGTTGTGATACATCGTGATACGTCACATGATGTGGTGAGTTTGACACCCGTGTCCTAAAGTAACAATTTATTTCAGATAAAAGAACATCATTTATGCATTTTTATAGTTAATTTCTTATAAGAAATATATGTGTATAGACTGCTTCATAGTCTATATGAAATTTAAATATATAGACATTTAATTTTTTAGTCAAAGTTTTAATGAATAGTCTTTTTTGTTAGAAGAAAGGTAATGTTGAACTTGCTGTAATTTTCCTACATTAAAGAACATATTAAATGTACTTTAGCAACAATGCCTTTTTTTTAAAGAGTATTGTTGCATTTTAGTTACAGAGGGAGGATTTAAGTTTCACTTTCTTTTAGGAAGTCTTAAATTCATTCAGCTGAGTGTTTTTCCATAACAAGATTCTTTAGAATACTTTAGGGATATTACTGAACAAATATAAGCAAATATGTTCTAGAGAAGAAAGACATTTTTTATACAGAGTTGGAAAAATTATTGCTAAAGGCAACTTCCATAGTTCCCAATAAGAGAAGTCTTGACTTTGTTGAAAATTTTGTCAGAGATAAAAATAAATTATTTCCTTCATACTTTAAACTTGAACGACACCAGTTGGAATTTTGTAGAAACATGTATTATATATTTAGTTTGGAAATTTCAAATGGATATTCTCCATTCTCTGTGAAATGCATAGATTGGGTTAAGTAATGAACTGAAAACTTTAGAAAGCTGATGTATCAAGCCTTTGAATGTCTATGATTATTTGAAGCTATGTGGCATGATTTAGACAGATTTGTAATAGATTTCAATTACAATCATACTATCTCAGGGCCTTTACCTTAATGTAGCTCTTAGATTAGAGCAAAATGATAATTCAATGATAGAAAAAATTCAAATAATTTTGTTGTACTTCCTCTCTCTAAGAAAGATGACTTTTGCACAGTGATGCCTTGAATTGTATTTACTGACTCCACCTGAAATAATAGACGTCTCATTTGGAGGAGGAGAGGGGTGTATTTCAGACCACTTCTAATGCATTTCCCAAACCACAGAAATTGCACTCTCAATTTGGGATAGTCTCATTCTTTTCTTGGGCTTCCTCAATCTTTCTGGTTAGTTAAGTTTTGCCCAATCAGTGTCTAAGGGACATTTTCACTTTGATATCACCACCCTTTCAAAATGTTGTATTGCAATGATAATTCTGGTTGAGATGACTGATCTGATCAGAAGAGAAAAGGCCTGTCAGTTAATCTATTCCTCTTCCCTGTATCACAGTTCAGTTATAATGGCATTTTGTTTTTCAGCATGTCAGAGCTCTGAACCTTTGCAAAGAGTTTTGAATTGAAAACGGGTGAATTAGAGCTTTTGCTCTGCTTTAGGTGCATGCCAATCTGTTCCAAATTACCTTGACATACTTTTGAATTTGCCTGTATCCTGACCTAACCCCTTGTATCTTTCCTCCCCAAATTCCAATTTCTGAAACTTCCTGTATTGCTTGAAGCCAGCATCTTATATCATTCTTCTGCTTTGTTCATCAATGTCTGAGTTCAGAGTTTTATCTTGCAAATATAAAATAGTCAAAAAATGTGTGCTTTTAATTCCCATTATATATATATATATATATATATATATATATATATATATATATATATATATATATATATATATACACGCGGTGGCTCAGTGGGTTAGGATGCTGAGCTTGTTGATCAGAAGGTCGGCAGTTTGGCGGGTTGAATCCTGAGTGCCGCGTAACAGAGTGAGCACCTGTTACTTGTCCCAGCTTCTGCCAACCTAGCAGTTCGAAAGCACATAAAAATGCAAGTAGAAAAATAGGGACCACTATGGTGGGAAGGTAACAGCGTTCCGTGCACCTTTGGTGTCTAGTCATGCCGGCCACATGACCACGGAAACCTCCTTGGACAAGCGCTGGCTCTTCGGCTTTGAAACGGAGATGAGCACCATAGTCAAATGAGGAAATCACTCCAAAAGAATAATCTACAGGTTGTTCGGTATGTCTTTCCAAAATACTCCCACAAGCTTCAGAATGGTTAAACCAGTCACTCATTAGCTGTGCTAAATGCCATTGATCTTAAAAATAAAGTTTTGGTATGATTTTTTTTCTTTCCATAGTTTTGGTTGTGAATCTCTGTTTTGCACATTCTGTTCGCTGATTTCATTGTATATATGTGCAAAAGAACTATCCTGGCACAAAGCTTAAAGAATTATTTATGTAAAGACAGTAAAACCAAATACTAGATTTGTCATAGAAAAGCTTAATTTCTGTCATCATGTGATAAACAAGACAGGGTAATTTCTATTCCTACTTATTAAACCCCTTACACAATTTTTTACACTCTTACCAATTTTTATTTCTCCCATCTAACCCAGAGAAAAAAAGAATTATATTTATAATTTCCCACTTCTTCTATCTTTTTAATGAAAGAATACATATGAGACCGCTAATTCAAGTGGTTAGTAACAGTTCTTCAATGCATATCTTTTTGAAACAAGCCCTCTTTTTAGTCACCAAGATATTTCCATATATACCGGTATGTGCTCCTGAAGTGACAAATTGCCACTCACTCATCAGTTCTCTTGAAAACAGAATTCACAGCATTCATGCAAAAATGTGATCCTGTCTATCCACGTTACATGTGGACTTCAAAGCAGTTAAAGATCCTTTTAATTCACAGCTGGTTTTTTTTTTTGCAAGGAAGCCAGATCATTTTGCAAGGACCTTACCCACATTTCGGCTTCATACTGCTGCAGGCATACACAACCATTTTACATTGGTGATATACTGAATTTTCATACAAAATGTACACCTTCTTAGAAGGTGGGCCTGCTTGGGTCTGGAAAGTATACCATCTGAAAGCATGCTGCCCTTCTTTTCAACGTTAAGGTCAAAGAGGAAGTTTGGGTCACAGTAAATGTAAGCAAGGGAGCTGCCTTCTCGCATTCCTTTTTGTGGTGCTTGAATGCCATTTGGAATTCAGCCCTGTGAACTCTGCTGGCTAATTCCTCATGTCACCCTCCTCCCCCTAGACGCTGTGTGTTCCCTTAGAAGTTGGGTGGAGAAAGAGGAGAAATGCAGCTGTTTCCTTCTTTTACTGAAACAGTCTTTGTATGTATGAGCGAAATTGGCTTTGACTTTTCTAATTAGGAACAGCATCGCAATGGTTGGATTAAGAAACACAGGGATTCTCTGAAAGGGTGTAAAAAGTAACAAGCACTTAGGATACAACCAGTTCCCAAAGCCAGTACAGTGACTCTGTGATCAGCCACGTCAGCTTCAAAATGTTTGTGTGTGTTCCCCAAGTATCTTGGTAAGTGAAGTCAAAACTATCAAGGATGATTAAATCTTTGCAAATCAGGATTTGAATTGGGGTTTAAAGCTGGCTTCCTTGTTTATAAGTTTCTGGTCTACGTATCTTGAGAAATTACAGCCAAAGCTAAACTCTGCTTTAATATTATGTTAAAAACCAGATAACATCCTGATGAGTTGCCAAGAGCCAAGTGATTATGGGATTATCATTTGCAAATTTCTCTGTCAGTTTCCATCGAAAGTTCAGCAGAATAGCTGGCAGGGGTGGGCAAGCAGTAGGGATGGAGTGGAACAGAAATCATTTAGGAACAAGATGAAACCCTAACCTGCAACTCCACGATTTCACCCCCATGTAATAAGAGGAAGGGAAACTTTTGATTGATTGTAGGAATGAAGTTAAAAACCTAAAAAATTCAGCTAAATTCCTGCAGTCTCATAAAGGATTTTCCTTCCATGCATGCAAGTGAACTGAAATCCTTGGTGGATTCCAGGAATGTTTGATAGTAAAAGGGCTAGGAAGATTTCAATTCCACGTGGAGTGTTGAG